>NW_020173266.1:771723-961113 GCF_003031525.2 Neophocaena asiaeorientalis asiaeorientalis | reverse complement strand
CCCCCAAAAAAAAAAAAAAAAAAAAAATCAGTCAATGACACAAAATCAGAGAAAGTAATCAAACATATAGTTACTTTAACATTGTTACAGCCAAGAACATAGCTACTTCAATTCATTCCTTAGAGCGGCGGTCTCTAACGTTTTGGGCACCAGGGACCAGTTTCATGGAAGACAGTTTTTCCACAGACAGTGGTCAGGGGGATGGTTTGGGGATGACTCAGTGCGTTACATTTATTGTGCCCTTTATTTCTATTATTATTACATTGTAACATATAATGAAGTAATTATACAGCTCACCATAATGCTGACAGGAGGCGGAGCTCAGGCAGTAATGCGAGCGATGGGGAGCGGCTGTAAATACAGATGAAGCTTCACTCATTTGCCTGCCACTCACCTCCTGCTGTGTGGCCTGGTTCCTAACAAGCCATGGACAGATACCTGTTCATGGCCCGGGGGTTGGGGACCCCTGCTTTATCCTGCACCTCTAGAAGATGTTCTAAATGGAGATGTTATATAGGCCCTAAGCCATCACTGGAATAAACATAGTGGAAATGTAACAGCATGTAACATGAATTGGGAAATTCCCTAAATGCCTTCAAATGGTACAAATAGTATTGAAGATTGATAATATCAAGCAGATGTATTATGGTTCCTTACTAGTTTGAGTCCCTATTCTTCACCAGTGCTGCTAGTATTCAAAAGACGAAACAAAATCAGAGAAAGTAGAGAAAGTCAGAAATGTAGCAATGAGTTTGGAATAGCACTGGTTGAAACTTAAGTCACTTTTTTCTAGTTTTTATAAAAATCAACATAAATATCATAGTCAAAAGAAAATAGTAAAATGGAAAAGAAACCTTTATAGTCATCTAGAAGCATTGCCAGTTCTCTCATTCTTTTGAGCAATAGTGCATTTTAAAAGGCAAATAGAAAATAATTTTTTAAGAATTCCTACTTAGTGGGCGGCCTGGCGGTGGGCAGGGCGCAAGGGCCGAGGCTGTGGTTTTGTCCCAGGCTCACCTGGCTGAGGGTCGTGAGAAGGCCCAGAGGCAAACTTGACGAGGAGTCCCACAGCCCGCGCCCCGGTGAAGATCAACCCAGCTACAGCGGGCCAGGAGCCGGCTCTCTGTGAAAATGGCAGGACCGGAGCTGCTGCTCGACTCCAACATCTGCCTCTGGGTGGTCCTGCCCATCATTATCATCACCTTCTTCATGGGCATGATTTGCCACTACATGTCCATCCTGCTGCAGAGTGACAAGAAGCTCACCCAGGAGCAAGTCTCCAACAGTCAAGTCCTAATTCGAAGCAGAGTCCTCAGGGAAAATGGAAAATACATTCCCGAACAGTCTTTCCTGACACGAAAATATTACTTCAACAACCCAGAGGATGGGTTTTTTCAAAAAACTAGAAGGAAGGTTGTGCCTCCTTCTCTTATGACTGATCCCACTATGCTCACCAATACGATGAAAGGCAATGTCACAAATGTCCTCCCTCTGATTCTTATTGGTGGATGGATCAACATGACATTTTCAGGCTTTGTCATAACCAAGGTCCTGTTTCCACTGACCCTCTGTTTTAAGCCTATGCTACAGCAAGAAATTGAACTACTCACATTAGATGCCTCCTGGGTGAGTTCTGCATCCTGGTATTTCCTCAGTGTCTTTGGGCTTTGGAGCATTTACTCTGTGATTTTGGGCCAAGATAATGCTGCTGACCAATCACGGATAATGCAGCAACAGATGACTGGAGCAGCCATGGCCATGCTCGCAGACACCAATAAAGCTTTTAAGACAGAGTGGGAAGCTTTGGAGCTGACGGACCACCAGTGGGCACTAGATGGTGTCAGAAAGGAGCTTATGGCCAAAGACCTCCACTTCGAAGGCATGTTCAAAAAGGAATTACAGACTTCTATGTTTTTGAAGACGAAGCAGGGGTTAGCTGTGTCAGGAACTCGGAGTAGCGCTTAACCTTGTAACTTTTGTTTTGAGCCGGAGCCTCTCGGAATAAAAAGTGGGATGCATGAGCCGGCGGGTGTGCAGCAAGGATTGTTCTTGTCTGAGCCGGGTTCCCCTTTATGTTTGAAACCAGAGGAAACATTAGGAGTGTGTGCTGGGTGACTTGCCCAGAAACAGCTATTTTTGAAATATTTTAAATTTTCCTTCTGGTGACTGTAGTAATAAAAGTAAGAGAGGGGGGGAAACTCAAGCTAGTGATAATATATAAAACTTAGCAAAAATTAAGAAATTTCAGAAAAAGTGTTGTCAGTTAAACCTAATTATTATGTACAGTCATTCTGAATTCTAAACCACAGTAAACTCCTGATTTCTTGGGATCCAAAAAAAAAAAGCCTACTTAAACACTAGTAATAAGAAAAGCAGCCAACATTTTCTCATTGTGATTTGATAAAGACCAGAAGTATCCACACTTCAGGATTTAACTTTTGATTATACTCCCCAGTTTGTGCCCCATACTAAAACCTTAGAGGACTGGGTATGACTTGGTAGGTCTAGACCGGCTCCTGCATGTGGGAAGAAGTGTGTCGCCTCTTCTCATGGTCTCATCCTGCACGACCTGCTTCAGACGGGCAATCTGGGCTCCTTCACATTCATTTGTATTACTAGCAACAGGGTTTCTGTTTAATAGCATGCTTAATGAGTTGTGTTCTGCTATAAAGAGGACGCTAAGGTATTTTTCCTTCACTTATCTAAAAATAACATAAATGTATTGTGTTTCTATCCCATAACTTACTTTGATGAAATACCTTTCAAATGTTTTACATGTTGTCATGGATGCAGTATCTAGGTGTGATGAATCTGGTATAGTTCTGTGCTGGTTAAGCTATCATTAGATCCATAATACACCTGTATGGTGCTTTCCTCTTTCTGTTTTGGTATAAAAAGCTTGCAAATGCAAGGAGAATTGGGAAAGACAGTAATGTTATTTGTGTAAGGGTGTGCACACTGTGTGTGTCTTTGTGTCTATGTGTATGACCGTCAGATTGCCTGGTTTAATTTTTGCTCCTTGACAAAGTGCGTGCTTCCAAGGCTTTAATGAGTGTTACACTAACATAGTGAGAAGAACTCAAACTAAGCTGCAGGAACAGCCCAAAGGAAACAACTTCAAAGTTAAGACAAACCCTTTCTCTTGGTACACTTAAAATAAACAAACCAAGTCACCTTGGATCATTATTCCCCTATTTACAAGTAATTAGCTTGGCAAAAAAGGAGCAAAAATAATAGAGATGCCTTTACATTTCTAAATTACTACCTATGACTTTCCATATTCAATTTATTATAATTTGGGGAAAATCATGATGCACAGATATCCTCCATTAGCATGAGCCCAGGTTTTCCCACGTCAAAACCCAGAATAGAGGGTATTTATAATCTTCGTTTCCTATCTACCCCTTCAATTAGAATGGTATAGCAGGGTTTCCCTGGTGGCACAGTGGTTGAGAGTCCGCCTGCCGATGCAGGGGACACGGGTTCGTGCCCCGGTCCGGGAGGATCCCACGTGCCGCGGAGCGGCTGGGCCCCAGAGCCTGCGCGTCGGAGCCTGTGCTCTGCGGCGGGAGAGGCCAGGGCAGTGAGAGGCCCGCGTACCGCAAAAAAAAAAAAAAAAAAAAAAAAAAAGGTATAGCAGAGAGATTTCTACGTAAGAAGTGAAAAAGTGCATTTTAACCAGTAAATTGGTTCTATCCAAAACATTTGATTATTTTGCTTTTCCTCTTTTTTTTCTTAGAATGTAATGAGTTAAAAACCTGCATCCAGGGTAAGACGATGTTGGAGCAGGATGCATGTACATGGGTTCGATCTTGGGAGAAGGCCTGTGAAAAATTTTAAGTCATAAAATTATAGTAAAATGATCTGGACAAGATGTAATTTTTAAAAGTCAAGTTGAGTTTACTTAGAAAAGCTGCAATTTAGTCTTTCCCCTCTGCTCTATCCTTATATTATTTCAAAATATGGATTTTTTTCAGGACACACATAGAAGGAAGCAAAAGTATTTGCATTTATAACAAAAGGAAACTAATCAATATTCTTTACATAATTTCATTCTACTTTCTGAGTCAATTGGATATATTTTTAATTTATAATTTATATTTAATATTACCATTATCAAAAAAAATTAGAACTCTTCTTTAGCTACAGATCAAAAAATACAAAAATTAAAACAACAACCAAACTAAAATAAAGGCATTGGTATAAAGCAAAATAACTTTTAAGGGCCAATTTTTGGCCACCATGCATATAGATAAAAAAGAGATGTTTTAAGAACAGAGCATTATGGAAAAAAAATAACTTGACAAAGCTTGTTTACCTGCCATTGATATTTCTAAACACATCTAACCTTCTATTTTAATTTTTAGTTTCCTGGTTAGTTTTATGGTGGACGCCCGAGGTGGTGCTATGCGAGGATGCAGACACAATGGGCTCCGCATCATCATTCCGCCTCGGAAGTGTACTGCCCCAACACGAGTCACCTGCCGACTGGTCAAACGCCATAGACTGGCGACAATGCCTCCAATGGTGGAAGGAGAAGGCCTGGCCAGTCGCCTGATTGAAGTCGGACCTTCGGGTGCTCAGTTCCTTGGGTAAGGGTTTCTGATAAACCTCCCACTTAGTCACCGATGAGCTTGTGTCCTCCACATGAAATCACTAGGATGGAATGGAAAAAGGTACGTCAAAACATTTTGAAAGAAGATTGGCCCCTATGAAATTTCTTTAAGAATTGGAAGTAATGCCTCAATGCTTGACTCCACTTAAATGCCTCTTATTTTAAGGCATTAATGGATTAAACATTCAGGTTAACTGTTATTTACTCTTTCTCTTTGAATGTGATAGTAGGTGCTAGTCTCCCAATATGAATAATCATGTTTTGGTCGATGGTAGGTATTTTTTGAATCTGGGATTTAAGTGGTGAAGTCATAGAGAAAAAAATACAGTTGGCCCTTGAACAATGCAGGGGTTAGAGGTGCTGACCCTCCACACAGTCAAAACTTTGCATACACCTTAGAGTCGGCCTGTGTGGTCTTGTAATATTTACTATTGAAAAAAATCAGGGCATAAGTGGACCTGCCTAGTCATTCAAGGGTCAACTGTACTAGTCTATTCCAAATATAAAGTCTTGTATAGTTACAAAACAGAATCATTATCTTCACTTTGGAGAGCAGTGTTCTTTATAGAACATCCAAAAATTTAGTCTATGTGATTTGTCTTTTCTGTTGTCAGAATTGCTACCTTGAGTCTTGTGATTATACTGGCATTTTATTTAGCCATAGTATTCATTAAGAGGACCAAATCAAGAATAACCTTCGCCATGCTCATTTTAGCAATTTTGAGCAGAAATAAACATTTCTTCTTTCTTCTGTTTGTTTGTATGGCTGCTATTTTATTAAGTGGTATCTCAGTATGCCAAGAAGTGAGTAGCTACTGCTGAAAACTGACAAAACAATGAAGTTTTGGAGGGGGACAAGTTTCAAAATATTTTGAAACAAATCAATTGTATTTAAGTCTTGTCATATCAACTCTTTGTGCTCAAAAACTGGGAGAAAATTCTATTAATCGTGAACTCTTGCTTTGCCAATGTCATACTGGGGAGAGGATTTCTTGCTTTAGAACTCAGGAAATGTTCTAAAGCCTTGTAATTTGGAGCAACCTGTTAACAGGTTGCTCCAAATTATGTTCACACGTGAAAAGGGGTGTGTCTGTATTTCCCAATTATGGAAACCACTCCCCATGTCCCATCAGACAGACCAGAGATTTAGAAGGAGCCTGTGAAGTTCTGGGTTGCATCAGAAGATGCCATCATGGTTGGAGTAATTCCCCAGTGGTTCCTTTCATTCTGTATGTACCAGGTCCTTTCCCTTCCCTCATGTGCAGGTAGTTGTAGGCTTTTGAATACTCGTCACATCTGTTGAGGAATATCCATAAAAACTTCTGGCCTCGCTATGGAGTCAGAGTTTTTACTGTATCCCCAACAGCTCTGTCTTTCCAGTGGAGCATATTTTTTTCTTTTTTGGCTCATGCCCTGGCAGTGAACCTAAGTAGGGACAGATCTGACCCCCATGCTCCCTCCTTCCACACGCCTCCATTGTACACTCTGGGTCTCTGTTCTTGCTCTTTGTGACCAATGGAGGGGGCAGAACCAAATGCAGTGTGAAACCAAACTTCACCCTGTTCATCAGCTGGTGATGCTGGGGTTCTGTGGAAAACAACACCTGAAGCTTACTTATGTTCTTTCTTTCACTGCTGCTTTGGATGTACTCAGTAAACTTCACCTGCCAACGGCTCCTCCCCCACTTAATGAGGGAGAAAGTTTGGTCAGCCGCATCCTTCAGCTGGGGCCTCCTGGAACCAAATTCCTTGGGTAGGAGTGACTTAAAACAAATTGATGGCTGCCGGCCCCCATTCTTCTCCTTCTTCTGCAATATGATTTCTCTTTTTGTCATTGTGCCCATGACATGTCCCTCTCTATGATTTAAATTCTGTATAACCTATCTTTAGTGGACCATTTCTGACCCTTGTGGTATGTGACTTTTATTTTCGAGTGATGTTTTTCTATCTTTTTCCTTAAAGTGCTGTGACCTTCATTTTCGTTTAAAGCATGAGATCTGCCTAGTTGTACTATGTGCTAGTTATGATGTGACTATGATAAATTGGGAGTCTGTATCAAAGCAACCTGGACTGAAAAATCCAAAGCCTCTCTAAATTTTGAGAGTGACCTAAAAAGCAGTAGGGAAGTGCATGTTCTGGATCCTGAATATAATAGGCATTGGACACAAATTGGGCTGCCTGCTGAGGTGCTCAATTAGGGCCACACTGTGTACACATGCCTATTGTTTTCTTGAATGGAGAAAACATAAGGAAAAGAATCCCATGAGTGCATGTCTTTCTAGTTACCAAGTAGTTGACTTTTCTGACATCTCCTCATTTACAACACATCAAATTACACAGCGTATGAGCCATTTTCCCTCTTAAACCATTTTGTCATTTTGTACCTTGTAGAAAACATTTTAAGTGATTGGCACACCTCATAGATATGCATGTACATTTCTTTTGGTTAAATGTGTTATCCTTGCATTTATCAAAGGAGAAGTTCCAGAATGCCACATGCACTCACAGAGAAACAGCATTGGCTTAAGGTAACAGCGTGGCCCTGAGGATTGGTGCCCCTGAGGTGAAGTGCTAGCTACTGCGGGACCATTTGCTAGCCTCAGGGCTTCAGAGGATGGCCCACTAGGTCCCTGTCCCCAGAAAGAGAAGAATTCCAGGTCACTTTGCAACAGACAGAGTCAAGGTGCTTGTCTCGATATTGGTTAGCTCCTGTCCACACTGAATGTTCTGCCTTACTGTGTCAGGCCTGTGATCGTGGAGATCCCTCATTTTGCTGCCCTTCGAGGAAAAGAGAGGGAACTGGTTGTCCTGCGCAGTGAGAATGGGGACAGCTGGAAAGAGCATTACTGCGACTACACTGAAGATGAACTGAATGAAATCCTTAATGGCATGGATGAAGGTACTTCATATTAAACGTTTTAAAAGAACTCTGAAGCGAAAGCATGATAATGATGCGTTTCTTTATGTCCTATGGGCGTGTGTGTGTGTGTATTGCCTAGTCCAGCTTAGGTCTGCTCGCCCTTGCACAGTAAAGCCAATCTACTGATCCCAGGTTGTGGTGAAGGAAAGTGCAGTGTTTATTGCAGGTACCAAACAAGGAGTCTGGGTCTTTTGAGCATTAGCTGCCCAGACACCTCGTTTGGCACCTGCAATAAACGCCACAATTTCCTTCACCACAACCTGGTGTCAGTAGATTGGCTCTACTGCAAAAGGGTAAGCAGACCCAAGTTTGGTTTAGTAACAAATGTGTCCCTTTGTTATTTTACCACAGCAAGTATTCTTGTATGTTCCAATGGTGATGTGTTGGAGTATACAATATATTTGTCTAGTCTTACTTTTGTTAACATTTGGGAAAATAAAATCATTAATAGTAAATATCTCATTTTAACAAAAAGATACAGCCCATCTCTATCTTTAATGTAAACTTTTCTAAAACGTGAGATAGGATAGATATTTTTGTTTCATAACAAAACGACTGATACTGGATAATAAATCCATGATTTTTAAAAATGCCTAACTTGAACGTTTAGATATTTAAGACACTGATAAAAAGTGTTAAGCTTTTCTGTAGGTAAACCTACATATAACCATAACTACTGCATTATAAGATAATGTAATTTTTAACTTTCTATTAAGGAGATAGGAAAATTAAGTTCAGTCACACTTTATATATAATTTGAACAGGGAGTTAGTTAGGGTTGAATTTCATATACAAACCTACACATATAGTTAAGGAACTTATTTTTCATTAGGGCTTTAATCTCTGTAAATCCCAAATCCAGCTTAGGCCATTTAGCCCCAGGTTGAAATATCTCAGTTTGACTAGAGGGAGGTGCCTCATTCTTAGGCCTCCTGAGGTTGCACAGAGATGAGGTCTCTCAGTCCTGATAACTGCAGGTATGTTGCACTTTATGTAACTACAGAAATAGGGCAGGTTCTTTGCCTAAGTGCCAAGAGCATACCAAAGTTTGTACAGAGGTAGACACACAGCTGTGTGGCTATTTGTCAAGTTTTATCAGTCTTCCAGGACCACCGGCTGTAGCTTCAGGTATGGCTCATGAATAGCGAAGTGTAGCGTGACAGCAGCTGCTCTAACATTTCTTTCTGCACCCTGCTGAGGCTGAATAAGAAGAGAGGCCAGGCTTACCCTATCCAAGAGGTGGATGGAAGAGGAAATTATGCCTTCTAGATGTGTAGGTCAGCATCTTCCACGCAAGATGAAAAGATCAGGATTCTTACTGATAAGGCTTGTTCTGTGCAGTATTTAGCTGCTTCTACTCCTTGAAACCATTTCTTTTGCTTGCATTTAGTTTAGGATATTTCCATCTGAAGTATTTACCTGTCATTAACACTGCCATCTTGTCCTTGGATGGGGACCCACTCTTATAACTTTTTACATATGTAAAAGGCTCATTTTAAAACAGAGAATAGGATTTGTATATTTTTATGTTCATTATGTGTGGTAACCTGTTCTTTTAGAAGTATAAGCTAGTATTTGCCAATGCATCGATCTTCAATCATGAATGATCAGATCCTGGGACTTCTGACTTTTGCTATCTAGTTATATTCAATAGTTAAGAAAAACATGATTGTTGTTCATGCCTCTATAAGAATTGTAAATGATTTCTAAAAACGAATAAAGTTCCATAATCCCTTAAAATTCAGTGATCCACTTAGTTCAAATTTTCAGCATTTTAAACCAGTCAGATTTATTGTATTGCCCTACATATCTACACTAATACAATTTATAAAGAGCCCATTATCCCATTCTCCTGATGTTAGATGATCTGTTTGGTAAGTTAATGGTTTCAGGGGAATATTGAATCCCTGAATTTATAGTCACTGATTTTTTTTTTTAATATCCACAGTGATTATCTCAGAGACAACCATGCCACTGGAATGAACACACAAACACGAATCTTGCCCTTCCAAGACAGATTTTATTCATGCACTGCTCCCCTGAGAACTGAAAGGGCCACGTTACTTCTTAAAACCACAATAACTGGTTTTTGAGCTAACTTTGAAATTTGCACAGAAAAGGAGCCCATAACAAATTTCCTCTCCATCTTGTTGAGCTGAGAATAGAACAGGTTCATTTTCATTCCAGGTTTGCCCTCAAACCCCCTCACTTACAAAGGCAGCCCTGCAATACCGCATCTGGAACTAGATGCTTTTCTTTCACAGTGCCCTGGAAAGACCTAGTTTCCACAAAGAGAGAAAATGTGCCAGCTAAATGCTGACAGGTCTTGAAAGATTGCAGTCGTTTTTCAGGTGTTGTTAGGATAGCCTTACTTTTTAAATTTTCCTATTATTTAAAAAAGGAAGTGTTTTGTTACAACACCTGTTCACTATTAACTATGCCAGTGAGTCTGCTAGAATGCTTTCAGAAGGAAATCCTTGCTATATGAAGAAGGGTCATTTCTTGTCTCAGTGCTGGATAGCCCGGAAGACCTAGAAAAGAAACGGATCTGCCGCATCATCACCCGTGACTTCCCACAGTACTTTGCAGTGGTGTCTCGCATCAAACAGGACAGCAACCTGATTGGCCCAGAGGGAGGCGTGCTGAGCAGCACAGTGGTACCCCAGGTGCAGGCCGTCTTCCCAGAGGGGGCACTAACCAAGCGGATCCGTGTAGGCCTACAGGTATGCCCACATCAAGATGCAAGTTAACCGAACATGGATTTTATTCCAGTGATTAAAAATCAACTTTTCAAATGGGAATTAAATGGTTAAAGAATCAAATTATTCCTGGGGGAGCAAAAGCTGCCCTAGGAGATCATATGTCTCATAAAGTTTTAGATGAGTGTTTGGTAACAGTAGTAAACTTTCAGTTGCCATATTTGAAGCCAGAAAACTGATTTATGAAATAAAGAGCAATGCATTAAGAAATTTGACATGGAATATAATCATATATTGTTTATTTTAATTTTTTTTTGTCTTTTAAAAGGCTCAACCTATGCACAGTGAGTTGGTTAAGAAGATCCTAGGCAACAAAGCTACCTTCAGCCCTATAGTCACTTTGGAACCTAGAAGAAGAAAATTTCACAAGCCAATTACCATGACCATTCCTGTCCCCAAAGCTTCAAGTGATGTCATGTTGAATGGTTTTGGGGGAGATGCACCAACCTTAAGATTACTATGCAGCATCACAGGTGAGTCACATGTGACTACTGTAGGAGAAAGTTCTGAAAGAAGAAACTTAGATTGTCATAAATATTAAATTACTTTGGTCGTAAGATGCCTGTAAGGTTATATGCATTAATTCAGGAAAGGCACTCTAACTAGGGGAAAGGAAATGAGCTAATATTTACTAAATAAAGCCTGTATGCGAAACTTTTAGACACTTCATATACATTGTTGTTTTTATCTCCACAGTAGCCCTGTGAGGAGACTTTAATCCTATTTTGCTGAAAAGGAAACCAAGATTGAGAGAAATTCTATAACTTGCCTGAGATTATACCGTAAATATCTAGCAGAGTTGAGATTCAAACCCAAGCCCATATTCCTCAAAACCCAAGCTTTAAGCCTTCTTTGAAGACATCATCCTATACCTGTTGAAAAATAAATAATATCTTGTATAATTATACCCAATAATTCAAACTTTTCTATCCAGGAATTGGTTATGTCTTTATAATTGATGTGCTGAACTAACTTTGGAAAAACAAAATGAAGGTTTTTAGTGATTAACTGAACATTGGTCTTTTCAGTTGGAAGTTGTAGTAGCTTTCAGTCAGCTACCAAACTCCAGAAAGACATTCCCAGAATATTGGTTGTCTCTGCCAATAATACCACCACAAATGGTGAGAGGTGAAAAATCCACACAAGTAACCTGTGTTAGAACTACACAATTTGGCTGATAATTTCCCTAATTAACAATAACTACATGGTATTGGCTTTCAGTAAATATTCATACTGTTGTCAGTAGGAATAATGACCATCTCTGCTTGCTTAAGTATTGTTAGAATTTTTTTTTCATTTCTCCTTCATATCAGCAGAAATGTTTACCCTTTTTTTATTCTCTCTTTCATTCTTCCTTCTTATTAATGTTTTTTCTGTACTCTTGATAGCGAATCATTGAGACTTTACCGCATAAGTTTAATAATATGACATAATTTTAACGTACATGGACTAAAATGAGGGTAGTGGGAAATCATATGCTTTACCTATGGCCTCTTCCCAATTACTCATTTCTGGTTATTACATAGCATTCCTGGGTATCTTTCCCATACTTTTTGGTCCATGTGTATATGATTAACCTTCCTACAATGTGCAGCATAATAGTGTGGATGCAAAACAAGTCAGATTGAAAAATGTCCGTGGCACATCCTGCCCTTATAGATGATAAAATGGAGATACCACCTGGGCCTAGGCACCATCTGATCTAGTTATTCCAGCCCTCTGTCTTTGGATGGATTTGTAGTAAACAATTTCTTTAATTTATCTATTAATTTTTACAAATATGTTAACCTGGGTGTTTGGATTTTTGTGTTTTGCTCGGTTATATTTTATGGTTCTGCTTACAGTGTATATTTTAGAGGCCTCCAAGAATAAGTTTCCATGACCTTTGTTTGATAACTCATTCCCTTCTTTAAGAAACCTTAGTCAAAATTGGTTTTCATCTCAAACATATATTTCTCCTGCAGTGCTTGAAGACGGTTTTGTCCTATCTATGCCAACTTAATTTCTCAGTAGAAATAAAAGTCAGCATCACCCTCCATAGTGATTTGTCTGTGCACAGAGGTCATCCTTTGGCATTCAGTCATTTGCTCATTCACTTTGCAGTATTTATTGGGCTCTTAATATTTTCCAAGCACTTTTTTTGCCAGCCTTCAATTACAAATTGAGAGGAAGTTTTCTTTCTTGAAAATAATTGCATAAAATATGAAGTTAAAGAACAAAAGAATATTTGGATTTTTGTTTTAACGAAGTATTCAGCTCCTTGGTTGGTCAAAGGATCTTTTAAAATCATCAATTGTATATAATTCAAAATTATCTTCAGAGCCTCGCAATTACAATCAAATCTTTAGAATGTCAGCAGAGAATAGAGTGCCTAGTAATTTGAAGCAGTTATTCAAATGACCTCCCTTAAATTTAGTTCCATGAAGTGTGGTGTTTGCTGTTTGTTTTCAATGCGTCATTTTTTAGCATACAGTTTTTAGTCATTTTGCTTCCAATGTGTCATCTTGAAGGGTGAGTGAACATAGCTACTACCACAGAGACTTTATTTTACAATGCAGGGTCTGGAGTTTTGCCTAATTTTTTTCAACAATCATATTATTTCAGGTGGAACCACCCCTGCTCAGTGGGAAGATATTACAGGAACTACGCCATTAACATTTGTCAATGAATGTGTTTCCTTTACAACTAATGTGTCTGCCAGGTATGGTTATACTCCACAGAAAAACCTACTGTGAAATGCCCCCGATGTCTTTTATTTTGTTCCTTACATTCTTTAAAAGTCATTTTTTTTGGTATGGTTATAAATATGATCTGCATTTACCTTCATATTATAAACTAGACCTGCCAGTAAATGTAATAGTGATAATGCAATAACAAAGTACAGCCAGTCAGATTAAAATCTAAAGAAAATAAATGATTGTTGGCTATTACTGTATGACCCAGACTCTGGTTTTAGCAGCCACTGCTGATTTTTCCAGTCCCAAAGGTCTTAGGAATGATAGATTTCCTGTTGTCAACAAAATAGCCTGAACTACTTTTTCCAACAGAATGATAACCAAAACACAAAGCGTATCATGGTTTGCTTAAACAGTGTAGAGGTTTCGGTGATGTTTATGCACCGAATATGCATTTACATATTGCCACTTATGTATCACGCATCTTTAAAAAGCTATTTAGTTTTATTGCATGTGTATACACTAACTCAGTTTATTAATATGAGTTTTCATTTGCATGATCGTTAATAGATTGCCAAGCATTTTCCCATTTCTTTAATTTGATTACTACAACAACTTTGCGACCTAGGAAGGGCAAGAAGCATTATGTCCATTTTACAGATGAGAAAACTGAAGTTGAGAGCGGTTAAAGCTTAAATTCTTATTCGGGGGGAAAAAAGATAGATGCATAAACAACAGTGCACAGCAATAGATGGGTGTGGTGACACATGTTTATAGTTCGAGCCACCCAGAGGGCTCAACTTTGAGTCTCCGGTTCTATGTGTCAGTGTGCCCTGCCACTCAGGCATCCACGTTCTAATGCCAGAAAATGACAAGTTCTGAATGGAAAGGTACAAAAGAGGTACTAAAAGAATTTAGAGGAGGGTGTTTTTATCAGGGTGGTCACAGAGGATGTCTGAGAAGAGGTGACTCATGAGATAGGTAGGAACCTAACAGGCGGATATATAAAAGTGGAAAAGATGGTAACATGAGCAAAGATGCAGAAGGGCATTGGGAGCTGGCAACAGTGGAGTCTATAATTCAGCAATAATGCCGGAATGTTGGTTAACAACATTATTTACAGAAGGCCTTGTAGGATAGACCAGGAAATCATGAGTTATTATGTTAGTGTATTAATAATTTAAGTTTTTCAGACAATTGAAGAAGCAGTGAATAAAGTATAGTTCAATCAGTATAAAGAGGAAGGTAATGTTGAGTGCCTGCCGAGAGCCAGGAACTATGCTGAACCTTCAACACACTATAGTAAATGAAATAGGCCAGACCCAAAAGGACAGGTGTTGCATGTAAATGAGGTACCTAGAACAGGCACATTTATAGAGACGGAAAGTTTAATAGAGGTTAGCAGGGGCTGAGGCGAAGGGGAAAGTTTGAAGTGATTGTTTAAGGGGTACAGTGTTTGTGTTTGGGATGATGAAAAAGTTCAGGAAATGGAGAGTGGTCATATTGCACGGTATTGTAAACGTACTTAATGCCAATGAATCGCACCCTTAAGAATGGTTAAAATGGTAAGTTTTATATTACGTATATTTTATCACAATTAAAAAGAAGAAGAGAGATGGGTCAGGAACTGAAGGAAAGAAAGGCTAAGAAGATAAGGAAATCTCAGAATACCTAAAGATTATGGGCAATGAGTTGGGGGAAGGAGAGTGATCATAGATGGAGAAAGGTTTCAAAGTAAGAGGATGTGGAATAAATCTTTGAAGTGTATGAATAGCAAATTGAGAGAATGGCCATCTGATCATCTCTGCTTTCTCAGTGTAGTTACCTTTCTGAGGATCTGAGGTGAGGGAGAAGGTCCAGGGGTATCATAAAGGTTTAGCACCATTACTGTACTGAATAAAATGGTATCTGAGGGGGGCTTCCCTGGTGGCGCAGTGGTTGAGAGTCCGTCTGCTGATGCAGGGGACACGGGTTCGTGCCCCGGTCTGGGAAGATCCCACATGCCGCGGAGCGGCTGGGCCCGTGAGCCATGGCCGCTGAGCCTGCGCTCTGCAACGGGAGAGGCCACAACAGTGAGAGGCCCGCGTACCGGAAAAAAAAAAAAAAAGGTATCTGAGGAAGAAGTTGCCAAAATATGTCACAGATTTAGGTGAGGCTAGAAATCATAAATTAGTCACAAAGCTAATAGTTTCTTCTATTAATTGTATTAAGCAATACTTAGGAGTTCTGAAGCAAAAGCAGATTTTTTTTTAAGTGGCTGAGTTGATCCAACTTTGGTGACTGTGAGTCCTTTGGAAAAGAATGATGGAATGAGGAAAAGAGCTAGGTAGATTTTGTTGAAAAGAGTTTCAGGAAATGAAATGAACAGGAGGGGCAATCATGGAAAATAGAAACTCATCCAGTGATATACTTGTCATAATATCCAGTACTGGGCTTATAGCACTAAAGGATTCTAAACACTAAAGCTATATTTCAGGAGATTGCATACTCAGAAGAGTTTCCAAGGGAAAAATTTACAAACACAGTATTTAATAGTTGACCTTAAACACCTGGTACCTCTTTTTCTCTTCCCCTCACCTGCTTCCTCCTTCCCATCTATCCTCCTACCTTTCCTCCCTTCCCTATCTTTCTTTCCCTTCCTTTTTACTTCCTCTCATTATCTCCCTTTCTTGCTCCCTTCTTTTTCCAAGAAGCATTTACTGATTACTTTGATCATATTGAAGGAACGGACTTGGTTTTCATGCAGTTGGCCTTCCTTATTCATAGTCGTGGAGCCCACTGATACAGAGGGCTGACTGTATTCCACCATCTTAAATAAAGGACTTGAGCATCTGTGGATCTTGGTATCTGTGGAGTTCCAGGAACCAGTCCTCCATATATACCGAGGGCTAACTGTATGTTAAATTTCAGATAACTGACCTTATTTTATTTTATAGGTTCTGGCTGATAGATTGTCGACAAATCCAGGAGTCCGTTACCTTTGCATCACAAGTGTATAGAGAAATTATTTGTGTACCATATATGGCCAAATTTGTAGTGTTTGCCAAATCACATGACCCCATTGAAGCCAGGTTGAGGTGTTTCTGCATGACTGATGATAAAGTGGATAAGACGCTTGAACAACAAGAAAACTTTGCTGAGGTGGCCAGAAGCAGGGATGTGGAGGTACTGTATTTGTAAAACCAATTTTTGTTAATATGTTGTTTATACTTTTATTAATAAATTATATTTAAAATAGTATACCATAAATAGAGCCATCAAAAAAAAGACCAGTCGACATCTTGATCAGTTAGAAGGTCAGGGTCTAAAATCAGCCATTTTTAGCCAGTTTGGACCTATTCAATTGGGATAGTCTCAGTGTGAGGAGGTAAAAGGACTCTTAAAGATTATTGTGGGAAAAATTATATGTCATTGATAAATTCAAAGTATGTAAATGAATATACATATACATATATACTTATACCAGGGAGTGCTGGTACGTGCTTTGTCACAGATAAGACCAAATGTCAGCCAGGAGTTTAAAGATTATTGTATGCACATTTTAAGAATTTTAATGTTCCAGGTAATACCACCACTTCTTCATGTAAATAACAAGTAATAATTGCAGCTATTATATTCTGTGTTGTTTTTCTCTATTTCCACCAGGTATTAGAAGGAAAACCCATCTATGTTGATTGTTTTGGCAACCTGGTGCCATTAACCAAGAGTGGCCAACATCATATATTCAGTTTTTTTGCCTTTAAAGAAAACAGACTCCCTCTCTTTGTCAAGGTAATATATACATGGAACTTTGTAATGCATTTAATTCAAGATCAAGTAAAGCTTTGACTTCCTTTAGTAGAAGAAAATATTTGCTTTTCAGTCTTTTCCAGTGATTTTTTGAAACCATTTCTGTAAAATTTTTCAAGTCCTAGAAAACCAACCATTTTTAAAAATTTCAACCTTAAATTTTAGTTATAGACTATGTTTATGGCTAAGAATGAGGGACAAATAGCCAATTCATTTATTAGAAAAACTGGCCATTCTTTTCCAAATTTTAAGGCAAGTCTCTCTCTCTCTTTTTTTTTTTTTACTATTATTTCTTTTAAATATTTGTGCTTAAATTTTTAAAACATGTGATTTCACAATTGTAGAGACCAAAAGAGTTCTTAGTGACAAATTTTTGTAATAAAAAACTCTCAAAAGACCAAGGATCTCACTTAATCTATTAACAGATTATCCCAGATAGAGCTATAGACTGGATATACTTTCATAAATTCATTCAACAAACATTTATGGAGACACTTCAGTGTACCATAAATTTGTCGTCCCTCTTTAGGAATATTAATCCACGTTAGGAATTTGGCAGTAACGTATACAAGTTTTGTCCTAGATTCCCAGTTCTAAAGAGGGACAAAAATGGATATGAGTGAGAGATTTGTGAAATTGAAGTAATAATTCTATTTAAATTTTAATAAGTCTGTTAAGTTTTCTCAAGATCTCTACTGCAGGCTTTCATTGTGCCAATTCTGGTTCAGTTGTTTTGCCTGATTAAAGAAAGGCTCTTACAGATCACACATTAAGCACTAACTGCTGAGGGGCAATGGATCCATTTAACGCAAACAGCTGTATAACTGCTAATATTTGATATTATTGATGTGCAAAAGTCATTTTATAACCAACACAATACAAAAATAGGAAAACGACTTAAATAAACATTTCTCCAAACAAGATATACAAAGGGCCAGTAAGCACATGAAAGTATGCTCAACAGCTTAAGTAAATTCAAACTAAGACCACAGTGAGATCCCACTCTATACCCATTAGGTTGGCTATTATCAAAAACAAACAAACAAACAGAAAATAACAAATGTTGGTAAGGATGTGGAGAAATTGGGATCCTGATACATTGATTGCTGGTGGGAATGTAAAATGGTGCAGCCACTGTGGAAAACAGTATGGCAGTTCCTCGAAAAGTTAAACATAGAATTAGCATATGATCCAGCAATTCCTGAAGAATTGAAAGCAGGGACTCGGTTACTTGCAATGTTCATAGCAGCATCTTCCCAGTAGTCAAAAGGTGGAAGCATCCCAAATACCCATCCACAGACGAATGGATAAACAAAATGGGGTATATGCATACAATGGAATATTATTCAGCCTTAAAATGAGTGAAATTAGCCAGACACAAAAGACAATTATTGTATGTTCCCACTTATATGAGGTACCTAGAGTAGTCAAATGCAGAGTCAGAAAATAGAATGGTGGTTACCAGGGGATCGGGGAAGGAAGGAATGGGAAGTTAATGGAAACGGTTTCAGTTTGTGAAGGTGAAAACGTTCTGAAGATGCATGGTGGTAATAGTTATACAACAGTGTGAATGTACTTAATGCTACTACACTGTGCATGTAAAAATGGTTGAAATGATGTTTTATGTATAATTTAACACAAACTTCAAAAAGAACAAAATTCTGATATATGTTGCAACGTGAATGTATAACTCTACCTATACGAGGCACTTAGAAGGGGCAAACTTATAGCAACAGAAGGTTGAACAGAGGTTACTAGGTGCTGGGAGAGGAGTAGAATGGGGAATTACTGCTTAACGGGTACAGAGTGGCTGTTTGGGATGATGGAAAATTCTGCATAGTAGTGATGATTGCACAACTTTGTGAATGTGCTTCATGACACTGAATTGTATGCTTGAAAATGGTGAGTGTATAAACGAAAATGGTAAATTTTATGTTATGTATATTTTACCACATTTTTTTAAGCTAAATGATTTTTTTTAACCATTCTAAATGACAATAGGAAAGGGGAAAAGGAACACCTCCAAATCCTTATTTAGCATTATCTAATGATTTTTCCTGATTCTTTTGAGTATCATCTCATTAAAATAAATAGTGTACATCATATGGGTGAAGCATGTATGCCTTTCTCGTTCAAGGTACGTGATACAACTCAGGAACCTTGCGGACGACTATCATTTATGAAAGAGCCAAAATCTACAAGAGGCCTGGTGCATCAAGCTATCTGCAACTTGAACATCACCCTACCAATTTATGCGAAGGTATTGTAATCTTCTGTAGTGCAATTCAGGGAGTATAGCATTTGATTTTCAAATTCTTTAAAATAAACAAAAGCAAAGACACTGAATGCAACCATATATAACAGTCATTTTTGATACCCTGTCCAGTTTATGATTTTCCATTTAAGTAAGGGAAAAAGTAGCTCTACCTTATTTCACATTAAGTTCACTTTGATGGAAATTTTTCTGTAAATACATATTGGATATGGAAGAGAGAAAATTCAAATTTAAGATTTAATTTTTTGGATTAATTTTTAAAAATTAAATAGTTCACTTTGCCTTTCTTATTGTTTTTATGTGCCCTCCTGGCACCATACTAGTGCATTTCACCCTACCGAAACTTTATGAGTCTATTAGCTTCGGTTTACGACCATTTCACAGGTGGATTATGTATTATGAGATTCAGAGCAACAACAGGATATTTTACCTTGTTGCTAAAATAATTATTTGTTCATCTTGTAACCTATACTGTTTTAGGAGCATCAAATTAATTTTTCAAGTATTTTAACATGATCAGTATATAAAATACTCGCATGTTATAGGAGTAGATTTGAAACATGGTTGAAAGGAAAATTCATTAATTCTTGACCCAAATCTACCTACAGGTATTACTTTCTAGTGAAACCTCTCCCCATTATAGAATTCTTTGATTACTCTGATCAAATCAAAGAAGGCGAGGGGGATGAATTAAATGTTGGGGAGAACTTTATTTATTATTAAAAAAAATTTTAACCAGTATCCCTTTCCTTTTAATGGAAAGCTCCCACATGGCAATTTATAGGAGGTTATAGCAAGTGATCAGTGTGAATTTTAGAGGTTAGGAAGTGGGATGAGTAGTGGCAGGTGAGACCTGGAGGAGAGGTAGAAGTATATTTAAAATTCTAAATCTTGACTCTGCAAAACAAAACATTTCCTATACTTCTTTTTATTTACCACAGTATATTTTTCTTACTTAATTATTCTTATAAATTAGAGATCAGTCACATAGAGATAAGCATGTAGTGTCATGTTTAACATTGTAAATTCTTATTAAATGATAAAAATTAAATGAAATACCAGTATCTGTTTACATAAATTTACATATTATTCCAAGAATTAGAATACAGCAATAGGTATATTGATCCAGTAAGTGGACTGTAATTGCACTCCAATGGTACAGAATGTACTTTGGGGTTTGTACTGCTGATCACTTTTGAGTCACCGAAGCAGATTACCAAATAAGAGCCACGAAGAAATATGTACTGCTGGGGCGATCCACCTAAGTGATATGTAAAGATGAATGAGCTTTGTCTCTGATTTCAGTGAGCTTTCAATGTGCTATAAAAGAAAGCATTTAGTTTATTATTACTTTTTACTTTTAAGTCAAGATGTATCAGACACAGTTACTAATGCTGTGATGGTCCAGGACAACTTTCCATTTAGTAACTCAAAACAAAAGAAAACATTGCCAAACAGTGTATAGTTCAGATATATTTTAGAACTTAGTAGCTCTTAATTATAATAGAACTCCTAAATATTGCCTGTGTATTGAAAATATTTTCACCATATGTTTATTTGTGGCTTTTACATTTTTAGCCAATATCTGTAATGGCTGAGATATTGTCATCACCATTTCTGTAGACATATGCCATCAAATCCATTAAACGTCAAACTTTGAGGCTGCTGGTAACGGAGCATCTGAAATTAGTATATTTATAATTTTAGTTCTTTTGTCTAGTAGATTAGTCTATTTATAATCTTGGTTCTTTTGTCTCTTGAATCTACAGACATTTGCATTTAAATCAATCTTCTTTAATTTTTGTGCTTGTTTTCCGTACACTGTTAGTAAGAAAAAATACAAGTACACTGACGTATGCTTACCTATTGATATCTGTTGTCAGGGTATTTAGTCTTGTCTTTTCTTCTAAATACTCTCCACTCTTCCTGCTCTCTTTTTTCCATCTTGCATGGCATCTTGGGGCGGCAAGGAATCAGAGTCAGATCAAGAACAGGAGGAAGAGGTAATTGTGTGGCATTGTCACTTGTTAATGGCTGTGTTACTGCTATAACCACTGATAAGAGCACATGGTTACCTGTGTCTTAGAAGGGTTACACCGTTGTCCTTAGTAATTAAAGGGTCACGATCTTACTTAACCTCTCTGAGCCTGTTTTCTCATCTTATGGACTGATTTCAGAGGACAGTAATATTTCCCTATAAATTGTTACCTGTCTTTATGCAGCAATATAGATTACTAACAGCTGAAGACCAAAACCATTATCTCAGTGGTTCTCAAAGGTTGGTCTGGAGATGTCTGGAGGTCAAAACTCTTTCCTTAATATTACTGAAACATTTTTTGCCTTTTAGCTCCCATATCCTCAGAAGCTACATAGGAGTCTTCCAGAGGCTCCATTACATGTGATGACATCATCACCCTGACACTCTGGAATGTGTGCTTGTGTATACTTGGGTTCTTGTATATTCTCAGCTTTCATTTGTAATACAGATATTTATTTATATATGTTAAACAGAAGTTCTTCAGACTCCTCAGTATTTTTTTAGGAGTGTAAAGGGGGGTTAATAAAAAGTTTGAGAACCACTGAAATAAAAAACTTTAAGGAGCATATAGTTCATCCATTTGACTATACTAATATTATAATGCAGAACTCTACATATAATGAACACTTCTTATAAGGTAGATTCTTTACTAAGTGCTCCACATACCCCACCAACACTGATCTGACAATCACCCTATGAGGTGTGTGCTATCATATCATAGATATGTGACAGATGAAGAAAATGAGCCTTAGAGAGGTTACCTTGAATAAACATCCATTTGAATTATACCTGCTTCAATAGTCAAAGCAAGTATGTGTTTGTTTCCCTTGAAAAGGTCTGAAAATGCCCAAACATTATCATAGAAATGAAAGAAATCATTGGAAAAGTCCTTACACTTAACTGATTAACATGTTGCTTCCTGTTTCTAAGACAGACAAATGGAATTGTTATTAGTTGCACATAAATGTTGTCAAATATACTAATTTTATTTTTTAATGTTATTCTGTTGGATTTAAACTAGAAAACCATAAAGAAAAACATAATAAACACCCTTGTACTCACCAGCTTAAAATGTAAGGCCTTATCGGTTCATAGACTGCCCCTGAATTCACTTCTTTACCGATACCCAGGCAGTGGGGCAGGATGAGAGAGGTGATTATAGACTCATTGTCCTGCCATGTATAACCAGATACACAATAAACTTACGACAAGACTGAAGTCATTTTTTCTCTCAACTGTGCAGTCACTCTTTGTCTCTCATATTCAATTTCCTTTCTGTAGTTGGTGACTCAATCCCCAAGCTATTCAAGATGATACGTGCATACCTTGTTGAAAGAGCAACACGATTATGAAACCAACTTTGCTATGTTCAAATGAATTCTTCCGTTAGGCTTATGATTTTTCTAATGAGTATTTTCAGGAACTATTCAGGGCTACAGATCCAGTTTGTATTCTTTTCAGGATTTGGAATTCTGGCTTATAACTAATAATGAAACTACTTCTGTAGAATGTAACACCCTGGCATGCTCTTTGTTCTTTCCTTTCTCTCAACTAAATTGACACTTACTGTTTAAAACCTACTTCACTTTTTTCCTGGCCTTTTCCATAATACGTATTTCTAACATCAAACACACCTGCATCATACCTTCCCAGGAGTAACCTGTTAGAAAGGACTTTCCACCCATAGTGTCTAGAAAGGAGATTTGTTTTTTCAAAGTTAGGATAAGAATCAGAGACTCTAGGGAAGAACGGTAGCAAATTACTCTGACCTTCCTCTAGCTTATGGCATTTCCCACGTATATAAAATAGGAGCTTACTGTACACATCAGGGGCTGTGAGGCAAGATGCTATTTGTAACCATTCAATTTATGTATGTTTTCTTTCAGATCGATATGACATCAGAAAAAAGTAAGATTTCGAATAAAATTGAGTTTGTTTGAAAGCTGGCTACGATAAAGAAAAGCATGAATCAGGATGCAAGCTAGTTGCCATTACTAACCACTATAATAATTATGTTTTTATATTATCCTTATTAATCATTAATATTTATTTAGAAAAGCAGCTTGGCCAGTTAAATTATGAATATATCTAATTTGTGAGCTAATTAGCAGTAAAATGCAATGATTATTCATCTAAGCATTCACTTTCTTTTAGATCCCTGTTAACCCTGCTACTGCTGTTATGCTTGTTTAGAAACCCACCCTACCGTTTTTGTCCATTTGTTAGCATAATATTGTCATCTCATTTTTTTAAGCTCTGACATGACAGTATCACTTTTTATATCAAGCAACAACTGACATCAGTAGAGAGCTCATTATTTATGTAGGCTACACCTGCAAAAGTGATACTGTCTTAATAGTTTTCAGCTAAAGCTAACTCTCCCCTCACCCCACCCCGACCCCTACCCCTTACACCTCTTACTGTGGTGAAGTATAACTGACTTTTCTAGGCTGAGGTCTAATGGACTTTTGTGAAAACTTTCTGAAAAAATTAAGAACCAGAAAAGCAAAAATTAAAACCTCCTGGATGAAATTATTAATCACAGCAGTATGTCATAGTAGTGCTAATTTTAAATAATGATTCAAAGCCTGTACGTAATCTAGTGCAAAGAGAACTGGTTTTTACAGACTTTGAGAGAGCTATCTTAGAGTTCATTTCAGGTTTGTAACAGTCAATTAAATTTTTAGTTTGTTGGACTGTTTCTGGTGACTCTAGCTTCTTATGTGGAAGAAGTTGAGTTTTTCAGGTTTCCTTCTTGCTTTTATGCCCCAAATGCTCTAGAAAAAAATCTAATTTTTAATGTTTATTCATTTTAAGATTTATTTTGATTCACTGTATTTCAGGGCGCTATTCCCAAAAGAAGAAAACTTAGAACCATGTTTAATATGGTCATCAGGCCCTATGCAATAATCATCAGGCTTTTTTTTTTTTTCCCTTCTTTTGAAGTCCTAGCACAATGTAATTTACTGCTAAGTTATTGAAATACTTTTAAATGAGAGTCTCCTTACCCTCATGTTAAATCATTATTCAGGACTAGAATACTTGAAATTCTGGATGTTTTCATTGTTTTATATCTGAACAAATCTGTATTGATATAAATTAATATATCTTTGTATATGCATTTCACATAGTATAGCTCCTCAACATATACTGATTCTCTCAAGAGAAGGCATTTAGGTTTATAAAAAAATTTACATTATCATTGCCTTCATTAATTCCTTTTTTTTAAAGAGATTTTATTATCCCACTTTCTTCTCTGGGACTACGATGTTTATTTAAATGGCCCTTTGTTCCTTGGATACAAGCTAGTAGGAATTAAAAATTCATCCATCTGGCTCAATCATTTTTAAAAAGTTACTATATTGCTATAATGTCATAGATCCTCCTGAATGACTCCCAGGTATTGTGACTGCTTTAAAAGTTTCAAATATAGACTCATGTTTGGCTTTCTTTTAGTATAAAGACAATCATAAAATAATCTTCAACCAGGCATGAAATAATCTCCAAAGGAGGGCTCTGTTGAAAGGACTCTTTCCTAAGGTCTTTTCAAGAGTAAATCCTAAAAGAGTTTGAGTTTTCTCCCTTGCCTTTAATGGGTGCAGGCCCCCACTACCTATGCCTCAAACATACTGCATCGAGCATCTTGTATGTGGACTTTTAGGGAAGTAAATACGCTTCACCACAGTAACGTTTTCCATATTTGTTCTAATTTCTTACCATTCTCCTGCCTGCACATTTCAGCAAGGCCACCTCTCCCACCAGTTTTATTCCACCTTTGCTTTGCATGGAAATAACTTGGCTTACATAAACTGTGCGTGTGTCCTGTGTGACTGTCTCTGATTTGGGTTGCCATGCATCACATTTTAACTTTGGACTCACATATAAGTTTAATCACAATCGTTGTTTTTGTTGTTTTTCTTTCCTTTCCTTTCTTTCCCTCCTTGGTCTGTCCATTACGTGTCTAAACAAGGAGGTTGCTCCAAGGAAAGGACCATGCCTCTCAGCACAAGACTGTTTGTTTTGTTGTTGGTGTGAATTTCCCTTAGATGAAATGCCGGTTTGCAGCTGATTCAGATATATTTTATATAGTCATTGTATATTGGCAGAACTAAATATACTGAATTCCAGATTTTTGTATGATTAAATAATGTCTATACATCATTAGACGATATTCTGAGTTTGCTACTACTGGCTTTCTCCTAGAGGAAATCAACTTTCTGCAATTTCTAATGCTTTTTTCCTTTTTTTCCCATGTTCATCTTTTTTCAACATTGGTCTGTAACATCTGAACAATCTTGAGATATCTCTATGTAATTTCACTGCGTTCGTTCTTTGTTTTGTGATTTTGTGTGTGTCTTGATTAGTTGTGACAGTTTTGTTGTATGTGTGGATGTGCTACAATTGAGAAAATTAAGCAAGTTATTTCCTGCTCATTTTTCCTTTTCAGTTTTTTTTCCGTTAGCCTTGCTTTGCTTTTGTATCCTGAGACCTTGTGGATCCACCATTCCCAGCCCATTTTTGTTGTTCCACCCGCCACAACAGGAAAAGACACTGTGTCGTTTCAGTCCTGATTACATTTGCCAATATCTTTTTTGATTTCCATTTTACTTTCAATGTTTTTCATTCACATCAAAGATGATGAGACAGAATCTACAGAAACATCTGTCCTGAAAAGTCACCTGGTTAATGAAGTTCCTGTCCTAGCAAGTCCGGACTTGCTCTCTGAAGTTTCTGAGATGAAACAAGATTTGATCAAAATGACTGCCATCTTGACCACAGATGGATCCGATAGGGCAGGTTCCCTCAAAGTGAAGGAGCTGGTGAAGGCTGCTGAGGAAGAGCCAGGGGAGCCTTTTGAAATTGTTGAAAGAGTTAAAGAGGACTTAGAGAAGGTGAACAAAATCCTGAGAAGCGGAACCTGCATGAGAGATGAAGACAGTGTGCCAAGGTCTCAGCCAGAGAGAGAATTAGTGGAAGAGGAATGGGTTATTGTCAGTGATGAGGAAATAGAGGAGGCTAAGCAAAAAGCATCTTTAGAAATCACCGAATACCCATGTGCAGAAGTTAGAATAGAGAAAGAGACCAAAGAAAAAGTAGAGAAAGACTCAGCAGGGCTAGTGAACTCCCTTACTGAGGATCTAAATTCCTACGTGTCTCCTCACAAAGAGCCACCGCAGACGGTGCAAGATCTGGCAGGGGAGAAACGTGAGGCTCTGGGTCCTTGCAGGAGCTCTGAAAGCGAAGAGAAAGCTAAAGGAGCGTCTTCAGAGGAGACACAGAGTACGCAGAAACAGCCCAAACCAAGCCTGGGCATAAAGAAGCCAGTGAGAAGGAAATTAAAAGAAAAACAAAAACAAAAAGAGGATAGTTCACAAGCTAGTGCAGAAAAAACTGAACTTAAAAAAGGTAGTTCAGAAGAGTCATTAGATGAGGACCCAGGTTTAGCCCCCGAGCCTCTTCCCCCTGTAAAAGCTACGTCACCTTTGATAGAAGAAACTCCCATTGGTTCCATAAAGGACAAGGTGAAGGCCCTTCAAAAACGAGTGGAAGATGAACAGAAAGGGCGAAGCAAGTTGCCTGTCAGAGTCAAAGGCAAAGAAGATGTGCCAAAAAAGATAACACAAAGGACACATCTAGCTGCATCCCCCTCTCTGAAGTCCGAGAGACATGCGCCAGCATCGCCCTCCTTGAAAACAGAAAGACACTCTTCTCTTTCCTCTTCTGCAAAAACTGAGAGGCACCCTCCAGTATCACCAGTGAGTAAAACCGAGAAACACTCACCCTTGTCACCCTCTGCAAAGACTGAAAAGCACTCACCTGTGTCATCGTCAAGTAAAACCGAGAAACACTCACCCTTGTCACCCTCCGCAAAAACTGAAAGACACTCCCCTGTATCCTCTTCTACAAAAACAGAAAGACACCCACCTGTTTCGCCTTCAGGTAAAACAGACAAACGCCCACCCGGCTCGCCCTCTGGGAGAACAGAGAAACATCCACCAGTGTCACCTGGCAGAACAGAGAAACGCTTGCTTGTATCACCAGCTGGAAGAATGGAAAAACATTCACCCGTCTCAACCTCTGGGAAAACCGAGAAGCACCTGCCTGTGTCACCTTCTGGGAAAACAGACAAGCAACCACCTGTCTCCCCCACCTCAAAAACAGAAAGAATCGAGGAGACGATGTCTGTTCGGGAGTTGATGAAAGCTTTCCAGTCAGGTCAGGACCCATCTAAACATAAGACTGGACTCTTTGAGCACAAATCCGCAAAACCAAGACAGCCACAAGAAAAAAGCAAAGTTCGGGTAGAAAAAGAAAAGGGGCAGATAGTAACCCCGAGAGAAACGCAGAAAACGGAGAGTCAGACAATCAAACGAGGCCAGCGATTCCTGGTCACGGGACCTTCAGAATCCAGAAGAGCGGTCCGTGCTTCCTCCGCAGGGTTTAAGAGAGAAGATGTAGCTGAAGGAAAGGAGAAAGCGCTCAACCACAAAACACCCGAACCTGTTCAGCCAGCACCTGAAGAAGAAAGCCATAAAGATAGTGAAGTCCCCAAAGAAAAGCTGGCTGATGAACAGGGTGACATGGATCTCCAGATCAGCCCAGACAGGAAAACCTCCACTGACTTTTCTGAGGTCATTAAGCAGGAACTGGAAGACAATGACAAATACCAACAGTTCCGCCTGAGTGAAGAGACTGAGAAGGCGCAGCTTCACTTAGACCAAGTGCTCACTAGTCCTTTCAACACAACATTCCCACTAGATTACATGAAAGATGAGTTCCTCCCAGCCCTGTCTTTACAGAGTGGTGCCTTACATGGCAGTTCGGAAAGCCTGAAGCAGGAAGGGGTAGCAGGTTCTCCGTGTGGAAGCCTGATGGAAGGGACCCCTCAGATTAGTTCAGAAGAAAGCTATAAGCATGAGGGCCTAGCAGAGACCCCCGAGACAAGCCCAGAAAGCCTTTCTTTCTCACCAAAGAAAAGGGAGGAGCAAATTGAGGAAACAAAGGAAACTACCAAGTTAAAAACACCACCAGAAATTCATTCCGAAAAAGGACATCCCTCAACCAAAGACGTTACTGATGGTTCTGAAGGGCAAGGTGCTGCAGTCACGGGGGGCACAGAGCCCTCTGCTGAGTGTTTGCTGAAGGAGGTCACCCTAGACCCTTCCAAAGACACGTGCCCCCCACAAGAAGGTGACGGCCTTGGCAGTCAAGGTGTATCATTAGCAAAAGAAACATCCGAAGGACTGACTGAGGAAGTGTCCTGTGATGAAGGTCCACTTAAATATGTTAGTTCAGCCCATGAGACACAAATTGATACTGAAGCTCAGGGATCCACAGCCACCAAGCCCTCAGATGAGACAAAGGCCTTGCCGCTGCCTGATGCTGCTGTAAAGACAGGCCCAAGGGCTGAATCAAAGCCCCAGGGAGTCACTAGAAGTCCCCAAGGGTTAGAACTTGCACTCCCTAGCCGTGATAGTGAGGTCCTCAGCCCTGGGGCTGATGAATCCTTCACAGTGAGCCACAAAGACTCCCTGGAAGCCAGCCCAGTGCTGGAGGATAACTCCTCACACAAAACTCCTGACTCTCTGGAACCGAGTCCTCTGAAAGAATCCCCTTGCCATGATTCTCTTGAAAGCAGCCCTGTTGAACCAAAGATGAAGGCTGGAATTCTGCCGAGTCACTTTCCCCTTCCTTCAGCCGTTGCCAAAACAGAACTCTTCACGGAAGTGGCCTCTATGCGGTCCCGGCTGCTCCGAGACCCAGACGGCAGTGCTGAGGATGACAGCCTTGAGCAGACGTCACTCATGGAGAGCTCAGGGAAGAGCCCCCTTTCCCCTGACACCCCCAGCTCCGAAGAAATTAGCTATGAGGTCACACCCAAAACCACAGATGCAGGCACCCCCAAACCAGCTGTGATTCCTGAATGTGCAGAGGAGGATGACTCAGAAAATGGGGAGAGAAAGAGGTTCACACCTGAAGAGGAAATGTTTAAAATGGTAACCAAAATCAAAACGTTTGATGAACTTGAACAAGAAGCAAAGCAGAAAAGGGACTACAAAAGAGAAGCCAAGCAAGAAGAGTCTTCTTCATCCTCTGACGCAGATGTTGACTGTTCAGCAGACATGGATGAAACAAAACACACGGAGAGTGTAGAGGATGAAAGCGATGTCCCTGTGGTTGTAACATCAGAGAGCAGAAAGGCTTCTTCCTCCTCAGAAAGTGAACCTGAGTTGACACAGCTGAAGAAAGGTGCTGACTCAGGCCTCTTATCAGAGCCAGTTATTCAAGTGCAACCCCCTTCCCCACTTCCGTCCAGCATAGACTCAAATTCCAGTCCCGAAGAAATACAATTCCAGCCTGTCGTTTCCAAACAATACACTTTTAAGATGAATGAAGATACTCAGGAAGATTCAGGTAAATCAGAGGAAGAAAAAGATCGTGAATCTCATTTACCTGAAGACAGTCATACTGTTTCTACTGATGGCCCAGAGATGTCTTACGATGATCTAAACAGAGATGCTGATCAACAAAAACTTTGTGATGACCATGGGTATGAAGCAGGGAGTCCCAGCGGCTCAGCCACTCCTATCTCTTCAGGTCTCCGCAGTTCCACTGGTGATGCTGTCAGTGAGCAGCTAGTTATCCATAAGGAATCATTAGCTCTCCAAGACGCTGGTGGAAAAGATACAGAAGAAGAAGAGCTTGATGTTTCTGGAGTCGAATCTCCACAAGTAGGTTGCCCCAGTGAAAGCTCTTCATCTTTGTCCTCTTTGCATCATTGTCCAGCATCTGAAGCAAAAGAATTAGATGAAGACACAGTCTCCACATCTTCTGCTACAAAAATGGAGGTCACAAAACCTGACCAAGCTTTTGAGAGCTTACCAGAGGACCGGTCCACTCTAGACTCATCCATTACTACTCAAGCGGATAGATCGTCCTTGGATGTTCCAGTGTCTGACCCAGTGGAGACTGATGAAATCTCTGATCCTCAAATCATAAGCCCTTATGAAAATGTTCCTTCTCAACCTTTTTTCTCTAGTGAAGAAAGCAAAACCCAAACAGATACAACACACACAAGTTTTCACTCTTCTGAAGTGTCTTCTGTTACCATCACATCCTCCACTGAAGACGTAGAAGTGACAAGCGCCTCTGGAAGAACTGTTTCAAGTGAAGAATCTAATTTTGAGGACCAGAACCTGGACGTAGAACCCAAACAAGAAAGTACCTTGTGGGAAATGCAGTCGGATAGAGCCTCCTCATCTTTAGAGCCAACTGTACCAAATACATCAACAGTTGCTGGTGAACAGAGAAGCAAAGTCATCATCACAAAAACTGATGTAGATTCTGATTCCTGGAGTGAAATCCGTGAGGATGATGAAGCCTTTGAGGCTCGAGTGAAAGAGGAAGAACAGAAGATATTTGGTTTGATGGTAGACAGACAATCGCAGGGTACCACCCCTGACACCACTCCTGCTAGGACCCCAACTGAAGAGGGGACCCCAACCAGTGAGCAAAATCCGTTTCTCTTTCAGGAAGGAAAATTGTTTGAGATGACCCGAAGTGGTGCCATTGATATGACCAAAAGGTCCTATGCAGATGAAAGTTTTCACTTTTTCCAAATTGGGCAAGAATCCAGGGAAGAGACTCTCTCTGAAGACATGAGAGAAGGGGGTACTGGTGCTGAGCCCCTACAGCTGGAGACATCAGCTGAGTCATTAGCACTCTTAGAATCGAAAGAAACAGTGGATGACGAAGCAGAGCTACTCCCAGATGACCTGAGTGAGGAAGTAGAAGAAATACACGCTTCAGATGCTCCACTTAACTCCCAAATGGAGATTTCAGCCTCCATTGAAACATCAATGAAAGAGGCAACTTCTGCGGGAGCTGAGGACCTCCCCTCCATGGGAATGGGTGACACACCTCCCCTGTCCAGTGTGAAGCAGACAGCTTGCCCCGACTCCCCTAAACCGGTTGGACAAGTTCAGTTAGATTTTTCCACAGTCACTAGGTCTGTATATGCAGATCGGGGTGATGATTCTCCTGATTCATCCCCAGAGGAACAGAAATCAGTCATTGAAATCCCTACTGCACCCATGGAGAATGTGCCTTCCACTGAAAGCAGGTCCAAAATCCCTGTAAGGACTATACCCACTTCAACCCCAGCACCTCCATCTGTGGAGTCTGAGAGCTCCCTTTCTGAAGATTTTCTACCCAACCTGGATGAGGAAAGTAAACAGGATGAAACAAAACCAAAGTCTAAAATCCCCACAAAAGTGCCCGTCCAAAGAGTCGAGCAGCAGCCTTCGCATCTAGACCTGTCTCTACAGAAAACAGAGGCTCCTCAGGGACAGGACATGACAAGCAGAGCGCCAAGTAATAGAAGCAAACCTGAATCTGATGCCAGTTTGGATGCAAAGACCAAATGTCCAGTAAAAGCTAGAAGTTACATTGAGACAGAAACAGAAAGCACAGAGTGGGCAGAGGAGCTTGAGTTAGAATCAGAGGAAGGGGCCACAAAACCAAAGATATTTGCATCCCGATTGCCAGTAAAGAGCAAAAGCACCACATCTTCCTGCAGGGGGCCCACGAGCCCCACAAAAGAAAATAAGGAGCATTTCTTTGACCTTTACAGGAACTCCATAGAATTCTTTGAGGAGATTAGTGATGAGGCTTCCAAGTTAGTGGATAGACTTACACAGTCAGAAAGGGAGCAGGAGTTAGTTTCAGATGACGAAAGTAGTAGTGCCCTGGAAGTTTCAGTAATTGAAAATCTGCCACCTGTTGAGACCGAGAACTCAATTCCTGAGGACATCTTTGACACAAGGCCCATTTGGGATGAGTCCATTGAGACTCTGATTGAACGCATCCCTGATGAAAATGGCCATGACCATGCTGAAGGTATTTGCCAGCCACTGGGATTCCCTGTGCTACGCATGTCATAAATTTGATATCGTTTTTTTGTGTGTCTGTTTTATTTGGTGATTTGTGTCTCATTTTCTTTAAGCTTTCTGTAGTGGTTACTATGTTTGTGTAAGCCCTTTGTGTTTTGTGCTTTCTCTGTATACTCTTGTCTGTGGAAACAATCTCAAGATTGAGTAATGAGAATGCTTATGGAAAACATAAACATGATCGACAGGCAACGGGGATCTTGCCTTTTCTCTAGCTGCTGCACGTGACGCCATGCAAGCTTTGAGTTTTGTTGTTCTGACGTTCCAGGCTCAGCCTTAAATTAAGCATACGGATATATTTGGTTTTGTTTCATATTATGAGGATTCATTGCTTTTTCTAATTACCTTTGAGTACTTTAATAAGTACTTAACAATTTTATAATGATTAGGAAGCCATTTACACAAGAAGATTTCACATACCGTGAAATTCTAATTGTTGAGGATTTGTTTTTGATTCAGAAAGGTTGGATTTCAGATACCATTGGTAAACACTTTAAGCAAACAATCATAAGGTAAAAACATGCTTTTCATTTATGTGGCAGATGAATGGAGAATGGACTCTGATTAGATGCAGCAGACAACAAAAACTCAAACTTTGCATGATTTAAGTTGACTGTGAGGGGATGATGGCTCTTTGAATTATAAAAAAAGGAAACCATAGATGGCTTTGAGAAGTAGCCTCTGGTCTTCCAATATCTCTACAATAAAGACTATTATTCTTAAATTTGGGTTATAAAAAAATGACCATGACCTAAAATGCTGCCCATCAATTAATGGGGGTTAAAAATCAAAGGGAAAATTATAGTCTGTGGGAGTATTATATGAGCTTACTTCGTAGTAAGCAGACAGAAACTTTGCCCAAAAGACAATATAACATACACATACATATACATACACTTTATTCTTCCTTCTTCCAAGGTTACCAGAACCAAGACAAATGTTGTTTCTGGCCATACTGAAAAAAGCCAGGATGGTCTGATCAACCCATGATCTCGGTCTCTTGTGAATCTCGGATGTGATTTCTTTGCAGCATGACCCAGACGTGGTCTTCTACTGCCACAGGCAATAATAGGAGGTCCTAACCAATTACTCCATTTCTCCATCCCATTTATGATTTTTCTGGTGTTTGATGAGCTAGATGATTCTCTTCGGGTGGGCAGTATCCTCTCAGATAATTTTTAAGAGGAAAGTCCTAAGATTACTAGAAATCGGTAACTTATATAATTATGTCCAGTGACTAGTCTTGATTAGAGAGATATGGAAGCAGATGGTTTTCATGATTTTTATTACATTTATTCCCCATTCCATTCCAGAAATCAGGCAAACACACAATTTAATATGATTTAAAATGTAATCGTTAATTTGTGCTGTGATCAAATATTTGGACAATTGACTGCCTTTCTTTGGATGATCAGTATTGTGGTTCCTCTCCTGTCATGGACAACCTTTGGCCATTCTGTTTTTGACCTTCTGTAGATCAACAGGATGAGCAGGAACGGATTGAGGAAAGGCTGGCTTATATTGCTGATCACCTTGGTTTCAGCTGGACAGGTAAAATGAGTGTGACCCTTTTTTTTTCAACAAAACCTGCTTGGTTTAAACGACATTGTTGCATCAGCCAACTGTCATTAACAATGAAAAAAGGCCTTTTTTTTCTTTCCTTGAGGAAGAACGCATGGAATAGTGAAAAGAATGATACTATGAACTAGAGAATCCAGGGTCTGCATTAACTCACTGCATGAACCAGGGCAGGCCTTTAATTGTCTCTGGCATTTTGAATAATAGAACTTTAGATTAAGAGATTTTGAGAATATAAGAAGCCCCACTACCCTCCTTTGGGAGCTGTGGATATCTAAACTTCGGGGAGATTATTGTGTTTCAAAACCATTGTTAGTTGTAATTGTCATAAAATTTAATTTGAGATTCAGCCGGGGCTCCTTGTTTTAGATGCCTTGAATCAGATATCTTCATCCTGAACAGTACTAAAATTTACTTCAGATGACTGTTGAAGTACATATGAATGAGATGTTTAATAATTCTCTGAGAGATGGGTATGTTTCAGTTTAGAAATTGTATGTTAAATAATTTTTTAATGGAAGTGAATTCTAAAATCAATATGGTTTATTTACAACTCATGAGTTGTAGGTTTTAAAACTCTACCCTTTCATCTTCCCTGCTGTTTAACATATTAAAGCAAGATTGTCCATCTGGATTTTTTTCTTTTTTCTGTTTTTGTTGTTTGTTTATTTGTTTGGTCTGACTTCCTTTTATGTCACTTGTGACTACTTAATTGAAACAAGCAGTTTAAAGTTAATATTAATCTCCTTTCAGTTTCTTAAAAATTTGGTATGAATAGGAGCTAGGAGTCATAATATCCTTAACAAAGGTAATTGATAATGTAGAATTATCTATGTAGAATAAATAATGTAGAATAAATGACTAAAGCATTTTAAAGTAATTTAAAAATACTGAGCAGGTTTATTTAATTGAGGGATTTAGGGGAAGGAAGGGTATCAAAATATCCCTGATTGACTGACTAAGTAGGTAGCATTCAGAATTATTTATTTTGCTTCTTAAGTATTTATGAGTGTATACATTAAACGTAATATCTATAATAGTTGGTGAAAATTCAAACCTTACAATCAGTGAACGGTATAAAATGAAAAATAAATTCGTCTCTCACACCTACATCTCATCTTTGAGCCCCTTTCCTCAAAGGTAACTGCTAACACTTTCTCATGTATTCAGAAAAAAATCTGCAGTGCCCACATCTATGCTTATTATTTAAAAATAAGCAAAATTTTACTTAACAGTATTCTTCATAAATACTCCATCAGCATAGAAATATCTATGGCATTCTTTTAAATGGCTATTTAATTCCACTCTATGGAGGTACCACAATTTTATCAGTGGCCTTTGTTGATGGCTACTTAGGTTGTTTCCTGTTAGTGGCAGTAGATATCCTTATGCACCGATAGATTTTTGTGGGTGTTTCTATAGGGCATATTCCTAGAAGGAAAAAAGCTGCGTAAATATATGTATATTTTTAATTTTGAAAGATATTGACAAATTGCCCTCCGAAAAGACACCTCATTCACACACACACACACACACACACACACACGCACGCACACACACACGTGCACACACACCTCAATGTGTAAGCAACCATATAGAATGTTAATGGGAGACTTTAAAGGAAAACTTTGAGGCTTCTTGCCTAGGTCAGTTAATCCTTCCCAGACCTTTTATTCATGTGACATCAAATCACAGAAAGGAGTTTATCCAACCACCATAATATAGCTACAACCAGTATTTATCCAAGTACCCAGAAACAGAATTTATAGTATTTGCAAGTCCCCTAATTATGATTAAAAGGGAGACATGGTCTCTTTCTACTGTTTTCAGTCATTTATTTTCCATTGTCTTGGTTAAGAGTATAAGCCAGTATTAATGGTCTCTTCCAAATTTTGGAATTAAATGGTCCTGAATTTACATATTTTATCATCATTGCCTCAAACTTACTATTTCCACTATGACAGTGATCAATTCTATACCCAAATTTAAGGAAAATATCTGCAGTTAGTGCTAGAAGAACAGAGGCATACGAGAGTCATTTCTAATAAGTAGGAAAAAATAAAGGAACTCTGTTACAGCAATACGAAGAACACGTCATTTACAAAATCACAAGAAAATCACAAGGCAACGTGTAGAGACTCAAACTATGAAGTTAATGTATTTACAGAGGAGTATTTTCTCTTTTAGAATTAGCAAGAGAACTGGATTTCACTGAGGAGCAAATTCATCAAATTCGAATTGAGAACCCTAACTCCCTCCAAGACCAGAGTCATGCACTATTGAAGTACTGGCTAGAAAGGGATGGGAAACATGCGACAGGTAGGTGGAGAGCTATATGTAAAAGGCAATAGGCCGGAAGTAGAAAAAAGTCTTGTTCAACAAACCTCTTATGCAAATTCAGTAAAAAGATAAAATGACAGATGCCATCAACCTGAAGTGCTGCTGTAAGCAAATGAGAAGAAGCTGTAACATTTCTCAAATAGGCATGTTGCATAAAAATTCTTGTACTGTGTTCCTTTGAACAGCATTAACTAGTGGAAAGTGATACTAGCACTGGCTGCTAACAGGAAAGTTCTTAAAGTCCTAAAATTTTCTATGTATTGACAGCAGACACACTTGCTTTATTAGCCATTGTCTTACTGATGGTGCATTACATTCAGTCCCTGCTTCCTTTACTCCTAAATGACTAAAATGGGGTGGGGCGCTTCCCTGGTGGCGCAGTGGTTGAGAGTCCGCCTGCCGATGCAGGGGACACGGGTTTGTGCCCTGGTCCAGGAAGATCCCACATGCTGCGGAGCGGCTGGGCCCGTGAGCCATGGCCGCTGAGCCTGCGCGTCCGGAGCCTGTGCTCTGCAGCGGGAGAGGCCACAACAGTGAGAGGCCCACGTACCGAAAAAAAAATGTTTTTAATTAAAATAAATAAATAAATAAAATCGGGGGAAATGTCAAGTAGATATTCTACATAATGGTTTATATATGATATTCTGACCACATCAAATAAAATGGGAAGTGATACAGAACATAACTACTTCTTATCCCTCAGCTGGTCTAAGTTTGCCACTTTGTTTAATGCCTCTTTGAAGACCTACCTAGAGACCTCCCTTATTTACATCTAGCCCACATTTATCTTTCCTTCTCTTAACATTATTCTAGGTAGGATTGCCAGATTTAGCAAATAAAAATTGAGAGCACCCAGTTAAATTTAAATTTCAGATAGTCAGCAGATACTTTTCTAGTATAAGCATATCCTACGCAGTATTGGGGATATACTTTTACTAAAACAATTTGTCTTTTATCTAAACTTCACATTTGACAGGGTGTCCTATGTGTAATCTAGCAACTCCGCCTTTAGGGCTTACGCGCATATGCTCTGTCACCCATTTCGTACATAGCCCTTGTTTGTTTGCTTACGTTTATAAAGACCCTTAATTGGGCTTTGGTTGTTTCTTGTACAAACATCAAAATTGTAGTAAATTTTTCCTGTGCTTACAATATATCACCAAAAAAATTCAGTAAGGCAACTAAATGAAAGAGATTTTTGAAAGAGTAGCCCTCAGGCGTAATAAATAGTTTTTCTCTAATATCCCAGATACCAGTCTCATTGAATGTCTCACCAAGATCAACCGAATGGATATTGTGCATCTCATGGAGACCAGCACAGAGCATCTCCAGGAGCGCATCAGTCATAGCTATGCAGAGATTGAACAGACCATTACACTGGATCATAGTGAAGGTCAGACAATTTGTGTATGTGTATGAGTGTCTGTGATGTATGGTTAATTCAGGCAACTGGACCCACTGTCTTCCTTTTTTCAGAGCGTCGACCATGGCCTTTGCTGGTACGTTCTTCTCCCGAGACTTCCCTGCCCATTTTAGGTGCCCCCATCCCTCTCGTTCTTTGTTATTTCATCATTGTCTCAGTCAGCGTGGGCTGCTATAACAAAACACCATGAACTGTGTGGCTTAAACAACAGAAATTTGTTTCTCACAGTTCTGAAAACTGGAAATTCGAGATCAGGGGGATAGCATGGCTGGGTTCTGGTGAGGGCCCTATTCTAGATTGTACACAGCTGTCTCCTTGCTCTGTCCTTACGTAGGGGACAGAGAAATAGCTAGCCCTCTGACCTCTTCTTATAAGGGTGCCAGTCCCATTCATGAGGGCTCCACCCTCATGACCTAATTACCTCGCAGGGTTACCACCTCTGAATACCATCACGTTGGGACTAGGCTTTCAACATATGAATTTGAAGGGGACCCAAACATTCAGTCCATAACAGCCATCAGCATGGATGATCCGTCCAGTGCCCTTTGCTCAGCTCCTTGATGGCACTTCTGATACTTGTGTCTTTTACTCTACCTTAGTGACCCATTTCTGTGCCCACAACCCAAACTAAATCATTATCAGTGACTGTACTACTTCCAGGCCCTAACTTGAAGCATTTTACTTACATCCTCTTTTACTTCTACACAATAATTCTGCAAACCCATTGGACCTCTAGTCATTGGTCCTACCCCCTTTTCAGTATTAAAGTTTCTCGAATCCACCCTCATTCACTGCCATGCTCACTCACTCCCATTCTTTCTCCTTCTCTCTCTCTCATTGCTATTTTTACACTTTCTCTTCTTTCAAGCCTCCAACATTACTCTTCTTTTTATTTATTCCAACCTGATGACCATACTTCATATTCCTTAGAAAAAATAGGAATACCTGTAAGCAAATGTCCATATTCTTTCACCACAAAGTCTCTCAACCTAAGTGCATCTCAGTGCTTATACTCTACCTTCCCTGCTGTATGAAATGGCCTTCCTTTGCCAAAGCCATCATCTCTTCTTTTGTACTAGATCTCATCCCCTTTTACCAACTATTGACTTCACTTCTGCAGTCACCCACTCTGTCTCCTACAACTAGAACATTGTGAACAGCACTGAAACGTGCTTTAATAGATCCCAGCTTTAAAAACAAAGCAAAGCAAATAACTCCTTTCACCCTGTATGCTCCCCTGTATGACTGCTCTGTTTCTCCATCCATTTCATGGGAAGTCTCTTCAAAAGAATAGTCTAACTTTTCTGTCACTACTCTCTACTTTCTCTCTTTCCTTCTCTCTAGAACTGTCTTTAGAATCCACACAAGTCAGGTTTTGTCATCACCACTCAACAGAAAAGAATCTTGCAAAATTAACCAGTTGTTTCCTCATTGCCAAATGCACTGACACCATTCTCAGTCTTCATCTTCCTTTACCTCTTCTTAACATTTGACACAGAAAGTTAATCCCTTCTTCTTAAGACATTTTCTTCACTCACTTTCCATGATAACCTCTCTTCTTGTTTTTTTTTATTTTCTTATTTTATAGGACAGTCTTCCTCAATGTCTTTCTGCAGCTTACTTTCCGTAGGTTTACATGATGGCATGTATTACTGTTCAGCAAGAGCCTCATAGCTCGGCCCATCTCCCACCTCTCTCCCTCTTTCCCAAGTCCCAAGACACCTGGCCTCTGGGCTGTGCCCTGGGCACCCTACACCTTCTCAGGCTTCCAGGCTCTGGTGCTTCCTCTTCCCTGCATTCTGTAGTTTTCTTCCCTAAGATCACCCAGTAGCTTTTTCTCTCACTTTATTCAGGCCTCTGCTCAAGTATCAGCTCCTAAGAGGAGCCTTTTCTGACAAATCTATCTAAAAAACTGGCCCTCTTTTCTTTGTACCTTTACCCTGGTTTCAGAAATAGGAATCTGCAGAAATGCAAGTTCAGTCAGGCCAGAAGCCTCTTCTGTCTTGTTCACTGCTATGTATCCAGCATCTAACAGCACCTACTACAGTGTTGATACTCAATATGTATCTACTGAGTGAATAACTAGATAGATGAAGGCCAGTCACACCTCTGCCGAAAGTTTTTCAGTGACTCCTTATTGCCCTTGCTATATGAAATTCCTTAGCTTGGCCTAAGAGACCCTTCATCAAAAGAGTACTAACCTCAGAGTGCTGTTTAATACAAGTTAATACTTGCAAAGCACCTAGAATGGTGCCTGACACATAGTAAATATTCAGAAGGTGTTAGGCATTTATTATTATTAATGCTCTTCTTACCATGTAGATTTATGCCTCAACTGTTGCAGTTGATACCTGCCTATCTTTAGGCCTCCTTAAGATGCCATACCCTCTGCATTTCTTTTCCTGATTCTTTAACCCTGACTTGGATGCTCGGCATTCATTGACCGGCACCTGTGGCCCAGTCACTCTGCATTTAATTATCTCTTACTTGCCTGAGCTTCCCTAGGTGGTCAGCATCTTGAAGGCAGACACAGTGCCTCTTTCAGCTTTGTAACCATGACTGATCACAGACATGGCATGTAGTAGTCGCTTAATAAATACCCACTTAATATAGTTTAGCTTCAATTAAATACTTAATTTAAATCGTTCTCCTCTGTAGGGTTCTCAGTACTTCAAGAGGAGCTATGCACCACCCAGCACAAGCAGAAACAGGAGCAAGCTGCTTCTAAAGAGGACGAGTCCTATGATCACCCTCCCATCGTCTCGGAGGAAGACATTTCTGTCGGTTACTCCACTTTTCAGGATAGCATCTCCAAAACTGAGGGCGACGGCTCAGCAACAGAGCTCCTTCCCCAGACTCACAAGGAACAAGTTCAACAGGATTTCTCAGGGAAAATGCAAGACCTGCCTGAAGAGTCAGCCCTCGAACAGCAGGAATACTTGTGAGTTCCAAAAGAAAGCCTATGTGGTGTCATTCCAAAGACACAAGCCAATATGCAGAGGGTGCCAAGCATATACAAGCGTAAATCGTTTTCAAATAGTTTTCAGAACTACAGGAAAAAAAGCAAAGTACTTGAGACATGACTGTGACGGTGTTGTATGGCACAAGCCTGCTTGAGCCGACTGCCAGTTCCATGACCTTGGGCAAAGGCCTAAGCCCTTTGAGTCTCAGTTTCCATGTCTATAAATTATGATAATAATGTACACCTTATTCATCTTACAGGCTCAAAGGTCACGGATATGCCTGTGAAACCATTGTTGAAACTGTAGACCACACAGTTATTACTCGTATGTTTGCTGCACCTCACTTCTCTGTATATGTGCCTGTCACACCCTGGCTGGTTCAGAAGGTGAACAGTGACGGTGCAGGTGAAGCAGCCCTTGTGTATTTCAACAAAGCTATGAGGTGGCTAGCAATAAAAATAGAAATGCAAATGCAACACAGATTACTCACACAGAATGAAAGGCCGTTAGGGGTTGGGGTGGGAATAAAGAGAAGTCTTCTAGAGCACTTCTGCCTAAAGGAAGCTGCAGAGCACAGTCAGCTTAGAACTCAAGTTCTGGGCTTTCTGGAAGCAAAGGCAAAAAAGAGTTGTATAAATGACACTTCTTGTCTAGAAAAAGCAACCAGATCATGAGAAAGGCAAGCATGTCCCAGCCCTGAAATGTGAGAATAGCGTGTCAGGAGGCTGTAACACAGCATCTCCTTTGTCCTTGAGTGAGTTTTGTGCTGGAGTCACTGGAACTTGAGAAAAGGGTGAAAGGGGTTATTGAAATGAGCTTTTCTTCCACAGAGCACTGCCCCCTCACCCATCTACCTTTAGATTGTAGGGGAGAGCATAAAGAATAGGTCAGGAAAAGAGAGAGGGAAAGAGAAAAAGATGGGAAGCAAAGAGGGGCTATCAGAAAGGCATTTTGGGCATTTAATATGTATGGAGTGACAGAAAATTAGAAGGAAGGAGCAGAACAAGCAGATAATGTTTTTCTTTTAGGAGTATTATAAAGATTACATTGCTTATCTCCAAACTATATCAGTAGAAAAAGTTTCAATGCCAACAGATCTTCCTATCAAGTAACGCAGTTTTCTGGATGGATAATAAGATTCTCCCTATGTTTATGATTATGGTAACTATCAACATGGGGTTTATATATTGCTTTTTTGAAATTTTGCCAAATTTTGATCCTTGCTTCAAAAGCCTTATTGTCTACAGATCTTTGCTGTATATACCTCCTCAAATCATCAGTATTACCTTGAGTTATCAAAGGAGAGATGAAATTATTATTTATTAATATCTCTCATTATTAATTATCTCTACTTTGTAGAGATTAGGAAATGGTAATACATTTGAGGATAATTTTTATTATTTTAGAATACATTTTTCCCAATCAGTGCTAGATCAATGAGCTGTAACTGTATTCTGTATTTTGCATATAATTTTTATTCACATTTCATTTCTTAGCCAAATTTACAAAACCTCTTTAGACTTTCACGGACTGTGAAGACAAGTTCCATCTTTCCTTCCAAATCCCTTGCATCAGCAGGGGCGGAAATGCATATGCTCTCATGGTATAATTGGGCTTTTCTGTTTCAGTGTGACAACCCCAGGGACAGAAGTGTCAGAGACTCAAAAGGCTATGGCAGCATCTGGCTCTCCCACCAAGACACCTGAGGAAATCAGCAGCCCTACTGAGGAGGAGAGGCCATATCTCCAGACCCCGACATCAAGTGAGCGGGGAGACTCTCCCATTGTGCAAGAACCCGAAGAGCCCCCAGAACGTAGGGAAGAGAGTTCGCCTCGAAAAACCAGCCTCGTGATAGTGGAGTCTGCCGATGACCAGCCACAGGCCTTTGAAAGGCTCGATGAAGATGCTGCTTTTCAAAAGGTAAAATCTCTTCCTCTATTTCCTTGCCCACATGTAACAAAGCTACAAACCTTCTCCCAGTTTCCATTTCTCTGATGGCTTATGTTTTCACAGAAAGGTTTGCCAAAGTAATTATCTTGGGCCAAGGGAAGCCCTCAATCCCTTTTAAAATCTGAGAACCGGTGAATCTAGAAAAAGATGATACATGGTTCCATTTCTAGCTACCTGACCATCAGCCCTAATTTTATAGCTGGAAACCCTTTTGCTAAGAAAAATGAACCCTGGGGTAAAACAATATACCAGATGTAGCTTTTCAAAATTAGTAATCTTGGGCATAAAGAAGACTAGTGAGGGGAATTAACCGAGCCTCAGGTAAGTAAGTCGGCCTGCCATGGGAAATTGCTGGAACCTGCACTCTTGTTCATTAGGTCCGTGCTGTCAGGTGATGAGCACACAAGCTGTGGATATTGAGTGGGGTTTACTCCCAAAACAAATTTTTCTCATTAGACGAAGGATTATTTCCAAGCGAAATCTCCTTATATTTATTTTAAGAATGACTCATGAAAAGGACATTATGCCTAAATTGATGGCTGGTTCTAAATGTCAGAAAATCGATAGCAGCGTGAATATGCATCCATCTTTCCTTTGTCTTTAAGTGAGCTTTGATGTTGTGAAGAGAGGTGGAGAAACTCATTTAAACCATTTATTCTCAAAACTGGTCTGAATGGTTCATATCCCTCAGCTTTAACTGGAGGGCTTGATTCCTCCCTACTTAGGACTCCTGAATCAGAATGAATCCCAGGGAGGGGAGGAGAGGGAGAAGAATCTGCATTCCAGTAACTCTGTAGAGGATTAAATTAGATATATTTTTCCTTTTTGGATTCAAAAACATATGTCGAAGTATTTTTAAAGCATGAATATACATCTTTTAGGAAAGAATGTTTTATAAAATAGTTAAAACTCTGGGGGAGAAAGTGATATGACATATCTTTGGGCTTAACATCTACATTTGTTTTTGTTCACTATGAGTGTGATATCTGCTAGCAGGATTTATCTAAAATCATAGTTTAAAATTAGCGGAGGTCCAGGCAGATGAGAACTGCTCGAAATTTTGGCAGTTATCTTAAATAATGAATTCATCCCATGAATGAATTTTTATTCCAAGTTTGCCTTTGTATAGAATTATTCATCTCCAAGTTTTTGGCTTAAATGAATCCTAGTAAAAATGTTTGGTAGATGCTGTCTGGACTTAAGTGTTGCCAATTTTAGTCTAAGAATCTATAGGCTAATTGAAGCATAGGCTTGAGACAGTCATCTGGATAATTCATATATTTAATCTGTTCTGTGTATGTAAATAAATTTTGACAAGTTGTTCTGTATTCCACATTATTTATATGGGCCTGTTCTACTTATTCTTGATGAATTTCCAATTCTTAAGCTTCCTATTTTGACCCTTATCCTCTCATGACCCTGACTTGAGGGTCCAATTTCAATCACTTTTCTTGCTGACCATATTTCTAGGCAGCAGATTCCTAAGTGTATTTAAATAATAATTTGGTTTAAAATTTACATGTTTTCCTTTAGCAGGAAAGAATATAGAAATATAAGTGGTATTTTAAACTATGTTGACAAAATTTAGTTGAGTTTTCTTTTCTTTTTTTTAATAGCATTCCATTAGGAAAGAGTGATTCGATATATAGCTCCCAAGACATATGTTTTAATCTAAAGTTATGTTCTTAGCTCCGGCTTTGGCCTTGGGCCAGACCCATAAAATTGGATTGGCCTCTGCACCTCAACTTCTCTGCAAAATGAGTCTAATACTATTCGTAGCCCGTCTTCCTTCCTCTGTCTTGCCAGTAGGGAAGTGTACTACTGGCCAGATAATAACTACAGGAAACTTTGACTTCCTGCAGAAAGTTCTGCTACAAGAATTAAGACATTTCTGTACCTTTGGTTGGATCATTCTAAGCCTAAACCCAAGAGGCAATGGCTCACAAGTATTTATCGTGCTGCCTAGGGTCTATGCTTACATTTGGTCATTCACCAGGAGTTTGAGTCCAAGATGTAATGTGGGCAAGCTGCTTGTTTCTTCTGATGGATTTCGACAGATGGGTGCTCAGACAGCTTTCAGAATCCAGAATTTGTTTTTTTCATTCAAAGAACAAAAAGCTATATTCTCACTGAAGTTTGAGCCCAGCATGCACTGTTTTCACTCCTGCTGGCTTTTCCACCAAAATCACCATGAATAAAGCTTTCGGAAACCGGTGTGAGCTAAAGCAGAAACGAGTAGTGAGGACATTCCTTAGCATGATAAAAAAAAAAGTGCTTCCATGCTTCCACCAGGAGCTAACAGAGGAATTAGGTGAGCTGGAGGCCAGCTCAGATGAGGAAGCGATGCTAACTACCAGGGTTGTCCGCCGACGAGTGATTATTCAGGTACCAGCTGTTAAATTACTGCACGTCCGGGACAGTTCTGTCCCCGTAACCCTTCGAGAGTGGCCGACCTAGAATGGAGGGCTTGGCATGCTCCTTAGGTAATGCATGGCCTTCAGAAAGCAGATCCCGTAACTCTCCTAAGTTCTGTTTGTGAAGAAATGCAGCGGTAATGACACTCGCTGCCTACCTCCAAGAGAGCAAAGAGCAAGATTTAGCCTCTTCAGTTCCACCCACCTCACCTCTGGCTTGTCTGTTTTTGTTTGTTTGCTTGTTTGTTTAAGTTTGAGCTGACTTTGGTCAGGTTCTCTAGCATGTTATTACCCACCTTTTTTTTTTCTTTCTTTTAAACATACTACTTAACAGGATTTGGCATCTCAGCAATGCTTCTCAAAGCCCCTTTAATTTTCTAACGTTCCTGGCATTGTAAGCACTTGGGAGTAGTTCCTCAGCATTGATGCCAAACATGGAAGTGACCCTTTTCTTTCAAATGTGTAGGGAGATGATATGCCTGACATACCCCCGGAAACAGTCACAGAAGAAGAATACATCGATGAGCAGGGACACACTGTGGTAAAGAAGGTATTATCTTAAGTATCTCCCCATGGTTAATTTCAAGCCTCCTGTCTAAAATGTATCAGTACCCTGGCACTGTCACTCAAAAACAAGACACAGGAATAAAATATCTTCCAGGTTACTAGGAAAATCATGAGGCGGTACGTCTCCTCTGATGGCACAGAGAAAGAAGAGATTACGATGCAGGGAACACCACAGGAGCCCATCAACATTGAGGAAGGGGATGGCTATTCCAAAGTCATAAAGCGCATTGTGTTAAAGAGCGACACTGAACAGTCGGAGGTGAGACCATCTGATTCTCCAGAACTGATTTTATGGAGAGGTGTAAAATACAGCTCACAGGAGATGGACGAGATTGCTTATTCCTATTGGCCTCACTTCTCCCCTTTATAAGGCAGTCTTCGTTTAGTTACACATTCATTTTTTTTCTTCGTGATTTTGTGGAATTTTTAGGTAACCATCAGTGAGATTTGTAACCATTATACTCATTGTCTTTCGTCCTTTCTAGTTCTACTTTCTTTTTAATTCAGTTGACTGCAGCCAAAATCCAAAAGTCAAATTTTAAAAGACAGCGATCCGATCAGTTGGCAAGCAGTAGGTTCTGAAAAAAACATGTGCAAATGCACTGTGGTGCTTTGCCCAGTAGGCAGCAGCAGCCTTCTGTAGGGCACCTTAGAGAGAGATTTGATTTCCAAACTTCTGCATTTCAGAGTCACTGAAATCAGGATCCAGAAACTCACTTGATTTATAGTTTTATTTCTTTCTGTTTTACTTCCCTCTTTCAGAAACGTATTTACTCTCTTTGACATGTAATTTGGGAGATTCTTACCATCTCGCATTCATTCACATCCTCAAAATGTAATTATTATACACATGAGGTTCTCTAAAAATCTACATTTTCAGTTTCTCATAGCTCTGACAGTTCCTCCTTTGGAGGTTAATTCTGTCTCCATAATGTCAAAACAAAGCATTTACACATGGGAAAAGAGAGCTCATCCACAGGGTGCTATGTCTGCACTGCACTGAGCAGTCAATTTCTCAGTCATGAAGATTCCTGACCAATTTTCGTTCAAGTGACTAATTAAGTGGTTGATTTGGTACTGTGTACATATAGTCATAATATAGATATTACCAATTGATTCTAGAGTTTTCTTCTAACTGCTTCTTGTTGACAAAATGCTGTTTTCAGGGTATACCATTGTAATGTGTTTTTTAACATAGAAAAATTCATCATCGTTACATTTTGGCAGTCAGAAACTGTATATTGTATGTCCTTCATTCATCAGGTAACTTTGTCTGAGCCCAGCATTTTGTCCAGTACCTCACAATTTCAGGCTGAACCAGTGGAAGGCCGTAGAGTCAGCAAAGTTGTTAAAACAACTGTGGTACATGGAGAGAGGATGGAGAAGCATCTGGGGGATTCTAGTTTAGCCACTGATCTTCCTTCAGCCAAAGATGACTTTGAAGAGGTATAAAGCATCATCACTTTGTCTGTGTGTGTGTGGGGGGGGGTATTTTATGTGTGCTTTGTGTTTGAGAAGAAAATCATTTATCATTGTGTCATTCCATACATGTATTCATGGAAGGATGCGGAATAATTCAAGGGAGTAGAATTCCTGTTTGAATAATGTATACAGTGAAATAATATTTTACTCAACTTATTGTGTTCATTTGTGCCACCTTAAAAGCTTTAAAAAATCCATATGGGGCTTCCCTCGTGGCACAGTGGTTGAGAGTCCGCCTGCCGATGCAGGGGACGCGGGTTCGTGCCCCGGTCCGGGAAGATTCCACATGCCGCGGAGCGGCTGGGCCCGTAAGCCATGGCCGCTGAGCCTGCGCGTCCGGAGCCTGTGCTCCGCAACGGGAGAGGCCACGACAGTGAGAGGCCCGCGTACCGCAAAAAAAAAAAATCCATATGACCAGGATTCGCTTCAGCTCAATGAGAATCAGAGTCTCTGAAGTCGGGAGATGATTGTACATCTTGCCTAAAAGTCCCAGAAGTGACTTGCAGTCCCAATTAGTAAGGGAAAGAAATAGGTATTGTACATTATCTTTGCTAGCAAATATTCTCAGATATTTCCAACGATAGGCATTAAAGAAAATTCGGGTATCTTTTATTAGTTAAGTTCTGATTTTCAGTAATTAGGAAACAGGTCCACGGTGACATCCACAAACACTTATTACAATTCAAAAATCCCAACATTCTGGAGCTCACCTAGTGCACTGTGGTAACTTAAATGGGAGGGAAGTCCAAAAGGGAGGGGATAGGGCTTCCCTGGTGGCGTAGTGGTTGAGAGTCCGCCTGCCGATGCAGGAGGGGACATGGGTTCTTGCCCCGGTCCGGGAAGATCCCACATGCCGCGGAGCGGCTGGGCCCGTGAGCCATGGCCGCTGAGCCTGCGTGTCCGGAGCCTGTGCTCCCCAACGGGAGAGAGAGGCCCGCGCACCGCAAAAAAAAAGGGGAGGGGATATCTGTACGTGTATATGCTGATTCATTTTGTTGTGCAGTGGAGGCTAATACAACATTGTAAAGCGACCGTACTCCAATAAAAATTAATAAAAACCCCCACAACTAATAGATTGGTAATGCTACAAATGCCATAATTGATAACCTTATATTAGCATTTTGCAATTAAAAATGAATTGGCTTATTTTATATAATATTGAATATTTTGTTTCTATATCACCAGTTAAAAGAGGGTTTCAGGCTGCCGTTTATTGTCTAGAATGTTTTTCAAACTACACATTCTACGTCTTTTCAATAAATGAACAGCCAATTTGAATAAAATGTCACAATTTTCTATTTTGAATTCTGGATTTAGAACACTGAAGATATCAAAATGTTGGTATAAGAATTTTGATCCAGGGAATGGAACTTATGGTGCTGGTGAAGATCATCTGAAATAAATTTCCATATCTTAAAAAAAAAAAAACCCAACATTCTGAAAACCAAAACAAGTTTTATAAGTTAGTAGCAAGCTAATTTGGCAATAAAACTTAATGTGAACTGACATGGGGCTGTAATGACTTGGCAGTCTTTTTTACTCTACAAGAGTGAATGTTCATGTTTTGCTATTGATATATCAATGGCTTTGATTACAGGATGCTGTCCCTATCCTATCTGAGCTATTAGAATATACAGTATATACATCATATTACCTTTCTAAAATCCAAAAGGAAAAAAAATCTGAAATCTAAAACACATCTGGCGCCAAAGGTTTCAACTAAGGGATGGCGGGCATGTGCAAACATCTTTGAAACACTCTTTGCTATTGAAACATTTTGAAGTTAAATGTTACATGTATGTCCTCCTTTATACCCACAATATGCATTGAGATTATATATGAATGCATTGGGATATTAAGAGCATACCTTATTTTAAATACTTTTAGTTCTTCACATTTTGACAACTGGTGACCTTGGACAATCAAAAGATGTATTATCTGATTATACACTTTGGGCCTTATTTGCCTGTTGCTTGTTTTTGCCTCTGGTCATTATTCATTGTATTTGTTATTAGAGTCTTCACTCCAGAAAGGATGCAGGTAAGGCAAGCACAAAAGTAGAAGTCAACCAGTATAGTTTGCAAGAATTGTAAAATAATTATCAATAGAACAAATCTCCCTCACAAACGGGAGAAATTTAACAGACTTGCTAAATAAAACTCAATAATTAGATCTGCCCCTAAAAATTGTTTTTCTTTATCCTTTCAAGCATGTTTTTTTTATACTATTCGTTAAGCAGAATAATAGGTTATGTTACAGTCTATGGTTTATGATGGGTTTTCTCTTCTTTTCTTTTTTTTCTTACTTCAGGCTCTGAGTTACACAGGTAGCCACATGAAAGTCCACTCCCCCAGTTTAGTAGAGAATGAAATCCTGAAGGAGGATGGATCAATACTTAGAAGGTTTGGGTTAGCATGGGGTGATGCTTTGCCAACTAACACCTTTAAAAAGTTTTCCAATTTTAAGAAAAGAAAAATAGAGCCCCTGCATCTACCTTAAAACCCCTTGGAAACTGCAGACTCTCATTGTAAGACTTTTGTCATGTGGTACATCTGTTGCTGTGTCATTCCTGAAGTGTCCTCTTGATGCTTTAAATGTAATACTAAGGCATGATGATAGTCAGACAACTGTTTACACAGTCGCTCCCTGGGTTTTAGCAAGTCATCAATTTCGTTGAGGCCAAGCAGCTGGGATATTCCATTGCCCAGCACAGTAAGAGGAATCTAATCAATTGCTCACAAACTAATCTTGTGACCAGCTGCCTTCAGCTCTTGGTAATCATTCCTTTGAACGGCACATGGTGTTTTTGTTTGTTTTTGTTTTAAACAAGCTGCTTCGTGACTCTGCATGTGAGTGGCACATAACATGAGCGTGAGTGGCAAATAACATGAGGTTTGAACCTCAATGCACCTGGCGAGGCTGAAACCAGGGGCTTTAATAAGTTAAGAAAGTATCATAAAAGCAGTAAGCAGCTCATATTTGTGCATATGAACAGGGACCAGCTATGAGGCTTTCCAGTCCACCCCCATCCTCATCACCTACTTGATGTGTAAACTTCGGCACTGTTGCCTTGGTCTATACCCTCACCTCTCTCTGGGCCTCTAGCAGCACTGTGAGGACTGACAGAATGTTCTCAGCTTTGCAGTGAAAAGACACAATGGAAATTGAAGTGACTGTTGTGCTTTTCACTTCATTGAAAAGAAGAGAAAGATTGTCATTTATAGTACTCTACAAAGCTATGTTTAGCCTGTAGAGCATAATAATTAGAACAGTGAAATTAAAGGTTCTGTCACGATTCCACCCTCCAACCACATGTGAAAAACAGCCCCAGCTAGGAACGTAAAAGAGAGTAATTGCTCACAGAACTTTAAACATGCTATATATGAATTAAGGATAAAGTGCTTCTTATACTCTGAACTTTTAAGTCTTTTACTCAGTCATTCATATGGAACCACATAAACCACAGACACCCTAGCGTCATGAGATCTTCACATGGGAATAGATTTAGAGATCAATTAATCCAAAATTCGCAGTGACGGCTGGTGAGTTGCGAAGCTACGGATATAGACATCTCAGTCCAGTTCCACAGCTACTTAGTCATGGAAGTCTGTTTGTTATCTGCAGCACTTTATCTTATATGTTGCTGAAGACATTTGATCATACCCGCTGCTTGAGTCGTATACATATGCGTATTCATAAATATAGTTGTCTACGTGTGTGAGCACAAAACACCAGGGAATGTCCTGTGATAGAAGCTTATCCCCCGACACTAATGCCAAAGAGGTTTTTACTAGCTCTTGGCAGCGATAGTCAGATATTTGCCTTTGGGGAGAAAAAAATATATGTGGATGCTGAATAGTTAGAAAACATAATCTGATTTCAACCACTGGAACCAAATTTGACCTTTTTATCAAAAGGAACAAATTTAAGTTAGCTTTCCGATACAAAATAATTCATGTAGAATCAAAGGAAAGGGGAGGTAAGAAAACACGAAAGAAGGTAGGAGACGAGATGTCCAAAGGAAAGCCAGAAGAGTGCTGGCTGAAGTCAGCCATTTTTTAAAAGTCAAGGTGATCTTAAGAAATGCATAGAGGTGTTGGAAGGTAGAGTAATGCTAAGGGCAGCCCATGGGCAGAGCCCCCAGCTTCCGGACACTAGGAATCTATAAGGAAAATGCTGGGTAAAGCTACGAAAACTGATCCTTCTGATGGTGGTGTAAAGCAAGGCTGCATGGCGTCGTGGTTACAGATTCAAGCTCTGGAATCTTTGACTTTTGGCCTCGCTGCGTAGTAACTGGATTATTTTTTATTTGGAGCACTGCTTAAATTCTCTGAGATCCAGTTTCCTTACTTGTTATTATAATAATAGTACCTGGCCCATAAGGCACGTTCACCACATATGTGCGGAATGAAGAATTATATTTACCAGTAGAGAGGAAGGGACTTCCCTGGTGGCGCAGTGGTTAAGAATCCGCCTGCCAATGCAGGGGACACAAGTTCGATCCTTGGTCTGGGAAGATCCCACATGCCGCGGAGCAACTAAGCCCGTGCGCCACAGCTACTGAAGCCCGCACGCCTAGAGCCCATGCTCCACAACGAAGAGGAGCCCCCGCTCGGCGCAACTAGAGAAGAGCCTGCGCGCAGCAACGAAAATCCAATGGAACCAAAAGTAAATCCGTAAACAAGTAGAGAGGGAGAAGAACTGAGAGGGAACAAATCACAGTAAAATCACTTTCAAGAAAGGATGCAGGAAAATAATAGTACCGACGTAATAGTACGTCAGAGCCGCTTTTCTCAAGTAATGGCCAGTCTGATGACGGGCCAAGAAATCGGTACACTGTTGAGTAGCTGTAGGAGGTATAAAGTGGGCCAGTACTTGCGTTCTGGGAAGACAGAGGAAGGATGTGTCTCTCGGTGGGTTTTTTCCTTTCCCTCTCCCTTCCCCACTGTCTCCGGATGAAGCTTCAGAGGCCTGGGCCAACCTGCAACTCTTGCTGGTAGTCACCCGCCTTTATGCTGATAGAATATTATTCCAGTTTTTAAAGACCTATGTCCCATGGAAAAGTTCTCTTAGGACATTTTAGGAAAGTTTGAGCTGGGTAGTACTCCTAAGGATTAAGCTGGCAGCTAAGGTATTTTAAATAAATTAAATCAAAAACTGTTTTTCTTAGCCTGTCAAAAATTACGTATGGAATCGCTATTTCAGGAGAAGTCACGTTCTTTCCTAATCAAAACATGAATGATTGTGTGGTTACTTACTTTTTGAGGGAATCATATGAAAGCACGGTTTCATTTATTTGAAATATTTCCTAAAGGTTTAAAAAAAACTCCTTGTTCCAAAATACTTTTTAAAAATCTCATGAGTCATTTCAGATAGGAGAACCATGTTTAAAAGGAAGAAGGGAAAAGATGGCTGTACTTGTTCTACTAATAGCCCAGTGTAGAAATATCTAGAGGTTAAGACAGTAAGCAGTACTTTCGTATCATGGGTACTCTTATACCAAAGGTAGTGGCTGCCTTTTAGCAGTGAAGAAAGAATATAATGTTCTCTTGTCTGTTTTCCTCCAGGACAACAATGAGTAAAGCTAGAACCCAGAAGAGGGCTGTGGTGAAGGACCAGCATGGAAAACGCATTTACCTGGAGCACCTGGAGGATGTCCCAGAAGCATTAGACCAGGACGACCTCCAGCATGACCTCAAGCGACTCCTTCGGCATTTCTGCAAGGAGGACATGAAGCAAGAGGCCAAATGAGAGGCTGTCCAATTCTCACACCAGAAACCACACATTCACTCGATATGCAACTTCCCGTTTCATTAGAGGAGTGAACTAACTGGCTTGATGAATGGGATTTCCACCCTTAGCATATACACTGCATTTTGTTTGAGTTTTTCCCCATCCTCTTTAACTGTAAGCTAATTTGTGACCAAAGATAGCATCCTTCATCCTGGATGCTGTATCCACTCCTTTGTTGTGTCTGTGCTCACCTGGGACCTGGCCACCTCCATTATTCTTCTTGGCTTCTGCACAAGCTCCATGAAAATCCATTGAACAGAAGAACTTCACCTGCAGACCTCTTCAAATGGCGATACCTAGGAATCCTTCAAAGAGATACCCGTGTACAATATATATAGCTAAAATGCTCAGACGAACAAATATTAAAACCACTGCCTGTCGTAACGACACTGGGCATCACGGAATAAAAGGCCTCTAGGAATTGCTGAACAATGGTTCACTAAGACATTGCTAACACGATCGCACGTAATAACAGTTCTCCTGCAAAAGAAGCACTTCAGACCTACCATGTCCTTAGGACTTCCAGAGTAGCCCTGGCTCCTAGTGAAAGATGGGTTCATAACCTTGAAGAACTGTCCTAACTAAGCACTTATTGCTGGTGCTGGCCAGCTGTGATCTATGACTCTCCAGCAGCCACTGAGGGAGGGGAGGAAGGGAGAAGTGGCAACGAGGCGAAGCGGTGAGGTATTCAGTTGCCAGCAGTGGCATCCTGCAGCTGTCTAGCGTCTTCAGGTCCTTTAGATTTGGGACATGTTGGCAGGGTATTTTAAAAAGCTATAACTACTGTAGTTTTCCAGTTTTCATTGCTGCTTTAGCAAACCACGCTGTCTTATTGGTGGTACTTTCTCCTGGCCACTGCACTGTAGATAATTCATTGGAAACAAGGTTTGCCCCCTACACAAACGGTTAAACTCCTTCACCGTGTTGGAGTGGTTTCTTTCATTTTTTTCTTCCAGGTTTATATCTTCTCTAATACCTGCATGTAGCATTTAAGAATCAAACCACAGTTCAAACCCATCTTCTAATCACATTGATGGTTTTCATTCTTTTTACCCTGAGCAAGCACTTTTCACTTTTCAGCTAGGTCTGTTTTTTAGCTTGCAGACGAGATTGAGAAATCCTGAAAATTTTGGTTTGGGTTAAAATTTTGGGTTTATTTATTTGAAATCCAAACTCCCTTGGAAACCCTGAAGTGCATTTGTGCACTTTCCTGTTTGTTTGTTTCAAAGAAGGGACTTTAATCATCTGAGTGATTTCCATGTCCTATTCCTTATTCCTCTAGTGGTGGAAGCTGTGTAGCATTTTAACATATATATATATTCACAAATATATTCATATAAACAGTATACATTTTGAATCAGTTATTTGTTAAAGAAAAGTATATTCAATGAAGATGAAATTAAAAAATTTTGAAAACCAGAGTCTATCCTCCAGGGATTAAACATTTTCGAATTCTATCTGGTCTTTTCCTGTTGTGCAAAAATGACTCATTGTTCTGAATGTCAAAAACAAAGATGACAAACAATGGCATTTCATCATTTCAAGTAATTTTGCCAAGAGAGAAGATTTCCTGGGAGGGAGGTTTCCCACAAGCCAAATCTCCTAAGCCTTGAATGCTAGCACGTTTGGCAGCTGGATAGGAAAGAAAGCATCTTTGGCAGCCAAAATGAAGGAGGCCAATGGTGAAACATTTTGGACATACCATGGCCTCCTTGTCCACACCTTCACTGGAGCTCAAGAAAAGCATTTCTGTTGTGTTATTTGCAGTGCAGATGATGTCTGTGTAACAACATAATGGTTAATCACCTTTTTTTGATTTTGATTTTTGCTGTGTAATCAAAAAACTTGAATAATGTGAGAAGAAGTGAATTTTCAGTTGATGAATCAGCATCTTGTTCCCATGGTGATAACACTAATTGAATATATCTATGAGGGCATGTATTAGTTAATGGAAAAAAATACAACACTAACAATACATAGCTGCAATGTGTACAATGGCTGATTTAATTAAATAAAATGTACAAGTGTTAAGTGTGGCAACAGTGATTTGTTCTTCTTTAGAACTCACCTGTGATTTCAGGAGGTGAGACATTATTAAAGAGATGAAATAGATGTGAAGCCAAAAGAAAAGCAGCTTGCCTTTGTTCTTTTTATTTGGTAACTGAATATATGCTCCATGCCCAGCACTGTTTAAGCACTGGGAGAAACAGAAAGATTGTATCCCTGCCCTCAAAGAACTTTCCTTGCGATCGTTATGCAAAGGGAGAAAAACAAAGATTTAGTTTTGGGATCACTAGTAAATGAGAAATAGGAACTTGTGGGCTTGGAGGACATGAGGAGAGGGGATCCAGGGGTGGGCAGCACAGAGAAGGACCCCGGATTCACTTCTCTCCTGTAAGGTCATGGCTCTCAGGAAACACCTTCTGCCTTTGGGAGCAGTGTTTAGCTCTGGGGTTTTATTTCTCTCTCATTGACTGAGAATTAGAAATGAAATGGATCCGTTAATAGAAATAAAGACAGGGCAGGAATATGCAAAACTGGAATCAGTTTTGTTTGGAGACTATTTTGGGTTTTGCTTTTTGAAAACTCCCTTTAGTGCTGCTATAGCATTTTTTACTGCAAAAACAGAACAGAAAGACATGGTTTAAAAGTTACGTTTTATTTAAATCTTATCTAGTATGAGATAGGAAATTCACTGGATCTGGCTTATCTGCCTGGATGATTTACAAGACCTTCCAAAATTAAAGTACCAGTTATGTTTGAAATATTTCAAAGAAAAGAGAGTCGAAAAAAATTTTTTTCCAGAGTGGGAGTGTCTGTGTGACCATCCCTCTTCCTCCCATTTGTTTCACGTGCTGTGCTTTCTATTGACAGGAACTCTGAGCTTCCATTGCCTTGAGTTTGAATTAAGGAGATTAAAGCATCAGAGAATGTTCAGTGTCTTTCCATGTTTAATTATGTGGTGTGCAAACCCCAGTTAAAAAAAAGGAACAGTGATTCATATGACCTTTTACAGAAATATATTTAAGATGTGAAGCTGGGGGGAGCCCTCCAGACTGAGCAAAGATTATGCACGTCTCATAAAGGACTTGAATTAGCCATAGAGAGTTGCAAATTAAATACAGGCACATTGAAACAAACTTGAACTTGAGATGCCTGTGTCATTTATGTCATCACGGAAGGTCTGGGTGTGGGCAAGTAGACAAGCACATGAATAAAACAGATAAAGGGAAGCTAAACAAATATTTAATGAGAACCAAAATCACTACAAGTTTTTCTTAAGTCATAAAGACGGCCTGCTTGTTTTCATTATGTTATAAAAAAAAAAAAAGCTGTTTGAACAAGTCTGTCTTCAGTCACCACTCCCTGCTTAAAAACTACACTGTCCTTCCTTCAGTTAAGGTATGCTTTCTGCTTCTGATCTAATTAAAGCTAGAATTACAATCTTGGAATGAATCGCCTATGTAAATATGTAATACAACTTTTTCTCACTCTAAGAATAGAACATTTAAGAAAATCTTTTAAAGACCTTAAGAAAAACATTCCCACCCAACTCCTGCACACAAGTTAAAATATTCTTTTTCGGTTATACTCCTGGGAAAAAAAAGAAGTACTCCCTTGCTTTGGATTAGCTCCAAGGTATGGAGTAAACGATACACATAAATATATTTTGGGTAGAGCTGTTATGTGTGGTAGCCAGAGATACTTGACAGTGGTATTTGCAGTACTTCAACAGATATCTTCAATCACTAGAAATGCTCAGTTAATATATCCTTGAAATATTTCGGTGAGGCAATATGACACAAGGGTTAAATAGATGATCTTGGAAAAGACTGGACTGGAATCAATCCAGCTATGTCGATATTTATGTGACTTTGTGAAAGTTTACCCACTGGAACACAATTCCCTTATCAGTAAAATAAGAGAGGATAATACAGTCATCCCTCATTATCCACGGGGGATGCTTCCAGACCCCCTGCGGAAACCAAAATCCATGGATGCTCAAGTCCCTTGTATAAAATTGTGTAGTAGAGTCAGCCCTCCAAATCCGCGTGTTCTGCATCCAGGGATTCAATAGGTGAAAAATTGATCCACGATTGGTTGAATCCAAGAATGCAGAACTTCGAATAAGGAGGGCTGACTGTACTTGCCTCAGAGCCCTCTGGCCTTACCAGACCCAGGGAAGGGCAGCAAGTCCTGCCCCATTTGACACCCCCTTTAATCCAGAAGTGCCGCTGTAGCCTATGTGTCCTTGGAGGCCATTAGGTATGGACCCGTATTTGTGACCTTCTACTTCTTTGGGGAGGAGTGAGCCTCTGGATTGGTATTGAAGGTGTTAGCCCTCTAGGTTAGAAAATAAAGTTAGCTGCTTCCTCTCAGGGACTCGCAGAACATGCTTGTCAATTAAGCCCTTTGATTCACTTCCCCTTCTGGGGAAGGATTCTTCAGGAACTCTTTTTCTCATCAGGCTCTTAGCGCACAGTTCTGGTCTCCAGTCCTTTTTCAAACTTCCCACACATACTCTATTTCCGGTTTTCTTTCTTTTCCGCTTTCAAAACTAATGAATTAGATAAAGCCACCCAAACTCCCCTACGTCCAGCTTAGCTGCTGCAAAGAGACGTGCTGGCAGGGCCCTGGGCTGGACTGGAGGTGGATCTGAACACAACAGCTGCCTTTGCGGTTCTGCAGAAACAATTGAATTACAATGTCAGCGTGAAATCCACATCCTGCCAGTTTTCCTTGGGCGTTGATCAGAACTCAGCCCTCCTCCAGGCCATGATATAGGGTTTACGTGACACTAGTCTAGCAGCAACTTCTGGATGAGGTGGACCTTGTGTGTATTTTCCAAGTGACTCACAAATATTTGATACCTTAGAGAAACACCTCCCCCGGCCACCCACTCTCTCACCCCAAAAAGTCAGAGGAACAATTTGGAGAGTCTGTTGTTCCAACAATGCCGTTAGCCTTTAGATTGGTATGTTAGTTTCCTAGGACTGCCATAACAAAACACTACATACTAGATGGCTTAAACAGCAGAAATGAATTTTCTCACAGTTCTGGAGGCCAGAGATCTGAGATCAAGGTGTCAGCAGATTGGATTCTTCCGAGGCCTTTCTCTTTCTCTTTGGCTTGCACATGACCGTCTTCTCCCTATGCCCTCACGTGGTCTTTCTTCTGTGTGTGTGCATCCCTGTGTCTCTTTGTACGTCCAAATATCTTCTTATTAGGACCAGTCAGATTCCATCAGGCCCACCCAGCTGGCCTCATTTTAAACTAATCACCCCTTTAAAGGCTCTGTTTCCAACTACAGTCACATTTTGACAAAATGAAGGTTAGTGCTTCAACATATGAGTTTTTGGAGGACACAACTCCACCCACAATTGGGTTTAGTCCAAAAAAACAAAGCCCACTAGGTATTTTAAGTAGGGAAGGATTTAATGCAGGGAATTAGATGCTTACACAAATGTTGAAGAGTCAGAAGAGTGAAGGCAAGGAAGCCGATGCTACTTTGAAGAAACTTCTTAAGTGCAGAAATCAGAAATCAGAACTCCAAGCAGCCACTGATGGGTTGGGCTCTTTGCAGCAAGAAGTGTGTGCTTGCCCGGACATGAGTGCACAAAACCCTCCTCTGTCTTCTGCCAAAGTCCAGGCACGCTCCCCAGCTGCCCCTTGACAAATAATTTGTTTCCTTTTCTTTCCCTTTCAAACATCAGGCAGACACTTAGCATTGGCAGAATGTATCACATAATGCCACTGGAAAGGGATTCCAAGAAATATAGTTCTGAGCATCTTCCCCTGCCTGCAGGGAAGAATGTAGACTAGAGCGGCAACAACACAGGGGCTGAGCCACAGAATAACAGTCTTCATCCGTTCACTCACTCATGCACTCAAGACCTACTCTATTCCAGACATTTTGCTAAGTACTTAGGGTAGATTGAGGCCAAGATGATCATGACTTTTTACCATTGCCAGTCACCGTTGAAAGTGCCCTTGAAACTTGTTTAATTTCTACCAAATCCTGTGAAGTATATATAGATGAGGAAATTGAGGGACAAAAAACTTGGGTAATTCACTCAAGATCGTGCAGTTGAAAAACAGCAAAGCTAGGATAAGAACCCAAGCAGATGGCTCCAATAGCAAACCACGCTCCATCTTTGAAACACATAGTCCTTACCCCTTGAGTTTATAATCTTGCAGCAGACACATACGGAACCAATAATTTCACAAATGATTAATTAAAATTTAAGTTTCTTCTAGAGAAAGACCTTGTTACCTTACTTATAAGGAAATAAGCCCTGTTCAGTACCATCCTCACTTCTATCCTTCTGCAAAATCTCTCCCAAAACCGACTTTCTCTTCCTCACATGCTTCATACTCAGCCGATGACCTTGACTCTGTTTTATAAGAAATTAGTTGTCAATGGGCATTAATTACTTCAGTGCTGTATTGGTCAGGGTTCTACAGAGAAACAGAAACAGTAGGATGTATGCATAAATAGAAACTTATGGTAAGGAATTGGCTCATGTGATTTTAGAGGCCAAGCAGTATCAGGATCTGCAGTCAGCAAGCTGAGATCCAGGATGGTATAGCTTCAGTCCAAGAGCCAGGAGGCTCCAGATCTAAGAGGCAATGTCTCAGTCTGAGTTTGAAGGCAGGAAAAGATCCATGCCCCAACTCAAGGCAGTCAAGCAGAAGTTCCCTCTTACTCAAGGGAGGGTCAGCCTTTGTGTTCTAGTCAGGCTTTCAACTGATTGGATGAGGCCCACCCACCCACGTTGGAAAGGGCAATTGGCTTTCCTCAGCCTACCAAGTCAATTGTTAATCTCATCCCGAAATGCTCTCAGAGACACACTCAGAACAACGCTTGACCATCCAGGGCCCAGTCAAGTTGACGCATAAAATTAACCATCACAAATGCTTTTCCTCTTCCTACCTCCCAAATTATTCATATCCACATGCACGCTAGCCCTTACTGTTTTCACCAGTTATGCTCTCTACTGGCTCTCTCTCCTGCCTAGGCACACTTTCAGGTTTCTCCCAGTTTCTGAGAAAACAAATTTATCCTCCGGTCCTGGCAACCAATGCTCACTCTCTCTCTCTCCCTGCGTGTGCTTCCCCAGTTTCCTCTTTCACAATCCTCCTTCAAGCCTGGCTTCAAAAAAATCTACAAACTTAATGCATTAGAAACTACGGGATATGTCTAAGCATAGGTCAAAGGAAAACTAAAAGCCTTAAACTAAGGGTCATAATTCTTATGCCTGGAGTGGCCAGACAGGAAAACAATGTGTGAGTTGTCTGGACAAAGAAAATAAGAACTAGTAAGGCCTGTGGCAAACTTAGAGAGTATGCCACATGTAATATATATTGAGATAAATATAAACCTTCAAGAATCAATTTATTAATTACAATAAAAAACAGTAAAAATGTAAAATCTATCTGAGAGCTGTCTTTTGAAACAATAATATAGATAATTGCCACTAACATAAACAAGAGGTCAGAGAAAGCAGAAATGTGCAATGGTAAGAAAGAGAATGGGGGAGTGTGATAATGTGATTTATAACGAGAAATATATTTGGTCTTGGTTTCTGGCATGGAGTTCCTAAAACCCTGGGAATTTCCTGAGGGACAAAATCAATGGAAGCATCTTTTGTTATAATATTTGGTCTCTTTTCCTCAGTTCCTCACATGGCTTCAGAGCCGCAAACGTGAAATAGATGTCTTGCTATTCTTAACAAACCCTTTCCACTACACCTAAGTTTATGTTAATGCAGTGACTTTTGGAAAGCACTTAAGGATGGGGACTGGATGCCAGGGGAACCAACCGTGAACAGAGGGGTGGAATATTGCGTCCACCACCCCACCCCCCCAATTTCCAGGGAGAGGCGGGCGCTGGAGTTTAAATCAATTACCAACAGCCAGTGATTTAGTCAATCACACCTGTGTAATGAGGCCTCCACAAAACCCCAAATGGCTGGGGTTTGGAAAGCTTCTGGATGGGTGAATGAACACTTGGAGATGTGGGGAGAGTGGGCGCTAGGAGAGAGAGGACTTGGAAGCTCCTTTCCCCACACCTTGCCCTGTGCAGCTCTGCCATCTGGCTCTTCCTGAGTTATATCCTTTTATAATAAACCCGCGATCTAGTAAGTACAATGTTTCTCTGAGTTCTATGAGCTGCTTTGGCAGATGAATTGAACCCAGCGAGGGGGGTCACTGGAAACCCTATAGCTGGTGTGCAGAAACACAGGTAACAACCTGGGCTTTTGACTGGTGTCTGAAGCGGGGGCGGGTAGGGGAGGGGACAGTCTTGTAAGACTGAGCCCTGAACCTGTAGGATCTGATACTGTCTCCGAGTATAGTGTCAGAATCGACCCCATCCAGCTGGTGTTGGAGGGTTGCTCCTTAGGGTGAGGAATCCGCACCCTCCCCCCGCCTGGCCCCTCCACCTCACCAGCACGCGCGCGCGCACACACACGCACACGCACACACGCACATGCACACACGCACGCACACGCACACAGAGGAATGAGGAGCAGAATCTCTTTAGGAAGATAATCAGGGAGGAAATAATTATAAGAAAATGTTACCTAATTTTATGTAAGTAAATGCAGAAACCTGAATAAAAGAGATGATTTTGTTTAAAAATTGATCACAGAAGAGATAGTAAAGGTAAACCCCAAAGTGACGGTTAATTTTGCTTGTCAATTTGATTGTGCTAAGGGATGACCAGAGAGCTGGTACATTACTTCTGGGTGTCTGTGCAGCTGTTTCCAGTAGAGGGTAGCATTTGATGAGTAGACGAGTAAAGAAGACACCGCCTCAACAACGCAGGTGAGGATCGTGCATTCCATTAAAGGCTTGAACAGAACAAAAGACAAAGACAGGGCGAGTGTTCTTTAGCTGGAACGTTTATCTTCTGCCCTTGGTTCTCGGACCTCGGGACTTGGCCTGAAACTTATACAACGGACCACCTGGTTCCCAGGCCTTCGGGTTTGCACTGGAACTCTACCACCGGCTTCCGTGGGCCTCCAGCTTGCAGACAGCAGACCGTGGGGCTTTCGCAGCCGCCATAACTGTGTAAGCCAATTCCTCACAATGAATCTCTTTCTGTTACAGGGGAATGGGGCGCGAAAGGATGGTCATGTCTCAGGTCGCAGGTGAGTCCCTGGGATGGGCTGCCAAAGCAGGGTCCTTGGCTTCGTGTAGGAATGAATTCAAGAGCAGCCATAGTGAAGTAAAAGCAGGTTTATTTAGAGAGATATACACTCCATAGGCAGAATGCAGTCTGTCTCAGAAGGTGAGAGTGGCCTGGGCTGCAGGGGTGGTCAGTTTTTAAGGGTGGGTAATTTCATAGGCTAGTGTATGGGAGGATTATTCCAACTATTTTGGGGAAGGGGCGAGGATTTTGAGGAATTGGGCGACTACCCACTTTTTGGCCTTTTATGGTCGGCCTGGGGCTGTCATGGGTCCTGTGGGCGTGTCATTTAGATGCTGATGTATTACAATGAACGTATAGTGAAGCTCAAGGTCCACGGGAAGTTGAATTTTTCACCATTTTGGATCTAATTGGTTCTAACCCGTCAATGGCTGTGTCATTCTTTTAAAGGTTGTGCCCTGACCCCCTTTCCTTCTAATTTCTATCTATTTATATATATCCTATTGGTTCTGTTTCTCGGGAGAACACTGATTAACACACCCAATAACCATGGAAGATATTGAGAAAGTAGCCGAAGACTTAAGCCCACAAGAAAGCTCCAGATCTTGGTGCTGTCACAGATGGATTATATTAAGCTTTCAGTAAACAGACAATTCCAATACCATTTAAACTGCCACAGGGCCCTGGGAGAAAAGAAAATTTCCCATTAGTTTTTTTTTTTAACAAAGCAAGTATATCTTTGGTACCAAAACTGGACAAAACGTGACCAAAAAACATCCAAAATAACAACAAAAAAACCTCATAGACCAGTTTTACTAAGGTATAGCTATGCAAAAATCACAAATAAAATAGCAAATATAATTTGGCACACATTTTTAAAAATAATAAACTATGACTAAGTGGCTTCATTCAAAGATGAAAGTGGCTCATTACTAATAGCTGTTAATATATTACCCATATTGAAAAGTGAAAGAGACAAACCCATAGTTGGGCAAGAGGCATTTGCTAAAATGTAGCATGCAGTCTTGATTTTTTTTTTAACATTTATTTATTTATTTATTTGCTGCGTTGGGTCTTCGTTGCTGCCCGGGTTTTCTCTAGTTGCGGCGAGCAGGGGCTATTCTTCGTTGCGGTGTGTGGGCTTCTCATTGCGCTGGCTTCTCTTGTTGTGGAGCACGGGCTCTAGGTGCGTGGGCTTCAGTAGTTGTGGTGCGCGGGCTCAGTAGTTGTGGCTCACGGGCTCTAGAGCGCAGGCTCAGCAGTTGTGGCACACAGGCTTAGTTGCTTCGCGGCATGTGGGATCTTCCCGGACCAGGGCTCGAACCTGCGTCCCCTGCATTGGCAGGCGGATTCTTAACCACTGTGCCACCAGGGAAGCCCCTCCAGTCTTGATTTTTGTATCTTTTTAAGAAGTCAGAAGAGATATATTCTTCCTTAAAATGATCACATGATACATGTGCACGTATAAACAGCACGTCCTTAACAAATGTTCAGATAAATTTGGGGAGCACGTTTAAGTCATGCCCATCTGAGCACGGCTTTTGCGGTAATAGAGAAAACCTTCTCTGACTGCACACCACACAAAACCACAGGCTTCTCCTCAGCTGCCTTGTGCTAGCCAGACACGTCACCAGCGTCGTATGACAAAAATAAAATAATTTAGTTTTACTATCAAACGAGTTTGAGATTCTTTATTCAAGGGAAAAACAACCACTGGATTGAAGGAATGCAGTGCCTCCCAAGAGGTGGGGTGCTCTTCCTGAGGGGTTTGGGACAAGAGCGAGTTTCACAGAGCATTAGAGGAGACAACTCCGAATCAGGGCATGATTGGCCAGGAGGTGGAGGATTTCCTTATAAGGCAAGCAGGCCTTATTTTCTAGGGTCAGGTAAGCTAGTTGAACCTAATTTGGAGGGTTGTGATTGGTATATTAGGATTCCTTGACAGTGATGTGTTTCCTGGAAGTGGCAGCTGACAGATTTGTGACATGGGCCAGACCACTGGGGCGGCCTCTATTTTGTGGGTCCCAATGTACGATTTTCTTTATCACCAGTGAAAGCATTTCTTTCTCTTTTCTTCCCCCGTATCCCCCATGGCATTTTTTTTATGAACTTTTTTTTATTGACGTATAGCTGATATACAATGTTATAAGTTACAGGTACAATATAGTGATTCACAATATTAAAGGTTATGTTCCATTTACAGTTATTATAAAATATTTGCCATAGTCCCTGTGTCGTACAATGTATTCTTATAGCTTAATTTATGCCTAATAGTTTATACCTCTTAATCCCCTTCTCCTATATTGCCCCTCCCCCCTTCCCTCTGCCCACTGGTAACGACTAGTTCTCTCTATCTGTGGGTCTGCTTCTTTTTTGTTTTATTCACTAGTTTGTTGTATTCTTTAGATTCCATGTATAAGTGATATCATACAGTATTTGTCTTTTTCTGTTGTACTTATTTCACCCAGCATTAATACCCTCCATGTCTATCCAGGTTGTTTCAAATAGCAACTTTTCGTTTGTATCCAAGCTTGTCTCTTTGCAAGGTGATATTATTTCTGGAATATTTATGAATCCTCGCATGTAGAAGTTTCAAAATTAATACATTCATTAAGTTATTTAAAGCATAAGAACAGAAAAAATGTGCAACAGAGGATTCTTTTGTTCGTTACGCATATACTGCAAATAGAAAGAATTTACTTTTCATAGTTCACAGATGATGTAGCAATTTTAAGCAAAATTTGTACTTCATAGAAAATAACTTTTATTTCATTGCTTTTTTGCCTTGTAACCCAGATTATTTTCTAATGAATTAAGGGCACTAAGGAGGGGACATGTGCCCCTTACACCATAATTCATCCTTTTTAACCTTGAACAATGGGAGCATTCCTATTTTAAAACTCTGAACAAGACAAAAAAGTCCATTATTTCCATTACTGCCCAGAATTGATCAAGAAGTATTAATCAATGCAAATTTGAATAAAAACAAAGAAATTAAAGCATGAAACCTGGAAAAGAAGTAGAAAACATCAATTTATGCAGGTAATATGTTTGTGAAACAGGAAAACCAGAGACAGACCGAAAGAAAAATTAGTCAACAATTTTGTCTCTCTTTTCAAGATTAACATAGAAAATCCATAACTTTCCTTAACATAGGAAATCTCCAAATTAAAAATGGAAGAAAAAAATATGTATAATTTATAATAGCAACAAATGAGATTAAATTCCTAGTTATAAATTTAACAAGAAATGTACAGGACCTATTAAAAAATGTTTAATGGCTTTACTTAAATAATTGGATAGATATATTATCTTGTATATAATTATAAAATATTGTAAAGATGTCAATTTTCCATTAATTTATTTCCTAATACAATCACAATAAAATTTCTTATAGGATTTTAATTTGAGTTTGTATGACAAAAAACAAGCATGTGAAATTAATCAAGATTCTAGGGGCTAAAAAAAAGGAATGTTTGTAACAAGGTAGCCCGACTGGATATTAAAATGTATTTTAAGCTACTGTTTCTAAAATAGTTTAATATGAGTGTAGTAAGTGACTGCAAGAGCAATGAAATAGAATGGGAAATCCAGAAAGAGAAATTGATCGAAAATAAATTGAAATTTGGTATATGATCAATGTAGCCCTTCAAATCAAGCAGAAAAGAGCAGACTATTCTATATAGTGTTGGGTCAAATGACTAGTTATTTGGGGGATGAAATAAAGCTAAATCCCTATTTGTTCCCTTCACTAAAGCAAATTATAGATAACTCAATTAATTAAATGCAAAAATTTTTAAAGAAACCATAAAATAATAAAAGAAAACAGTAACAATTTTTTTATTACCTTCAATAGGGAAGATATTTGTAGTCAAGACAAAACCCAGAAGCCCAGGTGGAACAAAACCCATACATTTGATGATATAAATATTTGAAATTTGCACACAGAAAAAACATAAGCAAAATTAAAATATAAATGAAAAAATATGAATTTACTGATTATATAAAGAGACTGCATATGTCAACAACCTAACATGAAAACAGCAAAGGATACGGACAGACTTCACACAGGTATAGGAAGAAATTCAAATGACTTGTTTACCTGAGAAAATAGCCCCGTCTCACCTACAATTAGACATCATAAAATAAAACAATAATATGCTATTTTTAAACCTGTCAATTTGTACGCTCTTAGAATTTTCATTAAGACCAAGTATTAGCCCAAGTGTGGGAAAATGGGGCACCTATATGCCAGTGGGAATAAAAAATAATTTACAAAGCAATGCCTTTCAGAATTAAATATGTACAAATCCTTTGACTCAACAGTTTTACTTAAGGGATTTTTTTGATGGTCTCCATGGGAAAGGAAAATATTGTACCTTCAAAAAAAAGACAAATTTTATATCCATAATAGGATGCGTAATGGAAGAGTATGTAGCTGTTATCTTCAAGTACGTCTTATATGAATAAATATGAATAAGTAAAGTCCAGAGGAAGGGGTATAGTATGCCCACATCTGTGTAGAACTTAATATATATGTGTTGGTGGGAATGTGTGAATCTGTTGGCAGTTGTTCCCCAGGTTGTATGTATGAGAGACTAACCCAGTAGCCTGTCTGTGGCTGTGTTTAATTTCTTTCTTCTTTTTTTAAAAACCACATGCTATTTGAGAGAGGGGATCTAGTTATTCAGTAGGTGATTAAGCCCAAGTAGAAATAGATACCGATAAAGAGCTATTGTTAATACATAAACAACACTTTAATTTTAAACAAATAGGGAGGTACATGAAACAGGGAAATGTAAATACAGACAGTCTCAGACTTATGATCATTTAATTTTGCGATGGTGTGAAATTGACATGCATTCAGTAGAGACCATATGTGGGATTTTGAGTTTGGATCTTTTCCCAGGCTAGTGATATGTGGTACCACACTCTCTCATGATGCTGGGCAGTGGCTGCAGCCACAGTTCTCATCACCCATGTGATCATGAGGGTAAACAACTGATACACTTACAACCATTCTGTCCCCATACAAACATTCTGTTTTTTACTTTCAGTGCAGAATTCAATTGCATGAGATATTCAACACTTGATTATAAAACAGGCTGTGTGTTAGATGATTTTACCCAACTTTAAGCAAATGTAAGTATTCTGAGCATATAGGCTAGACTCAGCTATGATGTTCTGTCGGTTATGTGTATTAAATTTTTGACTTACAATATTTTCAACTTACAGTGGGTTTATCAGGATGTAACCCCATTGTATGCTGAGGGAGATCTGTATATAAAAGAGGAATAATCCCTTATATTATTTGTGTGGAAAGAATTTTAGCTACTTATAAACATAAATAATACAAACGTCTAGTAGTTTTAACTTTCACTTCGTTATAGAGACAACACAGAGAGACTTTGGTCCACGCCTGTTGACCCCTCTACAAATAAGCAGTTCTTGTTATACAGTTGATCCTTGAACAACACAGGTTCGTACTGTAAGCGTCCACTTAGTTACAGATTTTTTTCCATAGTAAACAGTACAGTACCACACGATCCTCAGCTGGGAACTGTGGCTATGGAACCGCAGATCCTGAGGGCCGGCTACGAGATATCTCCGAATTTTCACCTGCTTGTAAGGTTAACACCCCTAACCCCTGTTGTCCCGTATTCAAGGCTCCACTGTACTATCATTAGTACAGTTTTCTTTGCTCTCATTGTACATAAGAGGATTTCCCCAACTTGCCACTAGAGGGCAGCAGACGATGGGTCATTTGCCATACAGCTCCAGGTGGTAGCTGCCCCAATGAGAGTGGGAATCGCCCAGCTCAGGAGCTTTGCGACTGGAAAAGTGGCTGAACTTTTCCAAATCTCAGTTTTACTGGGAAGTGGCAAAATATTGCTGAAATAACAAGGTATGGGATGCAATTGCATGATTATATACCTTGGAAAAGCTCCCAAGAGTGTCATTTTCTGTAAAGACAAAACTGTGAATGCCAGCCAGATGCAGTTAATGACATTTTATTAGACATGGGGACGAGTTGTGGACTGGAAAGCTCTAAGACCTCTGCCAGCTCTCACAAGCTGTGATTTTAACTTGCAGATAGACTCAGTGACTACAGGGACTCAGTTAGAAATTAGCCACGTTAATGTTTAACCATTGAATAAACAAACCTTATTTAAGCCAAACTGTTTAAATACTATTCTATTCCTTTTTAAAAAGCTAACAGTTATGGAGAGCTTCTTATGAGCCAGATACTGTTCTAAGCACTTTGCTTGTACACAACATTCCATTTGAGGTGTCTGCAGTTAACGCTCCCATTTTGCAGAAGACGAGGGTGAGGTAACTTGCCCAAGGTCTCTCAGCCAGGAGGGGTAGGGCCAGGATGTGAGAGCTCTGACGCCAGAGGCCACATTTATAACAACTGCTCCATCATGCTGGGAACTCGTGCAATGAAAGGCAACCCAAATGTCTAATAAAATGTCATTAATTGCATCTGGCTGGCAATTCATAGTTTTGTCTCTAAGAAAATGACCTTCTTGGGAGCTTTTCCAAGGCATATACTCATGCAATTGCATGCCATACCTTGTTATTTCAGAAATATTTTGTTACCGTAAAAGCATTGTAATCTGTTGATTGCAATGGCTGTTGATCTCTGCGCTAATCTCTCCCCGCCCCCATCTCCATAGCTGCTGGCAATGTCTCCCACCTCCCCATGGTGTTTTCTAGCCTAACTTAAAATGAACTTGACTAGAATCTGCTATTTCCTCCAAATACATTCCATTATCTCTTCCTCCCCAACCTTAAGGCCAAAAATTTCACCTACTATTCCTTGGTAGGTAGAGAGGAGCCCAGAGGAATGTAAGAGAGCCAGAGAGGAGGACTTGTGGGCGGCATATTCAAAGGGTACTAATAGACCAGTATTCGTGACAGTGGAAGCTGGTTTTGGGGAATGATGAGAAGTAAATCTGAAAAGGTCTTTTAAAATTAAATTACCGAAAGTCTTAATCCAGGCTGTGGAGTTTGGATGTTATGGGGTTAGCCCTGTCTGTGCAGCCACAGCAGATATTTGGTTAGGAAAGCGCTGGGTAGAATGCATTGAAGGGTCACAGACAGGAGACACAGAAAGCTGTGCTGCGTGGTGCAGGAAAGAGAGCCTGGCAAACGCGGAAAAGAAAAGAAAATCCTGATGGTGTTACCAAGAGCAAACTTTTTGAAAATAAGAACATTATTGGAAAAGTAGGATATAATTACCAAGGACAGGGTTTATTAAAATAAAGCTGCAATTAGTATTTAAAAATGTGTTTATACATGGGATTTTACACACAGTGGAAAATTTTTGAATAGAGTTACTGGTATGTGGAGTAAAATGTTATTTTGCAAAGGAGAAATGCACATACAAATACATGTATACATAACTAATGCTTTGAAAAAAACTAAGGGGGATTAGGAGGGACAGGGTGGTCTTCTGCACGTGTGTGTGTGTGTGTGTGCGTGCGTGCTCGTCTGTGTGTGTGATTTGGCCTGAGGCGCTACCTCCATCCTCTCCCTCTGACTGCAGCCCCCATCTCTGGAGCCCGTCAGCTGGCCGCTTGCTAACCCGCCTTACCCCCAACTACCAATAATCTGTTTGGGGGCCACCTCACTCTGTGTGTCCTCATCTTGAGCTCTTCTCAGGCCAGCTCAAGGCCACTCACCTTTTCCTGTCCACTTGGTTCTTGTGCATTCTTGCCCTGTTAATATCTGCAAGTTCAGGCCATACCAAAGCAGACCTGTTTCTTGCCTTTGCTCTGCCACCACAGACCATTCCAGACTCTTTGGGCCCGAGTCAGGCGATTTCAGTCTCCCCAGTTCCAGAGGACACATGCCTATCTGCGCAGGTGGTTTCCTTGAAGCTCTCCCTGCATAGCTGGGAGTGAAAGTGGAATTCACAGGACACCAGCAGTCTCTGCGAAGTACAGGCATCCCCACTTTTCTAAAGTTTGCTTTATGCCACATCGCCTTTACAAAAGACCTAATTTTAATACTTGTTTTCACCAACTGAAAGAAATGCCAAAGGTTTTTCGTGTCTATGGAAAAAGGCGAAAATTGAAAATAGCGTTCAGTGTCTGTTTTGCAGGAGCCCTTATAGAGGCAGCGTGCACCCTCAACCCCGAGAGGGGCACTGCCAAGCTCCTTCCCTGGGAACTACACTCAGCATCTCAGCATCAGGCCACCATAGTTTTGACCTGTGTCTGTGAGCATCTGGGCTTTTGCTCCATTTATTTTGTGTATCCAGAGCAAGACGTGTCCCTAAGGTAATTGCGTCTTTGCTATATGTCACTTCGGCTTACAAAGGTTTCTTAGGAAGGCTCTGCTTGCAGATAGCGGGGGTGGGGGGGGGCAACCTGTACTCCACATCATCAGGCCTGGCTCTTCCCCTACCTTCCCCTTTCGGTTCAATTCTTGCAGAGTGAGTGATGAGCTAGGGTTGCCAAACTGGCTGAGCACCTATAGTTCTTGCCCTTTGGGGCTCACAAAAGCTCCAAGCTGTGAGTCAGCAGGGAAGGATCATTTAGCATCTGAGACACACACACACTCACACACAATCACGTACAACATGGAGGAAGGGTAAGATGGACAATAGTCTTCTGTGAGTACAAAAAGGAATTCTTTTCTGTGCTTTCCAAGTTTTCTGCCTTGAAAATATGTTACTTTCACAAGTAACAAAATATTAAATATTGTAAAATATAAGAATAAAAGCAAAATAAATTCTATGTAATTTACTCCAATTTGGTAAAACTCCTCAGAGAAAGAACATTTCCTCTCTTATATGTCTAATGACCCATTTGACTCATTTCTATTTGTGAAAATGTATGGTTTCATTCTTTACCTTGCAGAAATCCTTACTAACTTATGTAATAAAAATCAATGAAATATTTATATATTTTAAGTTATTGCACCTTGAAAAAGAGACCTTCCAATTGTGCTGATTTCACATTTGAAAGTTGAAAGTTCAGTTTGGGGCTTTATATTGCATTAGAAATGGTTGTGGCTCATAAATATTTATTTAGAAAATCTGATTAATGCATGAATGTTCTTCCTTTCCTTCAAATAATCACAACAGAAGCCTGGAATCACACACATAACATCAACAGAAGTTCGCCCCCCACCCTGCTTATCTCACCACAGACTGGAGGTTCTGAATGTCCTCTCATTCTGGCCTCCTGTGTCATAGTCAGCCACCTGGTCATCTCCAGTGAGAGTCACAGGTGACCCAGAATTTGGTCAACAAACTCAACAAATCATTCAAAAGGGATATTGGAATTTCCACTTTCAAAATAAATTTTTGAAAACAGTTTTCATAAACCAAATCTGAGTTTATGTATAAGGAAGTGAATATTCTTCTTTAATTACCCACCTCCCTGCTTGCCGTGGGATCCGAAAGTGATGGTAAATCACATCCCCTCTCCTGAGAGTTCTCAACCAGATGGAGAAAAGTTTAGGAGTAAAGATCAGCTTTACTTTGGTAGTAAGATAAAATAGGAGTAGGCAAGGATTTGGGCCAAAATTGAGCTTCCTGCTCTGTTCCCACTTTTTATGCCGACTTTTCCACCCTATTTGAAAGGGTGGGTGGAGAGGTTTTGCCCTGATGACCTTACTTTTCACATAGTGGCAGCGTTACTGGACCAAACTTGGGTCCACTCACCCACACGCAGTAAAGCCAATCTACTGACAGTGGGTTGTGCAATGTTTATTGCAGACATCAAAAAAGGAGTCCAGGCAGCTAATGCTCAAAAGACCTGAACACCCCTGGCTCTCTCAGGGGTGAGGGAGAATTTTGAGGGGTGTGTGATCAGCTCACAGACATTATTCTAATTGATTGGTGGTGAGGTAACTGGGGGTCAACATCATCAACCTTCTGATTCCAACCGGTCTGGGGTCTACGTGCTTGTGGTCAGCATACGGTTAACCTCTTCTGGCTGGTGGGGGTTTAAGTATCTGCAAAATAGCTCTAGAATATATGTCTCAGAATATTATCTCTAGCCCTTGAGGAGGAACTAAAGGTCCCTGACTTTGTATAATGGCTAAACTATGATTACTTTGTCTTGCTTGACTGTTTTCCTTTGTTTCTGCATTTTCTCACTTCTCTGATTAAATTTATCCTTTGGAACTCAGGGAAGGCCTAGGAGGGTAAAGTTTTTCTACAAACAAGAGGCAGATGGAGGACATGGGGGGCGGGGGTGGGGGTCTCTCCTGAGAAGACCCCATAGAGTCCTGCTTGGTTACAGCAGGGTAATGTCCTACAAGAAGGCATATGTCCTGCAAACTTTCTGGACCTGCCAAAGCAAGGTGAGAGGAAAAGAAATAATTTTCTTCAAAAATTGTTCATTCATAGGGAATAGAGCACTCTCTTTAGCAACACGAGGAATGTCATAATAAATGTCATGCTTACTACTGAACATGTCTGAATTCTTTTTTTCCTGTTGCTAAAAATGTAGGACTCTGTAGATGCAAGGAGGTGATTGGTGGATCAGCTCTCACAGTATCCATGGTGTTCTTTTACTAGTGCTTTACTTAGGATTTTATATATTTCCTCCCTTTGGATTAAATGAATGGACTTAATGATCATTAAAGTGAAGAGAGTAAATTATGAGGAGTTTTAAAATAAGAGTTCAGTTTCAGAGCTAACAGCAGTGTTTATTGGTCCTTCTTTTTGGTTTAGGAATGATGGAGTAAACAGATCATTATGGCCTCATGACCTTCCCTATCAGGGGAAGATCTGGTAACTGAGCTATCCCTGAAACAAACTATGAGTCTTGCAACAAATGGAAACTGATGAATAGAGGTCTTATTTGTTTCTGGCTTGGATTCCTCAATAATGGTCCAAGATTTTGTGCAGAGAACCAAGGTTTGGTGTTGATCCAGGGTTTTGTATTAGGAGCCAGTTTGAATCAAGAGCCAAGAGCTGAGGAAAGGTCAGAAGCCTTGATGGGAGAGGAGGGCTTGGGGCAGAGATGAGGAAGAAGGCTTCTCTGTTTGGCCTCTGTATCCACAATGGCTTGGATTCTCCCTCACCCTCAGCTCCTGCACTAGTGGAGGCTGATCCTGTTCTTCTGAACTTCAGTCTCCCAGAACGTGGGCAGATGTGTACATATGGGTAAAGTTCTTCGTCTCAAAGGGGACAGAGGAAAGTTAATGCTCTAGCAAATACCTAATTCCCAGCACATAGTGGGTACTCAATAAATGCCCTTCTACTAAATGAAAGTAGTTTGGAAATGGCTGTTTGGTTCAGGAAGACCCTTGGCTGTTTCACTGCTGATTAGCACCTGAACCAGATGGTGAAGAGAAGAAGATCGAGAGGGTGAAATAAACACAAGCCTGGTCATTACTTCTTAACACTGGTGAAAATAGAGTTGACCAGTTATAGCTGAAATGCAGTTAGAACTGTGGATAATCATCCTTTATCTCCTCCTGGTCTCATAGACACAGATGCTCGAGAGATGCTTGAGAGAAGTGTCTGTGAGATTATTTAACACTCTGACTTTATCACATATTCATGTTAAGAAGAGTTTCATGTATTTTTTTCCTCCTTGTAATGTTGTGTTATTGTGATTTATAATGAGAAATATATATATTTGGTTAGCAGCCGAGCCCAGTGAGTCTAGTAGATCAAAGCTCCTTTGGAAGCAGGCACCTTTATGAAAAACATCAGCTATCACTTTGTCCAATGGGATCCTCCAGCTGTGGTGACCTTGGGTGCAGATGTGAGCCCCACCTTACCCTGTGGAAAGCCCAGCCGTAAGTGTCAGAGGTCTGGTAACTTCTGGAGGGGGGAGGCAGCTCTTTGGGACATTATGTACATTAGCTGGCACATGGTAGGTGCTCAGTCAACAGAGAGGAACTCCTTCATACGTGCCCCGGAGAACAGCAGATACCATATGACTGGTTTCCTGAGCAAGGCTGAGAGAAAAGCCATTCACCCTATAAACACAGAGAGGATAGGGTTTGGTCTTACTAGGTCCACCATGTCAGTTAGAGCAGACTCCACACAAAGTTGTGAAGGACTTAAAGTCACTCTCACCTATTCTCTCAAGGTCCTGATCTCTTCTCCCTTCTTATGTTATGTTCCTGCTTTTTTATAGTTCCTCCTCTGTGATACATGTCATAATCACTTTTCAAGAGATCTTTGATTGAATCATCTCACCAAGGAGAAAATGACTAAGAAAACATTTATTTTGCATATCTCAGACATATTAGTCTTTTATTGGGGTCGGACAAAGGAATAAAGCTCTAATCCAAAGGAGTACATTTCCAGCAGTGGAATTGAAGGTGGTGGATTAATTGGGACGGGCTAAACCACCATATCATCGATCAAATACAACAGAATTTTATATCCCATTCACATAACAATCCAGTGTGGATGTTTGGGTGACTGGATAGCTTTGCTTCACCTGGCGATTCAGAGACCCATGTGCTAGGCCTTACAGGTGCATGTGGACAGCGGTGGAAGGAAAAGAGTGTAGAGAGGTCCCGCTGCTCTGTTTAAAAGCTCCCATCAGGAAATGGCAAAATCCCCTGTGCTAACGTTTCACTGGTGAGAATTCAGTCCCATGGCCGCAAGGTCTTGCCCATTAGAGTCCTATCACCCTGGAAGAAAAGGAGGATGGATTTGGGCAGATAATTGAGTTTCAGCCAAAATCCCAGAGTGTGGAGCTTTGTTGCTCTGGAGGGTGAAGAGAGGCAGATATTTTTTCTCACACAGTCAGGAAACCGTGTCCTGTAGCCAGCCAGGCACTACCTAAGCCGAAGCCTCGTGCTGTGGCTGAAACTAATTCCCAGGATTTTTCAGACAGACTCACTAACGTCATTTAACCCTTTGTAGTCTTCCCTAGGTTTGTAATGGTAGAAAAGTACAACATGGACCTGTATATAGGTGGCCACTCGACCCAGAGCCATTCACCAGTTCTTCCACTGCTCCCTGCTCACTGACTCAGGGTCCTTGCTTTGCTTGGGATCAACCTGGCCCCAGGTTTCTCCTCTTTTCTCTGTTTCTTCTCTTTCCCTCAACTATTTCACTGCAAATTAGCACCTGAGCCAGATGTTGAGGAGGAGCTAGAGATGGCGAGCTTAAACACAAGCCTGTTAATTACTTCTTAACACTGGTGAAAATAGAGTTGACCAGTTGCAGCTGAAATGCAGTTAGAACTGGGGATGATCATCCTTTATCTCCTCCTGGTCTCAGATGCGCAGATACTTGAGAGGTGTCTGTGATATTATTTAACACTCTAAATTTATCACATCTTCATGGGAAGAAGAGTTTAAAGCGGTTTTTTCTCACATTATGATATTGTGATTTATAAGAAGAAGTATATTTTAGAGCTTTGTCCCCTTTTTTACTCCTAAAGCCCTTAGAATTTCCTAAATGACGAGAGCAATCAATGCGTCTTTTATTATGTTAATGAGATGACTTTTGGAAAGCACTTAAGGATGGGGGGCTGGTTGCCAGTGGAGCCAACGAAATGATTAGAGGGTTGGAACTTTCAGTCCCGCCCACCGACCTCCGGGGAGGGGAGAAGGGCAGGAGCTTGCGCCAATCACCAACAGCCAATGAGTTCGTCAGTCATGCCTATGTAATGAAGCCTCCATAAAAACCCAAAGAAAAGCTGGGTTTGGAGAGCTTCCAGGGTGGTGAACGAGTAGAGGTGCCTGGAGAGGTTGTGGAAGCTCTCTGTCCTTTCCCCCAAACCCTGCCCTAGCATCCGTCCCATGTGGATGTTCCTCTGTATCCTTTATCATATCATTTAAGAAGAAGCCAGTAAACGTAAGTAAAATCTTTCTGTGAATTCTGTGTGTTCCTTTGGCAAATCAGTCAAACTCAAGGAGGGGATCATTGGAAGCTCTAATCTATAGCCTGTAGGTCAGAAACACAGGTGACAACCTGGGTTTGTAATTAGCATCTGAATGGGGAGCAGCAATCTGGTGCAACTGAGCCTCTAACCCGTGGGATCTGATGATGTAGCTGGGTAGAAAGTCTCAGAAGTGTATTAAGTTGTAGGACACCCAGCTGGCCTGGAGAATTGCTTGGTGTGGGGAAAAACCCCAACACATTTGGTGATGAGAAGTGTCAGGAGTGAGGTATTCTGTGTTGAGTAGTAAAGGAGACACATGGGAAAGAAAAACAGAAGAAAGACTCATAGGAAGGAAAGACTGGGTTGGTTGGTTTGTTTCCTACATGGTTGGGAAGAACTGTAGTGTTTTCTTTTCAACAGTGTAACAAGAAATCATTGTAACAGTGCGTGTTTATTGAGAGATTGTGTGTCCGGCATGGTCTTAAATACTTTATGTACATGGTTTCATTTAATTCTCAGTAGAACCCTAATGGTAGATGCTTTTATTACCCCTATTTCATAGTCACAAAAATTGGGCCATAGCCAAGCACACATACCTAGTAAGAAGCAGTGCTATCTGATTGTAGAACCCAAGAGTTGAACCTTTATATTACCCTCCTTATTCTAATAGCAAACTATGGCATACTCATTCTTAGAGAAAGTATGGTGAACATATTTTTCTTTTGAGAAAGTGAATTAATCTGTGATATCCTCCTTTCCTCCATGGGGTTAGAGTGGAATGAAATATCTTATCGAGAGCTGAGATCTCCCATTCAATGTTGTTAACTCAGTCATTAAAGCAATGCTCCCTGGACAGACTTCATCAAACTAGCTAGCTGGCGATAGAGTACAGGCATACCATGTTTTACTGCACTTCCATTCATTGCACTTCGCAGATACTGTTTTTTACATATCGAAGCTTTGCGGCAACGCTATATCGAGCAAGTCTATTGGTGCCATTTTTTTCAAGAGCATTTGCTCACTTCCCGTCTCTGTCAGCATTTGTAATACGATATTTCAAACTTTTTCATTATTATATTTATTATGGTGATCAGTGATCTTTGATGTTACTACTCTGACTTGCTGAAGGCTCAGATTATGGTTAGCATTTTTTAGCAATGAAGTATTTTTTAAATTAAGATATGTACGTTGTTTTTCTAGACATGATGTAAACATAACTTTTCTTTTTTCTTTTTTTTTCTTTTTTTCTTTCTTTGCGGTACGCGGGCCTCCCACCACTGCGGCCCCTCCCGCCGCGGAGCACAGGCTCCGGACGCGCAGGCCCAGCGGCCACGGCTCACGGGCCCAGCCGCTCAGCGGCATGTGGGATCCTCCCGGACCGGGGCACGAACCCGTGTCCCCGGCATCGGCAGGCGGACTCTCAACCACTGCGCCACCAGGGAAGCCCTAAACATAACTTTTATATACATTGGGAAATCAAAAACTTTGTGTGCCTTGCTTTATTGCGATATTCGCTTTATTTCAGTGGTCTGAACCAAACCGCAGTATCTCCAAGGTATGCCTGGGTCATGGACTTTAGATGACCCAGCCTACTCTAAGAGGAGAAGAAAGTTAACAGCAAGAGAAAATGGAAGGCAGAGAGAGGGAGCCACACTGTGTACCCTTGTCCTCCACACACAGGACAGAATAGATGCTGCCGGTCCCAGTTCTGTTGACTGGTCTACCTAGCTTATGAGGGAGGTCTCCTGTGAGGTGAGATGGCTGCCATCATGCCTCACAGTAAATCCTTTTCTGCCCTTTCTGTCCTGTAACTCAACAAACTGCAAACATTTCTCTAGCAGGTGCTAAAGAAGGTGGCAGTGAGTACAGAGAAGGCAGCTTGGGTCACCTGAGGGCATGCCAATAGCTGGGCCTAATGACAATATCGGAAAGCCCAGTTTGGCTCCAGAAAGTTCCCTTGAGCAATCCCTGATATGGTGTTGACTTTTGTGAGGCCTCAGCAAATGCAGAGCACCTGCAAAAGGGCTTGTTAGCTACAGGAAGTCTCTTTTGCTGTTCAACAGCACCTCCCGATCAGAAACATCAAACTCTTGGCAGATAGAGCCTGTCAGCAGCTCAGGGAAATCTTTCCTTTGGTTTCAGTTCACGAGGTTTAGCAACCTCTTCAGTCACCTGTGAAGGAACTGAAAACCCACAGTCAACTGCCGCCAACTCACGCATGTACAATAGTTATGACCGTGCATACTATTTACTGTTGCAGAGTTCCAAGCACTGTAAAGCCCTTTTGAGAATTAGTCTCTCTACTCAAATATAGAATTCGTATGTTTTTTCCCCCTCCAGAGCTTGCCCTTTCTCTGTTCTATTTCATAACATCTAAAAATCATGTATAACTTACTGTCACTATTTGTTTTTGTTGTTTGATTTGCCCTGCAAAGACCTTTTATGATATACTTTTCCTGGATACGTAGAGATCTTCTTCACCTTACGGTGAGGTTATGTCCTCATAAACCTATTGTAAGTTGAAAATAGCCTAAGTGGAGAATGCATTGAATACACCTAAGATACCGAACATCATAGCTGAGCCTAGCCCATCTTGCACGTGATCAGAACACTTAATTAGCTTACAGCTTGGGGAAAATCATCTAACACAAAGCCTATTTTTTAATAAAGTGTTGAATATCTCATGTAATCTGTTGGATACTGTACTGATAGTGAAATACAGAATGGTTGTGTGGGCCCAGAGTGGTTGAAAGTGTATTGGTTGTTTACTCTCTTGATCACGTGGTTGTCTGGGAGCTGTGGCCGCTGCCCAGCATCACGAGAGAATGTGGTACCACATGTCGCTAGCCCAGGAAAAGATCCAAATTCGAGACTCAAAGTGTGGTTTCTACTGAATGCGTATGGCTTTCATACCATTGCAGAGTCAAAAACTCGTTAAGTAGAATCATTGTAAGTTGGGGACTATCTATAAATTAATTTCATTCATAGTAAAGTGACTTTGGAGGTGATTGCAAAGCAAATTTCCAATTAAACAAGTCTCTCCTTCCTTCATACAATAAGTCTTTATTTACTGCATACTATGTGTCTGTACTCTTCTAGATCCTGGGGATATAGCAGCAAGTAAGAGACAAAGATCTGTTCACTCATGGAAATGGGAGGCTTTCCTAAAGAAATAAAATATATAGCAACACAGATAGTAAAGGTCCTATTGAGATGAATAATCAGGGAAGCATAATAAGAACTAGGGTGTAGGGGTGGGACTGTAATTTTGAACTGGGCAGGGATGGTCTCACTAAGGTGACAACTGAGTAAAGATTTGAAAAAGGCAAGAGAGTGAGGCTTACAGCTATGTAGGGAAGAAGGACTGGTCAGAGAGAAGAGTGAGTGTGGTCGTTTATATATAGGTTGATTCCTTTTGGTCCTTGTGTTGCAAAAGGGAGACAATAGTTCCATAATGATTGACTGTGTTTATGGCTGAAACCTATTGCAATGGACTGTGAGTTTGTGTTCCCCCTAAATTCATATGTTGGGACTAATCCTGATGTAATGGTGTTTAGAGAGGGGGTGTTTGGAGAGGGGGTCTTTGGGAGGTGATTAGATAATGAGGGTGGAGCTCTCATGAATGGGATTAGTGCCCTTACAGGAAGAAGCTAGAGAGCTCTCTCACTCTTTATCTCCCAGTGAGGATGCACCCAGAAGTAGGCAGTTTGTAACCTGGAAGAGAGCTCTCACCAGAGCACCACCATTCTGGCACCCAGCCTCCAGAACTGTGAGAAATACATTTCTATTGTTTATAAGCCACCCAGACTATGGTAATTTGTTTTAGTAGCCCAAAAGGACTGAGACACCTATGAAATTAACTAATTGGTTTGAAAGGATAAAACAGTGTGAAGAAATCTCAAAAGATTTTGTCTAAAATGGCTGTATTTAAAATAAAACAGTCAAATCTGTTTATATAAGGCATTGTTAAATTCAAAAAAAACATACTATATTTTATCAAATAACCGATTTAACTGCATTTCATTTTGAAGCAATTATTTTTATGACAAATAACAGAAAATCTTCTCTGATAGAGAAAAAGTAAATGTATGAGACAATGATCAATACATTCAGGTAAAAAAAATTAAGAAAGTAGATCTCATGTTAAGTGTTCTTACCACAATAAGATAAAATTTTCAAAAATGAATTCAGGAAAAAGTCTTTCTTCAAGGGCAAATTAACCTGACTTGGTTTTCCAGCTTCTATTTATGAGTCAAATAAATCTAATAATTTGAAGGTACTTCATTTTGCAAGCCTGATATGATCCACATGCCTGAATCTTCTATTAATGACTGAGAATATCCCTAAACTGTTTTGTGTGTGGAATCAAGAATCTTGGTCATCCCCTCCATATCTGAATAACTGCACTGGGAAATCCTTTGGTGCCTATGCAATAATTATCCTATTTTCCAAAATGAGAAGCTATAGGGAAGAAAATAGTAAGAAGGCAAGAGTGCTCTAACCCTTTAGCTGGTTTCACTCAAAGGTGACTTTGTCAAAGTCCCAAGAAGAGAGGATAAGCATCCTTCATATCTGTCCTGTGTTGGAGAGGGGGCTCTGCTCTGGGCTTGAAGTGGGTCCATCACACCCTCACCTTCTTGAAGGTCAGTACTGTTTCTGCCCTCAGCAAGTGTTCAGGAAACTTTTCAGTGTGGACACAATGATTAATTTAGTCTTAGAGTTCAAAGCCTCATGCTATCATTTTGAGTAAGTGACAGCACAAAGAGAGTACAGTAAAACAAAACAAAACAAAACAAAACCCCAAAGGCTGGGATCAAGGCTCTCTGGAAATGCACAGGTTTCCAGATAGGGCTCTGCAGTTAGGTCAGGCCTGACCTTGTAGGCTCTGCCCCTCCAAGGCCTCTGAGCATTTAAATTCACCAAAGGTCATGAGCCACTAGACACCTCAGATCTCTCATTTAAACATTGCCAACATCCAGATAAGAATGTCTCTTTTTCATTTTCCTAGCTCCTTTTAAATGCACTAGGCATTTGTTACTGTTTGGGGACAATAAAGTTGCAGTGACCTCTTCCTTTGTAGAGACCTCAGGAATCTGCCAGGATTTTCAGGGACATGCTCTCCAGCAGTGGTTTTAAACTTTTTCTTTTTCTATGTTTGTTTGCTTTTAATCCAAAGTGCATTATATGGCTTGTCAGCTAAATGGTTCTCTGTCTGGTGTGTTGTTTTTAATGATTCTCTGTGGCATCCTTTCCATTTCTCACTCCCTGATCACCAGAAGTTAATAACAGTAGAACTCTAAACAAATGAGCCACTATTTCCAAGGGACCGTTTCTGCCAGCATTAGATTATTTTTGTATTGTATGAAATGGTTTCCTAGGAGGATTTTATTTTCAGTAACCACAGTCTTTTTTGCTTCTTGATTTCATGGATAGTAGAAAAGAAAACAGTTTTGGATATGTAGAAAAATTGTCTTTAAAATCTCCAGCCACATAGCATATAATTTCCTATAAAATTTTTATTGTGAAGCACAGAAGAGCCTTTTAATGGAAGTAATCACAGGTGCTTTAATATTGTCCAGAGAGAGATTTTATAAGCTAAATTCTATATCCTAGGGCCCCTTTAAGTTCAGTGGGAGAACTAACCATAATGCTGTGGTTTCAGCCTGTGGCCCATAATTTTCCCAAACTGTTTATTCACTTGAAAATTGTGAACGGTTAGTTTCAGAAGCTTTATAATCTGTGAGAATGCCTTTAACTTCCCACCTACCACACACACACACACACACACACACACACACACACACACACATGCCCCCTTCATGGGTCTAAGCTTGCCCTTTGCCTTAGACATCTCATGTTTGCGAGCGAAAGTTAGATTTCTTTTTAAAATCTCTTTTCAACCAATCCTTCCAAAACAAATCTGGTGAAGTCGATGCCATGCAGGGTTGAGACGTGGTGAACTGGCTGGGCAGCAACATGGGTTCCTGTACGGATCCAATACTGCTGGAGAAACTAGAAATTTTCCTAGAAGCTTGTGGGAGAAACTAGCTCTACTTTTCCAGGAGGTTGGTTTATTGACTCATTCATTAGACTGTTGTTTTTACATTGTCTACTTTAAGTCAGGCATTTTCCCAAGAGTTGTGGATACAGATGGTTTTGACATAATTCCTACCCTCAAGGAGAAATGACAGTGAGATTCAGACAAGTAAATTGTCTCTGACACTGTACTGTAGGAGACTAGAAAAGGAGTGAGCGGGGGAGAGGATGCTAGACTACATCATGCGGGGTCAGGTGAAGTGTCTGCCAGGGGTACTGAAGTTGCAGAGCTCTTCGTACAGAAACCTTAGCCTTAGTGGCATGGTATTGCCTACTACGTACTTTCCTTCATGTGCAATACTTTTGCAATTGATGAAACAAATGCATCTTCCTCAACTGACATCAAACAAATGTGAAGAGAAGTGACATGCTGAGGCAGAACAGAAATAGAAATGAGTACATCTCTAAAACTCTAAACATTTTCCATTCATATGTTGTCAGTCATAGATAGAATAGCCATCTATAAGAACTGCTGTAGCCAAAGGGATTGTGTGCACTGAAGAAAAAGAGGGCGTCTGAGTAACTTGTCCAGGAATTAATGGCCGTCTCTACTACTCAGAAAAAAAAATCCATCAGCCCTTTCTCCTGTTTCTCAGTGGCTAATGAACCATGTAAAACTCCATTTTTGTACAGCAAGTTGGCTATAAGGAGTGCTTAGGAGGAAATCAGCAGCGGCTAACACCTAGAGTTAGTTAAATATCTCCCAGCATGGTATAAATCATCTTAAATGGAATTAATCCCCATCCTTTCAGTTTGTTTCCTAATGTGGGGTCCAAGGACCAGGTGCATCGGAACCATATAGGATGCTTGTTACAAGTACAGGTTCTTGGGTCTCTCTTCCATAACTACTGATTAAGAATCTGTTTGGATAATGGCCCTAAACATGCGTTTTAATAATAAAATTCATTGATTTTAGGCACACCACAGTTTAGGAGCACTGTTATGGCAGTCTACAATCTTAGAGTACAATCTGGCATAGATATACATGTAAAGTAAGAACATAAAGAGATATAAGGAATACATTTAACCCATGATAATAAATGTGGATAAAAAGAGAATAATACTTATTGTATTGCAGTCCCACAAACCACTGAAACACAATTTATATCAAGCAAAAATGCATGAAGAAAACAAATTGATGCTTTCTTCTTGGATCTGCTAAGATTATAAACAATATCTTTCGGCTGGACTTGAAAAGAATTAGGGAGATCAGAAATCACTATTTATCAAATTTGCTGAATTATAAAATAGTTCCACCCATGTGGCATGAAACTACTAGATATGTTGCATGTGTAAACAGCAGGAGAAAGGTTTACCATGGGTGCTGACAGAGACACAGATTCCTCGTCCGTGTATCTATCATGCCTTTCAAAGAAGGCGCAAACAACTTTAAATATTAGCAAAGAACAACTTTAAATATTAGCAAAGAATCCTCTTTGCTAATAAGTGCTAAGCACAGAGATGCTAATTGCTGACCAGTCTCAGATCCAGGAGCTTTAAGTAGCTTTCCTGACAGGCTTAATTGGCTTTTGCACTATGTGTATCTTGCTAGTGGTAAGTTCAAGGTCTGTTTCATAGACACTAATGGTACCTTGGTATAAGTACAAATTTCAAACCAGAGCCAATTTTATTCCATGATAACAGGATCTGGGGTGAGGGGGTATCCTATTACAACCAAGAAGAATTATACAAATTTTATCAGCAGCTTTACAATCAATTTTCTTTCTTTTTTTTTTAATTTTCAAAATTTCTTTAATATCTGGCTTAATAATAAAAGAGCTGGATTGTCATAACTGTTTCTCCATTCAATGTTACAATATTTTTAAAAATTTTTATTGGAGTATAGTTGATATACAGTATTGTGTTGGTTTCAGGTGTACAGCAAAGTGAATCAGTTATACATATTTCCACTCTTTTTTTAGGTTCCTTTCCCATATAGGCCATTACGATTTCCCTGTGCTATACAGTAGGTCCTTATTAGTTATCTATTTTATATATAGTAATGTGTATATGTCAATCCCAGTGTTCCAATTTACACCCTCTCCAAGCAATTTTCTTAATTATCCAGGCTTGGGCAAATGGACATGCAGGTAGAATCTCACCTTTCCTTGGCCAATTTTCATTTCATAGCTGATGCTGACTCCTCCCTCCCTTGCTCTAACTCTCCCTCTTTCCTGGGGTTAAGTACATTTTCCTAGCCATCCCTGCTAAACAAATAGTTCTGGGTTATGATTTGCATTGGCTGAAGCTAATTTGATGAATGAGAAAAAACAGAAAGTTCAAAAGTCTGCATCAGCTTCTTAGATTTTCATATGATGTAGGAAGAAAGAAAGAAAAAGTGATGGGGAAAGGGAAAAAGGAGGAGAGAATTATATAAATATGAAAAGAGAGCAAGATTATGCCAACTAGACATTAGATGTCAGTATCATTTTATAAAGATCAAACTTGGAAGAGGAAACATTTTTACCTGTTATTAGGAATAACAGTTTTTCTCTTCTTGTTATGGATTGAATTGTGTTGAAGATGTTGAAGTCCTAACCTCCAGTACCTGTGAATGTGAATTTATTTGGAAATAGGGTCTTTGCAGATGATCAAATTAAGATGAGGTCATTAGGGTGGGCCCTATCCAATATGACTGGTGTCCATAAAAAGAGGAAATTTGGGCCCAGAAATACAACGTGACAGAGAGAAAGCAATGTAAAGACATGGGGAGAATGCCTGAGGCTACCAGAAACTAGGAGAGACATGGAACAGATTCTTCCTTCCAGACCACAGAAGGAACCAGCCCTTCCAACACTTTGATTTCTGACTTCCACCTTCCAAAACTTGAGACAATACATTTTTGTTGATTAAGCCACCCAGTTCATGGTACTTTGTCATGGCAGCCCCTGGAAATGGGTATACTTCTTGAAAATGATATTTAGAATTAAAAAGAACAAATTAAAATGTTATGAAATTGTAGAAATTTGCTCTGTGGGAGATAAGAATTTTCTAAGGAATTTTCTGGTTTGGTAAATGGACTGTTAGAAATTGAGAGTGGGAAAATAAGGTTGATAGGCAAGGTGGTATCTCAAGTTGAAGTCAAATTTTCTGAAAAACAATGAAGATAGAAATAGAATTACCATGCATTAAAATAACAGAGACAAAGTACAAAAGCTCTGGGTCTCAAGTTAATCTCAGGCCACTGGGTGTGGACTAATACAGCTGAGAGGGCTCTTATAATACGGCACAAACTCCCCTTTTCACATGATGAAATTGAGGCTCGGGAAGTTAAATTGCTGGCCAAAAAATAGCTTTTAGCTTACAAAGCTGTCACATTGGATATATGAACAGAAGCTTGATATAGCCGAACCAATTCCATATACTTTATTACACGAAGTGATTAACTCAGAGACAGGCATCATTGTCTGCCAGTATGATTCCAGAATCCAGCCTTGTCTTAGGAGGCAAGGGTATTAGGTTTCTGCCCGGAGACTTTCAGTCATTCAGTAGCTACATGCCATGTTTACTCACCTGAAAGGAGAAAGGAAATTAAGGTTTCAAGGGACACAGGAGTAATTATTTCCTCCATATCACATTTGTTTTATATGGTTTGAAGGTGACATGCAAGATAATCAGGTGATGTCTCCCTCTTACCCTCCCTCTCTCCTTCTCTATTATCATTAGATGATAAGCAGGAACTGTTACAGAATCGACTAAAATTCATGAACACAGTATTAGAATCCCTAAGATCTCAGGCTGGATGGCGATTTTACACAGCAAAGAAAAACAGGAAATCTTGAATGCTACAATTGAAAGTGAGCCCCATTTATCAAGACCTCTGGGTTTGGAAGGACTTGTTGGACATCACTGCAGGATGTCCAACAAGAATCATAATTTGATGGAGCAGTGGCTTCATTTCTGAACTAAAAGCTAATATTCATAAACTGCTGGTGTGCTGTGCTGAGAAAATCTTATCTCCTAATCTTAGAAATTGGCTTTGATTTTTAGGAGCTATGCCTCAAGAAATATACTTTTCAGGGTGGCTATCTCACCTATCATGGTATTCTCTGATAATTATACACATAAACTCAAATTAGGGCAGGGATTCTGTACTCTGGTCAACTTTTTTCTATCAAAGTAAGCTTTCATAACTCCTCTCTAACAGTAACTAAAACAAATCCTTATTTTAGATTTGCAGAAAAAAATGTGAAGTACAAAGAGTTCCTGTATACTTCATCTCCAATTTCCTCTATTATTATTAGCATCTTACATTAGTATGGTACATTTGTTACAATTAATGAACCAATATGATACATTATTATGAACTAAAGTTCATACTAACTCATATTTCCTTAGTTATTACCCACTGTCCTTTTTCTTTTCCAGGATACCACATAACATTTGGTTGTTACATCTCCTTACACTCTTATTGGCAGTGACAGTTTCTCAGACATTCTTATTTTTGATGACCTTGACAGTTTTGAGGGGTATGGGTCAGAGAATGTCCCTCTATTGGGGTTTGTCTGATGTTTTTCTCATGATTAGACCAGAGTTAAATGTTTGAGGGAGAAAAACCCCAGAGGGAATGTACCATTTTTATCATATTTCAGGGGTATATAGTACCCATCTGACTGTGACGTCACTACTGGTGTTAAACCTTGATCGCCTGGCTCAGGTCATGCTTGTTGGTTTTCTCCACTGTAAAGTTACTCTTCCCCCCTTTCTGACTTTCTTTGGAAGAAAGTCATTCTCCACAGCCCACACGTAAGGAGTGGATAGTTATGCTCTACCTCCTTGAGGGAGACATTTCCATGAATTATTTTTAATTCTTATGCAAAGGAGACTTACCTGTTCCCTCCATTTATTAATTTATTTGATCATTTATTTATATCAGTATGGACTTAGGACCATTTTTATATCTTGAGTTACAATCCAATACAACTTTATTTTGTTGATTAAATTGTTTCAACGTTGGTCATCAAAAGCCCTTTCATTTGGTTCCAGTATTCCCTTTGATACATTCCCATCACTGTGGGGTGTTTTTTTAAGCACTTCTTTACATAGTGGCACTACAGATATCCAGGGCTCATCTTGTTTATTTCCTGCTCTAGTCCTAGAACCAGCCATTTCTCAGTTCCTTTCATTGGAGAATGGTATAAAGATCTGGGCATTAAGTGTGCTCACTGCTACTGAAATATTGTTTCTCAAAGGCCTTCTCAGCTGCCAGAGCAAGGAAATGTATGTGTATAATAACCCTTACATATACATATATTGAAAAATATTATCTGTGACCATCTGTATCTACATTAGGCTACATATGAGTTCATATTGATGTCTCCAACTCTAATGCATTGTTACATGAGTCATTCTGGCCTCTTCCCCTTATCTTACCATTCATTTATGTTACTTATCTCCCATTCAAACCAGCTGCTTTTCACTTACATAATGTTTGCTTCTAGTGTATATGTAGAGTGGTATCAGAATTATTAACCAATACCCGCATGGGAAACAAATTTATCAATTAGAGTGCAGTGCTTATATACAATTTCTTTTGCTTTCAGTCTTACACACTCCACTCTTTTCCAAAGTTACCTTGATCAGGACCTTTTCCCTCACGTTCTTTTGTGAAGTTTTTTCATACATTTGTGATACAGTTAGATTGCGTTGTCACCTTCTGCATTCCATCCTTGGATTCCCCTGACCTCCTATGTGGTATTTTTAAAATTTGCTTTAAGGTTCGTTCTTTATAAACTTCTACGGGTTTTGACAAATTCACAGTGTCATTTATTCACCATTGCAGTATCAATACAGGATTGTTTCACAACCTTAAAAAATGTCCTGTGTTTCACCTATTCACTGTGCCCTCCACCCTTAAAACTCTGCCAACCATTAATTTTTTTTCACCATTGCCAAAAATGTATCTTTTCCAGAATGTCATATGATTGGAATCATGTATGTACTTTTTCAGGCTAGCTTCTTTCACTTAGCAATATGGATTTAAGATCCATACATGGCTTTTTGTCTTTTAATACCTCTTTTTTTTATCTCCCCTGCTAAAAACATTCCATTGTAATCATGTACCAGTTTGTTTACTCATTTACCTTTTGAAGGACATCTTGGTTGCTTGTAGTTTGGGGTATGAATACTGCTATAAACATTCTAATACAGATATTTAAGTGGACATACAGTTTTATCAATTTGGGTAAATACATAGGAGTATGATTGCTAGATTGTGTGGTAAGACTGTGTTTAGCTTTGCAAGAAATTAATAAACTGTCTTCTAAATTGGCTGTGCCATTTTACAATCCCACCAGCAAAGAATGAGAGTTCCTGTTGCTTCACATTCTCACCAGCAATTGGTAATATCAGGTTTTTAAAAACATTTTAACCAAACTAATGAGTGTGCAGTGCTTTCACTTTGCTGTTTTAACTTGTAATTCCCTAATGATGTATGATGTTGAGTCATATGATTATTTGCCATCTGTATATATTCTTTGGTGAGGTGTCTAAGGTGTTTTTTCTGCCTATTTTTAAACTGTGTTTTTCCATTTTTGACTTTTAAGAGTTCTTTGTATGTTTGGGGTACGAGTCCTTTATCAGATATGTGTTTTGCAAGTATTTTCTTCCAGTCTGACTTGTCTTTTCATTCTTTTAACAGTGTTTTCCACAGAGCAAAAGTTCAACTTAACAATTTTTTTCTTTCATGGACTATGCTTTTGGTGTTGTATCTAAAAAATCATCACCAACACAAAGTCACATAGATTTTTGTCTCCTAGAATTTTTATACTTTTAGAAGAAACTATAGAAGTGCTAAAGCTTTCCATTTTATATTTGGGTTTATGAGGCATTTTTAGTTAATTTTTGTGAAAAGTGTAAGGTCTATGTTTAGGTTCATCTTTTTGCATATGGACATCCAATTTGTTTTACCATCATTTATTGAAAAAAGTATCCATTCTCCACTGAATTGCCTTTCCTCCTTTGTCAAAGATCTATTGACTATATCTGTTTGGGTCTATTTTTTTTTTGGCTTTCTAGTCTGGTCCAATGATCAGTGTATTATTCTTTCACCAATACCATGCTGGTATTGATTACTTGATTACTGGAGCTGTATAATAAGTATTGAAATTGGGTAATGTAAGTCCTCTATGTTCTTCTCCAGTATTGTGTTGGCTATTCTAGGTCTTTTGTCTTTTCATATAAATTATAGAATCATTTTGTCAATTATCTACACAATAGCCTCTTGGGGTTTTGACTGGGTTGCACTGAAGCTACAGAACAAGTTGGGAAGAAATGACATCGTAACAGTATTGTCTTTCTGTGTCACACATGACAGGATTTCCTTCTTTATCAAGATCTTATAATGTTCTGTTGTGTGTGTGTGTCTGTGTGAGAGAGAGAGAGACAGTGTGTGTGTGTGTGTGTGTGTGTGTGTGTGTGTGTATTCTTTATCCATTCATCCACAGATGGATAGTTAGATTGTTTCCATATCTTGGTTACCGTGAATAGTGCTGCAATAAACTGGGAGTGCACATATCTCTTAGAGATGATGATTTTATTTCCTTTAGATATATACCCAGAAATGGGATTTCTGTATCATATGATGGTTTTATTTTTAATTTTTTGAGGAAACTCCATACTGTTTTCCATAATGGCTATAAAACTTACATTCCCACCAATAGTGTACAGGGGTACTCTATTCTCCACATCCTCACCAACACTTATTATCTTTTGGCATTTTGGTAATAGCTGTCCCAACAAGTATAAGGTGATATCTCATTATGGTTTTGATTTTAATTTCCCTGATAATTAGTGATGTTGAACATCTTTTCATATACCCGTTGGTCATTTGTGTGTCTTCTTTGGAAAATGTCTATCCAGGTCCTTTGTGCATTTCTTAGTTTTTTTTTTTTTTTTGCGGTACGCCGGCCTCTCACTGTTGTGGCCTCTCCCGTTGCGGAGCACAGGCTCCGGACGCGCAGGCTCAGCGGCCATGGCTCATGGGCCCTGCCCCTCCGTGGCACGTGGGATCTTCACGGACTGGGGCACGAACCCGTGTCCCCTGCATCGGCAGGCGGACTCTCATCCACTGCACCACCAGGGAAGCCCCTCTTAATTAGTTTTTTGTTTGTTTGTTTGTTTTGGGTTTTGCTATTGAGTTGTTTCTTACATATTTTAGATATTTAGATATGGTTATTAGATATGGTTTTCAAAATATTTTCTCCCCTTCTGTAGGTTACTTTTTTATTTTTCTAATTATTTCCTTTGCTGGGTAGAAGCTTTTTAAAGTCTGTAGACCCACTTGTTTTTGTTTTTTGTTACCTGTGCTTTTGGTGTTAAATTCAAAAAATCATTGCTGGGGCCAAAGTCAAGGAGATTTCCTCTATGTTTTCTTCTAGAAGTTTTACAGTTTCAGGTCTTAAATTCAAGTCTTTAAATCATTTTGAATTGATTTTTGTGTATGGTGTAAGATAGTGGTCCAATTTCATTCTTTTCCACGTGGGTAACCCATTTTCCCAACACCATTTGTTGGAAAGGCTATCCTTTCCCTACTGTGTACTCTTGGCATCTTTGTCGAAGTTTAGTTAACCATATATTCACGGGTTTATTTCTGGGCTATTTATTCTGTTCTATTGGTCTATGTGTCTGTCTTTATGCCAGATCAATACTCTTTTGATTACTATGGCTTTGTAATATAATTTGAAATCAGAAAGCATGATTCCTCCAGCTTTGCTTTTCTTGCTCAAGAACACTTTATCTATTTGGGGTCTTTTGTGGTTCCATACAAATTTTAGGATTTTTTTCCTGCAAAAAATGCCATTGGAATTTTAATGAGGATTGCATTAAATCTGTAGATTGCTTCGAGTGGTATTGACATTTTAAAAATATTCTTGCAATCCATTAACACAGGACATTCTTTCACTTATCTGTGTTTTCAATTTCTTTCATCAACCTGTTGTAGTTTTCAGTGTACAGATCTTTCACCTACTTGGTTAGATTTATTCCTAAATATTTTATTTTTCTGATGATCTTGAAAATGGGATTGTTTTATTTATTTCTTTTTCAGTTAATTTGTTGTTAATGTATAGAAATGTAACTGGTTTTTGCACTTTGATTTTTGCACCCTGCAAGTTTACTGAATTTGTTTATTAGCTTTAACAACTTTTTTGTGGAGTCTTTAGGTTTATATATAAAATCATATCACCTTCAAACAGACAATTTTAAATCATCCTTTTCAGTTTGGATGCCTTTATTTCTTTTCCTTGCCTAAACAATCTGGCTAGGACTTCTAGTACTCTGTTGAAAAAAAAGTGGAGAGAGAGGACATGCTTATCTTGTTCCTGATCTTAGAGGAAAAGCTTTTAGATTTTCACTGTTGAGTATGATGCTAGCTGTGGCCTTGTCTGAATTATGTTGAGGTATATTCCTTCTGTACCTAACTTGTTGAGAGGAGTTTTTATCATAAAGGATGTTGAATTTTGTCAAATGCTTTTTCTGCATCTATTGAGATGATCATATGATTTTTATCCTTCATTTTTTTTAAACGTGGTGTATCACATTGATTTATATCCTTATGTTGAACCATCCTTGCATCCCAGGGATAAATCTCACTTGATCTTGGTGTATGATCCTTTTAATCTACTGTTGAATTAGATTTGCTAATATTTTGTTTAGGATTTTTGCATCTGTGTTCATCAGGGATATTGGCCTGTAATTTATCGGGCTATAGTATCAAGGTAATTATGGCCTCATAAAGCGAGTTTGGAAATATTTCCTCATGTTCAACTTTTTGGAAGTGTTTGAGAAGGGCTGGCATTAATTTTTTCTTAAATGTTTGGTAGAATTTACCAGTGAAACCCTCAGGTTCTGGACTTTTCTTTGTTGGAAGATTTTTGACTACTGATTTAATCTCCTTGCTTAACATAGTAATATACTAATTAGGGGTTGATGTTCATATATATTTATGATTGTTATATCCTCTTGATGAATTGACCCCTTTATCATTATATGATGACATTCTTAGTTTCCTCTTAAATTTTCAGACTTGAAGTCTATTTTGTCTGATATTATTATTGTTATCTCTCTTCTTTCGATTTTCATTTATATGGAATATCTTTTTCCGTCCCTTCACTTACAGCCTATGTATGTCCTTAAAGCTGAAGTGAATCTTTTGTAGGCAGTATAAAATTGGGTCTTATTTTTTAATCCATTAAGCCACTCTCTCTTTCATTGGATAGTTTAATCCACTTAGCTTTAAAGTAGTTATTAATAGGTTAAGACTTACTATTGCCATTTTGTTCATTGTTTTTTGGCTGTTTTGTAATTTCCTTCCTCTCTTGCTGTCTTTCTTTGTTATTTGATGATTTTCTGTAGTGGTATGCTTTGATTTCTTTATCCTTTGTGTATCTACTATAAGTTTTTGCTTTGTGGTTTCCATAAGGCTACATAAAACATCTTATAGCTATAACAGTCTATTTTAAGCTGATAATAACTTTGATTGCATACAAAAACTCTACCCCTTTACTCCCTTACCCACATTTTATGCTTTTTGATGTCACAATTTACTTTTTATATTGTGTATCCATAACAAATTATTATAGCTATAGTTATTTTTAACACTCTTATCTTTATACTTGTCTTTAATACTTACTTTATACTAGAGTTAACAGTGACTTACACCTACTATTACAGTATTATAATATTCTAAATTAGACTATATATTTACCTTTACCATTGTTTTACACTTTCATATGTTTTATGTTAATTAGTGTCTTTTCATTTCAACTTGAATAACTCCTGCTTTAAGCATTTCTTGTAAGGCAGGTCTTGTGGTGATGAAATCCCTCAGGTTTTGTTTGTCTAAAAAAAGTTTTTATCTCTCCTTCATTTTGTTGTGGGTTTTTTGTATAAATTTTTTAATTTTATTTTTTAAATTTTATTGGAATATAGTTGATTACAATGTGTTAGTTTCAGGTGTACAGCAAAATGATTCAGCTATACATATGCATATATCTATTCTTTTTCAGATTTTTTTCCCATATAGGTTATTACAGATATTGAGTAGAGTTCCCTGTGCTATACAGTAGGTCCTTGTTCATTATCTATTTTATATATAGTAGTGTGTGTATGTTAATCCCAAGTTCCTAATTTATCCCTCACCCACACCTTTCCCCTTTGGTAACCATAAGTATGTTTTCAAAATCTATGAGTCTGTTTTTATTTTGTAAATAAATTCAGTTGTATCATTTTTAATTAGATTCCACATATGAGTGATATCATATGGTATTTGTCTTTGTGTGTCTTACTTCACTTAGTATGCTAATCTCTAGGTCCATCCATGTTGCTGCAAATGGCATTATTTCATTCTTTTTTATGGCTAATATTCCACTGTATATATGTACCACATCTTCTTTATCCATTCCTCTATTGATGGACATTTAGGTTACTTCCATGTCTGGGCTATTTTAAACAGTGCTGCAATGAACATTGGAGTGCATGTATCTTTTTTATGTATGGTTTTCTCCAGATATATGTCCAGGAGTGGGATTGCTGAATCATATGGTAGTTCTATTTTTAGTTTTTTAAGAAACCTCCATAGTGTTCTCCATAGTGGTTGTACCAATTTACATTTCCACCAACAGTGTAGGAGGGTTCTTTTTTCTCCACACCCTCTCCAGCATTGATTATTTGTAGATTTTCTGATCTCATTCTGATTGGTGTGAGGTGGTACCTCATTGTAATTTTGATTTACATTTCTCTAATAATTAGTGATGTTGATCATTTTTTCATGTGTTTTTTTGGCCATCTATATGTCTTCTTTGGAGAAATGTCTATTTAGGTCTTCTGCCCATTTCTGGATCGGGTTGTTTATTTTTTTTGATATTGAGCTGCATGAGCTGTTTTTATAGATTGGAGATTAATCCTTTGTCAGTTGCTTCATTCGCAAATATTTTCTCCCATTCTGAGGGTTGTCTTTTCATCTTATTTATGGTTTTCTTTGCTGTGCAAAAGCTTTTAAGTTTTATTAGGCCCCATTTGTTTATTTTTATTCTCATTACTGTAGGAGGTAGGTCAAAAAAGATCTTGCTGTGATTTATGTCAGAGTGTTCTGCCTCTGTTTTCCTCTAAGAGTTTTATAATGTCCAGCTTTATGTTTAGATCTTTGATCCATTTTGAGTTTATTTTTGTTTATGGTGTTAGGAAGTGTGCTAATTTCATTCTTCTATATGTAGCTGTCCAGTTTTCCCAGCACCACTTATTGTAGAGGCTGTCTTTGCTCCATCGTATATTCTGGCCTCCTTAGTTATAGACTAGGTAACCATAGGTGAGTGGGTTTATCTCTGGGCTTTCTATCTTGTTCCATTGATCTACATTTCTGTTTTTGTGCCAGTACCATGCTGTCTTGATTACTGTAGCCCCCAAAACAATTAAGAAAATGGTAATAGGAACATATATATCGATAATTACCTTAAATGTAATCGGATTAAATGTTCCAAGCAAAAGACAGACTGGCTGAATGGGTACAAAAACAAGATCTGTATATATGTTGTCTACAAGAGACACAATTTAGACCTAGGGACACATACAGACTGAAAGTGAGGGGATGGAAAAAGATATTCCATGCAAATGGAAATCAAAGAAGGCTGGAGTAGCAATACTCATCTCAGACAAAATAGACTTTAGAATAAAGACTGTCCAGAAGAGACAAGGAAAGACACTATATCATGCCCATTTTTTTATTTGGTTGTTTGTTTTTTTGACCTAGAGCTGCATGAGCTGTTTGTATATTTTGAAGATTAATCCCTTGTCATTTGCTTTGTTTGCAAATATTCTCTCCCATTCTGTGGGTTGTGTTTTCATTTTATGGTTTCCTTTGCTGTGCAAAAGCTTTTAAATTTAATTAGGTCCCACTTGTTTATTTTTGTTTTTATTTCCATCACTTTAGGAGGAGGATCAAAAAAGATATTGTTGAGATTTATGTCAAGAGTGTTCTGCCTATGTTTTCCTCTAAGAGTTTCATAGTGTCTGGCCTTACATTTAGGTCTTTGGTTCATTTTGAGTCTATTTTTGTGTATGGTGTTAGAGAATGTTCTAATTTCAGTCTTTTATATGTAGCTGTTCAGTTTTCCCAGCACCACTTATTGAAGAGGCTGTCTTTTCTCCATCATATAGTCTTGCCTCCTTTGTCATAGATTAACTGACCATGGATGTCTCCTTCATTTTGGAAGGACAGCTTTGCCAAGTAAAGTCTTCTTGGTTGGCAGGTTTTTCTTTTAACACTTTGAATATATCATCTCATTCTCTCTTGGCCTACAAGTTTCTGCTGAAAACACATTGATAGCCTTATGGGATTCCCTTATATGTGAAGAGTTTCTTTTCTCATGCTGCTTTCAAAATTCTCTCTTTGTCTGATCTTTACTTGTTTATTATAATGAGTCTTCGTGAAATCCTCTTTAGATTGAACTTGGGAACCTATGAGCTTCACATAGATGTCCATATCTATCCCAGGATTTGAGATGTTTTCAGCTATTACTTCTTTAAATAAGCTTTCTGTTCCCTTCTCTCTCTCTTTTACTTCATGGACTCCCCTAATGTGTTTCACTGGATAATGTCCAATAAATTCCATATGTTTGCTTTAGTCTTATTCATTTTGGGGGAGTGGGGTTGTTCATCTAACTGGATAATTTCAAATGACTTATCTTTGAGCTCACAGGTTCTTTCTTCTGCTTGATCAAGTTTTCTGTTGACATTCTCCACTGCGATTTTATTTTAGTCATTGAATTCTTCACCTTCAGAATTTGTTTGGTTCTTTTCCATAATTTCTATCTTTGTTGACCTTCTTGTTCATGGATTCTTTTCCTGATATTATTTCATTTTGTCTATCCTCTCTTACAGCTTGCTGAGCTTCCCTGAAAAAATTATTTTGAATTCTTTGTCCATCAAGTCTTCAATCTCCATTTCTTTGGAGACAGTTATGGAAAATTGTTGTGTTCCTTTGGTACTATCATTTCCCTTGACTTTTTTCATGTTTCTTGTAGACTTGCCTTGATGTCTGCACAAGTTTGATGCAACAGTTATCTCTTCCAAACGTTATGGACTGGCTTTGGTAGGGAAAGATCTTTATCTACCAGTGGGTGTGAGGGCACTGGCTGGGTGGGGTGTGGTGGTTTCAACACCGGGGAGGGTGCAGCAGCACAGTCTCCATGCAGCTCTGTCAGTGAGGCCACAGATCTGGGGTGCAGGTGCTCTTGCTGCAGAGCTCATGCTCTAGGCACAGGCAGTTGTGGACTGGCTGCGGAGTCAGAATTTGTAGCATGGGCATGGGCAGAGCAGCCACAAAGCTGAGGTCTGGAGTGTAGGTACGCATAGTGGCTGCAGCTCCAGATCTGGGGTGTGTGCAGGATTGTGGGGGTAGGGAAGACCTGGTCTTGGGGTGGTGCAACAGTGGCTGCTTTTTGGGAGTGGGTGAGCATGCAGCAATGTCTCCCTCTCCAGGTGTTCACTGCAGTGATGGCTGTTGGTTGCATCAGTGGCAAAAGCTGCTGGTGCAGGACCCTAGGCTCCACACTGATGAACACTATGGGGCCCTCAGCTGTGAAAACTATAAGGAGTCTGCAGCTGTCGCTGCCACAAGGGCCACTGGAAACCATGGTGTCACCTGATGCATGGCTGATGCTGAGAGTTCCCACCATTCTTTTTTTGTTCCTAGCTATTTTCAGAAATCTCACTTATGCCAATCTCCCCAGCAATTCTTTGTTTACATTTATTCTCTGCTTTTTGTTCCACTGTGTTGCTGCAGGTTCTTTTTGTACTCATGAGCCCTCCCAGGGTTATTTTCATTCATGGATAGCTGTCTAATTGTTGGGTTTGAAGGGGGAGCAAAGGCTCGTATCTCCTATTCCATTATCTTGCTGACATCACTCAAGGAAAGCCACTTCTGTTCTTAGTTTGCTGAGACTTATTATCATGAATGGTGTTGAATTTTGTCATATGCTTTTTCTGTAACTTATATGATCATATTTTTTTAACATATTGACGTGATGGAATACATTAATTGATTCTCAAATGATGAACCAGCCTCGCAGATTTGGAATAAGCCATCTGATTATGGTATTTAATTTTTTTTTTTAAGGTTATGCTTTCTTTTTTTTTTTAATTTTATTTTTGGCTGCATACGGTATTTGTTTTTCTCTTTTTTTTGGCTGCATTTGGTCTTTGTTGCTGCGCTCAGGCTTTCTTTAGTTACAGCAAGCGGGGGCCACTCTTCATTGCAGTGCATAGGCTTCTCATTGCGGTGGCCACTCTTGTTGCTTTTAGTTACAGCGAGCGGGGGCCACTCTTCATTGCAGTGCATGGGCTTCTCATTGCGGTGGCCACTCTTGTTGTGGAGCATGGGCTCCAGGCATGCAGTCTCAGCAGTTGTGGCTCACAGGCTCCAGAGTGCAGGCTCAGCAGCCGTGGTGCACAGGCTTCGTTGCTCCGCGGCATGTGGGATCTTCCCAGACCAGGGCTCGAACCCGTGTCTCCTGCATTGGCAGGCGGATTCTTAACCTCTGCGCCACCAGGGAAGCCCGGTATTTAATTTTTTAAATAAATTTTGGGTTCAAGTTGCTAATATTTTATTGAGGATGTTTACATCTATATTCACGAGGGATATTGGTCTATAGTTTTCCTGTCTTATAATGTCTTTATCTGGCTTTGATATTAAGGTAATACTAACCTTATAGAATGTGTGCACTCTGCTTCTGTTTTCTGGAAGAAATTGTGGAGAATTTATATAATATTTTTCTTAAGTGTTCGGTAGAATTAACCAGTGAGATGGGCCTGGCACTTTCTTTTTTTTTGGAAGTTTCTTAATTATTGATTCAGTTATTTTAATAGATACAGGCCTGTTTATTTATTTATTTATTTGCGGTACGCGGGCCTCTCACTGTTGTGGCCTCTCCCGTTGTGGAGCACAGGCTCCGGACGCGCAGGCTCAGCAGCCATGGCTCACGGGCCCAGCCGCTCCGCGGCATGTGGGATCTTCCCAGACCGGGTCACGAACCTGTGTCCCCTGCATCGGCAGGCAGACTCTCAACCACTGTGCCACCAGGGAAGCCCTAGGCCTATTTAAATGATCTGTTTTTCTTTGTATGAGTTTTGGTAGTTTGTGTATTTCAAGACATTAGTCAATTAAATCTAAGTTATCAAATTTGTGAGCATAGAGCTGTTCATAGTTTTCCTTTATTATTCTTTTGACATCCAGGAGATTGATATTAATGACTCCTTTTTCATTTATGATATTAGTACTTTGTGTCTTTTTTTTCTTGGTAACAATAATTTTTTAAATCTCTGAATTTTAAATTTTGCTTCTGTCCAAAATATTATTCACTTTGTCAAAATTTCTCTTATTTTTATTTATTTATATTTATTTATTTTTGCGGTATGCGAGCCTCTTACTGCTGTGGCCTCTCCCGTTGCGGAGCACAGGCTCTGCACGCACAGGCTCAGCGGCCATGGCTCACGGGCCCAGCCGCTCCGCGGCATGTGGTATCTTCCCGGACCGGGGCACGAACCCGTGTCCCCTGCATCGGCAGGCGGACTCTCAACCACTGCGCCACCAGGGAAGCCCCAAATTTCTCTTATTTTAAAAATAAACTTCCTTGGGGTGTATATTGGATTGACTCCCTCTTGATGAGATGCATAGTTCTTCAGATATCATTGTGTTCCAGGGCAAGGAGCACCCGCCAGAGATAGATTCTAGACTCAAACGGTCTAATCTGCAACAAATTAAAATCCCACTTCACTGAAGAAACATCACAAATAACCCCAAGGCCTTAAATAAAGTATCAGGGCACATTTTTTTGAGACTGTTTCCATGAGGTCATTGGTTTTCAGTCCTACTTTCTGGCATATTAAATCATAGTGTAAAGAATGTTCCCATGCCATGCCTCAAAAAGTTTGCAACTGTTGGGCTTCCCTGGTGGCGCAGTACGCCTGCCGATGCAGGACACACGGGTTCGTGCCCCGGTCCGGGAAGATCCCACATGCCGCGGAGCGGCTGGGCCCGTGAGCCATGGCCGCTGAGCCTGCGCATCTGGAGCCTGTGCTCTGCAATGGGAGAGGCCACAACGGTGAGAGGCCCGCGTACCGCAAAAAAAAAAAAAAAAAGTTTGCAACTGTCTATAAAGAAAAAAATTATTAGTCTACAAGTTTGTACAAATCCAACAACATTCTACATAAACCTTACTGTCACCCCATTCTCAGTCTCTTTATCTTCTTATAAAGTTTTTTATACCCACATGCAAAGAAAATTTAACATCTTCCATGGAAAACATTCAACCACGGGCTAATTCTCTTCAGATTTCTATATATTTTAGGAAATAATTATTTTATTATGGAGGTAGAGTGGTAATCTGCTCCCAAAAGTAGAGAAATGGATTAAACCTTGATTATCCAAGTAAAATCAAAATGAATAATTAGAAGATATGATTTAAGCTCTCTTAAACCTCATAGAGGACAGGGCATGTAAAACGTGAAATCATCATATCGTCATACTGGGTTAATTTTAGCACAGTGCCACTAAATCAACACAGGTGTTTTGATCTCTTTCTAAAACACAGGTAATGAAGCCATTAAGCAACTCTGGAATCAGAAAGAGATTGAATCATAGTTCTGATATTACTAACTCTGTAGTCCTAGGCAAATTACTTAATTCTCTCTAAGTCTAAATTTTATCATATATAACATGGGGAAGCAAATAATTGTTGGTTGATATAGAAATGAGAAAATGGATGCAAAGCATTTTATATGAGTGCCTGGTACCAGTGCCTATAAATATTAATGATGATAATAATGCTGCCAATGGTAATGATTAGTCCAATATGTTCAGAGGAGAGCAATAAGTCCGTTTGCCAACCTGACTTTAGTGGTGACCCTTTTAAAAGCCACTTTATTGAAATCTACTTGGCATAGTGTAAATTTCACTGATTTAAAATGGTAAACTGGGTGGTTTTAGTGTATTTACAGAGTTGTGCATTGCAACCATCATCCCCAAAAGAAACCTCATGTATATTATCAGTCATTTTCCTTTCCATCCCCATCCCAAGTCCTAAGCAACCACTAATCTACTTTCTGTCTGTGTAGATTTTCCTATTCCAGATATTTATAGAAGAGGAAATCATACAATATGTGATCTTTTGTAACTGGCTTCTTTAACTTCCATTATGTTTTCAAGATTCATCCATGTTGTAGCATCTATTAGCACTTAATTCCTTTTCATTGCCAAATGATTATTCCTTTGGAAGGATATACCACATTGTATTTATCCACTCATGAGTTGATGGACATTTGGGTTGTTTCCACTTTTTGCCTATTATGAATAACACTGCTCTAAACATTAATGTATAAGTTTTTGTGTGGACATATGAGTCACGGCCATTTTTAAGAGGAAATTCAAAATTTTCCTTTGATAAATATGAAGAAGCACTGTCTAGATCCCCTTCAAAGAAAAGCTTGCTACTCAGTTTGTGGAGAGTATGATTACTAGACGACCTGATAATCTGTCAGTTCCTTCAATGTCTGCCTCAGCAGCAGAGAATCTCCTCACTTAAGTTCATGCCTTTCCCAGGGCAGCCCATGTAGAATGACTGACCAGAGCAGGAATCTAAAGACCAACCATTTCCATTCAATGTGTGACACTTTTTTTTTTGCGGTACTTGGGCCCCTCACTACTGTTGTGTGGCCTCTCCCGTTGCGGAGCACAGGCTCTGGACGCGCAGGCTCAGTGGCCATGGCTCACGGGCCCAGCCGCTCCGCGGCATGTGGGATCTTACCGGACCGGGGCATGAACCCGTGTCTCCTGCATCGGCAGGCGGACTCTCAACTACTGCGCCACCAGGGAAGCCCTGTATGACACTCTTGACGGGCCACACTTGCTCAAGAGTTTCTGGTCTGGTTGGCCAAGATTTGCCGGTAGTCCGTTGTAGTTTGACTTCTTCCTATCCGCAGTCCTGCTTCCTCTCCTTTTCTTCATAAGCATTGATCCCTAATAAATATCTTGTGCCTTAACTCCATCTCATCATCCTTTTCTTGGCAATCCAAGCTGGGACATTCGTGGATGGGGTGGGTGGTGTTATGAAAGAATTAATGACAGTGATCATTTGATGTTGATGATCACGAGTCCTTGGAGGAAAAGGGATTTCTTTCCTCTATCTTTAAACATGCTTTTATCTAGGGTGGAGTAGGAAACAAACTCCATATCCTTGATTTAGCTGGAACATCCATTCTTCTCTGAAGCTTTTATGTAAGGTGAGGGAGAGAGGGAGAGAGAAAATACCAATGAGCAATTACCTACCTGAATTTTCTAGGCAAGGTAGATGTCCCAGGAATTAAGGAAGAGGTTGTCCAGTAGCCCTTAACATGGACAATGCACTGTTAGTAGATCTTAGGCACCACAGATATTTTAAAGACAATCTTATCATGTCTACAAGCATTTTGCCATCAATCTCACTGGTTAATAGGTACTTTATTAATTTTCAACTGCCATGCTCTTTTCTGTGGAAAATCACATATCCATTCAACCCAAGCAAAATCAGACTGCTTTAGGAAATGTGAAATTTAATTGGCTAGTACATTGCAAACTAAATATGGTCACTGGGCTCTTTATTTCCTTCACTTGTTTAGTTTACAATTCACATTTGGGTATTTTCTCCTCAGTAACCACATTTTGTTAGAGGTCTCTAGAGCCTGAATCTATTTTGTTTATTGGATTTCTTCCAATGCTTCGTTTGGAGACATTGAGATAGCTTTCATTCAGAGTAACTGAGAACTTACTTGCTGTTCTCCATCCACAGTATACATTTGACCTTAGGAGACCCTCTAAGTTGCTCTCCACTTGCACATGCATATTGTAGATCTCACTGCCGTCTTGGATGGAATCTCTTTCCCTCAGCTTTTCTGTCTTGTTACTAAACTGTTCTATGTTGTAATGTTTTTAAGAATGAGATCATGTTCACTTGGGCTCTTTAAAGATACTCCTTGCTCTTCATAACTTTTATTGACAAATTATTAGCCTCTCCTCTCATCCTAATGGAGCGTCTTACTTTTGCCATCCCGTCCACAAGATATGCTCTCTTTGGAACCAGAATCATCAGGAAGGGTCTCCATATAAGAATATTAACCCAGTTGCTGTATTAAAGATTGTGAAATTTTAGAGGGTCATCCTCGCAAGGAAAAAACAAAATGGGGCTTCAATTAGCTATTAATGCTAAAGGCTGTCTGTACATTTTTGTGGTGAGGGGAGTGGAAAAAATTCTAGTTTGAACTCTATTTTCTATGGTGTGTGTGTGTGTGTGTGTGTGTGTGTGTGTGTGTTTAACCCTGGGAAAATCTGATCTCAAATCCTTACTTAGACTAAACTTTGAGCTGAACAGTTGCATTTTCTTCTGGTCCAGCTCAGTCTCTTTCATGTGCCTTCTCTTACTTAACAAAACATATCTACTGTTCCAAAAGCCACAAGGTTGCTTCAGAATGTTCCCAACTGCCTAACTGGCTCCTCTCCACACAAAGCTGTTACTGGGCTTTCCATTTCCTGTCCACCGAACCCTCCATTCCAGCAGCAGCAAGACACAGCCTCTGCTTTGGCTCCAAATCTCTTCTGAAGAGGCACATTCAACCGGGAATCCTTCATCATAACAAACTTGTTTGTTCTTCAGAACTAAGTACATACTTGAATTAACATTTTCTTCTAACAACCAGGTGGTCCTGGCTCTTTAGAGAACATGCACATTTAAAGGGTTAATGTAGGTTTTTAGAGTTGTGTTTTTTTGTTTTGTTTTTTAGTTCACCTTTTCTTCGTCCAAAGCAAAGTTGGGATTTGGAATTATTTGCTGTAATTCTCACTGCCTGGCTGCCTCATTTTACTCATTTGGTTAACTGACTTTGGCTTTTTATGTTTTTTAAATTTTATTTAAATATCTGGTTGTTAGCAGACAGAAGGGCTGTACCATGTTAATGAGGTCAAAAACAATGACTCATCCTGTGTCTGGAAGTGCTGATTTTACCCTCATGGAACTGAGAGCAGAGACCTCTTTAATCAAGATGAGATGATCAGCCTTGCTGCTATGGTGATAGAATGCGTGTTTTCAGAGATAGTCAGAACTGGATGGCACTTCAGCATTCCCCTGGGGAGAAAGACACCACTGCCAGCAACTCCACTCTGATCGCAGGCAATTTCAGGAACAAGTTGCTTACCCTGGTGATGGTTCTTAATTATGAGTCACAGCAGTATTAGGTCAGGCATGTCTGGAAAGCTGTTATTTTAGTCTTACACTTTTAAAACTTTGCCTGAGTAAAGTTCATTTTGGTATTACTTTCCAAACACTCTTATTTTTAAAAAATGACTTATTAATGAAGTTGCTTTTTGTTGAGAAAAGAACATCTTCAAACACAAACCTGAAAAAGCACCTATGTAACACTCCACTTCTATTCTATCACCAACCCCTGGGAAACTAAAGGGTATTTGTATATGAGAGCTTTATTATTAATTAATATTATTATCATTAAGTATATATTTGTTGAGGACCTACTATGTGCCAGGACACAGTAGTAATGCTTTCTGTCTTAGAGACACTGACATATGGTTATTAATAGCTACCTCTTCTTAAAAAAAACTTCTTTTTCCTTATATCAAAAATGTTTCATATTACAGAGCATTTGGAAAATTCAGAGAAGCATAAAAAATAAGACAGGAATTATCAGTAATGACAATATTCAGACTTGTTTATTAACATTTTAATGGATATTCTTCCTTGATTCTTCTATTTATATAGATGGTGGTTGTTACGAAGATAGCATGGTTCCATTCACGTGTGCTTGTCCTGCTTTTACAATGAATATATCAACTGTTGCTATTGATATATATTTTCCAGCTTTTATAATAAGCCCTATGTATTAGTTAGGACAGTGCTACCTATGATTATAAATATGCTGCCAAATCTCAGTGACTTAACCCGGGAGAAGCTTGTATCTGTCTTACCTAACAAACCACGGTGAGTAGCTCTGGTCTGTGGGCAACTTTTCACACGTGGATTCAGGCATCCAGGTTTCTTTCCCTTGTGGCTTGGTCCTCCCCTAGAGTTTGAAAATTGTTTGCCTTCAGTGGCAGATGGAGAAAGAGAAAATGGAGAATGCACATCTGTTTCACAGATTTCAAGTTTGAAAGTGACCTGCATCATCTCTACTCCCATCGCATTCACATTGCTGGAACCAGTGGCAAGGCTCCGCTTAGCCTCGCAGGAAGCTGGGAAATGTAGTCTCTAGCTGGGCAGCTACTTCCCAGTGATGATTCTAGGCCATGGAAGGGAAGCACAGAATTTGTGATGATCAGTTGAATGTTTCTTACATGTTCCACCATCTGCGCAGCCAATATCTACATTCAAACTTCTTTCTAAACACAGAATATGCCTACTTCCTCCCCAAGGAATTTTCAGTCAATACATCCCCCAAATCTTAGATCTCTGGACGAGGAACAGTCCTCTCCACAGGTTTAGATGTGGCTCTTCATGATTTGGCAACATTTGGGTTAAAAGGCACTCCCTGACACCCATATCATGGTGGAGCAGGGACAGGATAGCTAGAATAGTGAGAATTGATAGTACTTGTGTCAATGGGACATAGCTAAGTATTGTGGACCACAATTTCGTTGTTTGTTCCAGGAAAAATTTGACCTGGAAAGACATGGGTGTAAATCACAAAATAATTTTATGGTTTGCTTTAGGAAATTCCCACAGATTTTTCATTGAGATACAATGGTCTGCTCACCTGGGTAAATAGCTCAATTATCAGTAACAGCTCAAGGCTTCACTTCAAGACCTTCCCTCTCACTTACATCTACCAATCCTAGACTATTATAGCACATACTTTGCCTTAACTCAAATACTTCCTCACCTTGAATGACTTGCCCTAAACCAATTCATCCTGGACTCTGAAATCTATCAATATCCCATTTCTGACTTCTCCCTCCTGAGACACAGCTAAACCTCCAACGAGGTAGTAACCTCTTTTACTGCAATGAGGTCTAAAATATTTAGATTTGTTTTAACAGACTAATGACACTGGGGCATTCAACAATTGAGAGGAAAAATGGGAATCACAGAGAAGTCCCCGCTCCCTGGCAAAGTTGAAATCATGCTAAGTTTGTGGCATTGTGAAGTCAGTCCCTCTGTCCTGGCCCGCGGGTGAGTGGTAGGTGGGGGAAGTGTCCCTTGATTCAATATGGAACCAGCTTTCTAGTAGGGATTCCACTGGTGGGAATGGCCATATTGGAGTGGGCGTCAGAGACTGTCCTTTGGTTCTGTTGAGCTTTCCGTTTGTGCAAGTTTTGAGGATAATGCTTAAATGTTCAATAGCAATTTGTTTTCATGGGCATTGAATATCTTTGTTTTCTTTAAATTTTTATTTTATATTGGAGTATAGTTGATTTACTATGTTGTGTTAGTTTCAAGGGTACAGCAAACTGATTCAGTTATACATATATCTATTCTTTTTCAGATTCTTTTCCTAAATAGGTTATTACAGAGTATTGAGTAGAGTTCCCTGTGCTATACAGTAGGTCCTTGTTGATTATCTGTTTTATATATAGTAGTGTGTATATGTCAATCCCAACCTCTTAATTTATGCATCCCCCCTACTTTCCCCTTTGGTAACCATAAGTTTGTTTTCTAAGTCTGTGAGTCTGTTTCTGTTTTGTAAATAAGTTCATTTGTATCATTTTTTTTTTTAGATTCCACATATAAGTGATACCATATGATATTTGTCTTTTTCTGTCTGACTTACTTCACTTAGTATGATAATCTCTAGGCCCATCCTTGTTGCCACAAATAGCATTATTTCATTCTTTTTTATGGCTGAATAATACTCCATTGTATATATGTGCCACATCTTCTTTATCCATTCCTCTGTTGGTGGACATTTAAGTTGCTTCCATGTTTTGGCTATTGTAAATAGTGCTGCTATGAACATTGGGGTGCATATATCTTTTCAAACTATGGTTTTCTCCAGATACATGCTTAGGAGTGGGATTGCTGAATTATATGGTCATTCTATTTTTAGTTTTTTAAGGAAACTGCATACTGTTTTCTATAGTGGCTGGACCATCAACAGCCTTTTTGTTCAGGATTGTGGATTCCTTGGCAATGTAACTTCCTCCCTCCATAACTTAGAGTAGACTCCTGTCCCAGGCAGTTTCGTATACCAGGACTTACAACTAGAATTTTATCCCAGAGCTCATTCTCAGGTCTGCTTTATTTCTTGGATTTCTTGCCCCACACCTTTCTCTTAACTTAGTGATGCCTATCTTAAAACTATCTTAAAACAATGGGCCTAGGTGGGAAGGAAATATCTTTATTCTGATTTTGTGTTCCAAGACTGAGTCACGTTGTTTAACTGAAAACATAAAGGGCCTCTGTTGTTTGAAAACTTTTCAGTTACCTATTGATGTTTGAGTGCTAGAATTATGCAGACTTCCCAATTGTGAGAAACCCCAGAGAGCTGCATTCTCTATATTTCCTTTCATTTTTGCTTGCAAACTGGTCAATTCTTGCCCAAGCTCATCTTTCTTCCAACAGCGTGCTAAAAAGAGCCAGTAACGAGCTAACACAACTAACATTCTAATTTAGAGCTGCAAGCTTGGCAGGTACTTACTTATTGGCAGCCAAGTTTTTTCAAATCAGTTGCCACTGCATAACAGACTCTCCCTCTTTCCAATTCCTCCATCAATTTCTGCCATCCCCTGAATGATGGTACTTACTGTAGGATTCTGTTAGAACAGCATACTAGTTGCAGTGCCAATTTTTAGGATGAAAACAAATGTCTCAGTCAGTGATTTGAAAAAAATAGAAGTACATTTCCTGCTCCTCACACAGACCTATGTGGGTGTTCCTTGTCAGCAAGTGACCTTCCATGTAGAGATTTGAGGACCTCCATTCACACTGTGACTCTGCACCCCCTGCTCTCCTGCCACCCAGAGCCTCAGAATCCTCACTCAGACAAAGGACGGGGAGAGGACAGAATGCACACCTGGGTTTTCAGGTCTTTGGCCTTAGAAGTGACACACAATGTTTCTGTTCACATTCCATTGGTGAGAAGTAGTCACATGACACTCGTTGCCGGGCAGGAGAAGCGGGGAGGTGGGGGAGGACTAAGACATGCAATCCCTCCCCAGGGCCAGGCAGCGACTTTCCAGTGACCATTGTACTTAGGAAGGAGAATGATTTGTGGTGACAAGTTAGTCATCTGCCACATTTCCTTTTCTAGGGCAAATTCCTTTTTGATCTGGATACCAGAACACTAATTTTCTATGGTGGCAACTAATAAATACCCAGTGAATTCATCTTCTCTTCTCCACATGCACTGTTACCATCAGGGCTCAGGAGTTTCCATCATCCACCTGGATTACTGCCTTAAATTCCTAGTTGAAGTCTGTATGAGTTTCCTACTGCAGCTGTAAGAAATTACCACAAACTTAGTGGCTTAAAACAACTCATATTTATTTTCTTACAATTCTGAGAGTCGGAACTCTCCTTGGGCTAAAGTGTATACCTTCTGGAGGCTGTCTGAGAGAATCTGTCTCCTTGCCTTTCCAGCTTCTAGAGGCCACTTGTGTTCCTTGGCTTATAATCTTTTCCTCCATTTTCAAAGCCAGCAGTATAGCATCTTCAGATCTCTCCTGCGTGCGCTCTCTCTCTCTCCCTCTCTCCCTCTCTCCCTCTCTCCCTCTCTCCCTCTCTCCCTCTCTCCCTCTCTCTCTCATGGCTGGTTCTGTAGTCACATCTTCTCTAATTTCCCTGCCTCCTTTCTCCCCTTATCGGGACTCTTGTGATTATACTAGGTCCACCCAGGCAATCCAGGATTATCTCCCCATCTCAAAATCCTTAATTTACTCACATGCATAACATCTCTTTTGCCATATAAGATAACATATTCCCAGGTGCCAGAAATTAGGACATGGGCATCTTTGAAGGGTTATTATTTTGCCTACCCCAGAATCCACATCTCTAATCTTGACCCACTTCAATATATGCTCCACACTGCTGCCAGAGTGATCTCTCTAAAGTACAAAACTAACCAAATCATTCGTATCATTACAATTTTTTTTTTGAGAAGTAGTACATTTTATTACTAGACTAGTCAATTTTGGAAAACCACTTCTCAAAGCAAACCTAATATGAAGAATCAAATGAGATCACAACAACTGGAGAAAATGCATATCAGATACAGAAGCAGGAACATTTGTAATTTCCCAGTTTACTTTGTTGTGTCCTATGACATACATGGTTTAAAAAAATTTTTAATTGAGGTATAATTGACATAAAATCTTATATTAGTTTCAGATAAACAACATAATGATTTGATATTTGTATATATTATAACATGATCACCATAGTATGTCTAGTTAACATCCATCGTGATACATAGTGACAGTGTTTTTTTCTCATGATGAGAACTGTTAAGATCTACTCTCTTAGCAACTTCCAAATATGCAATTCAGTGTTATTAACTACAGTCACCATGCTGTACATTACTTCCCCATGACTTATTTATTTTATAACTGGAAGTGTGCACTTTTGACTCCCTTCACCCATTTCCCCTACCACCCTCCTCCACCCCCATCCTCTGTTTCTAGCAACCACCAATCTGTTCTCTGTATCTATGAGCTGTATTTTTTTTTTGATTCCACGTATAAGTGAGATCATGTGGTATTTGTCTTTCTCTGACTTATTTCACTTAGCATGCTACCCTCAAAGTCCATCCATGTTGTTACAAATGGCAAGATTTCCTTATTTTTTTTATGACTGAAGAACATTTTATATATATATATATATATATATATATATATATGGCTATATATATGGCACATTTTCTTTATCCATTTATCCTTCGATGGGCACTTAGGTTGCTTCCATATATTGTAAATAATGCTGCAGTGCAAATGGGAGTACATATATCTTTTTGATTTAGTGTTTTTGTTTCCTCTGAGTAAATACCCTATGTTTAGCAGAATCTCCATACTGTTTTCCATAGTGGCCACACCAATTTACATTCCCAAAAAGAGTGCACAAGAGTTCTCTTTTCTCCACATCCTCACCAACACTTGTTATTTCTTGTCTTTTTGATAATAACCATTCTAACAAGAGTGAGGTGATATCTGATTTTGGTTTTGATTTGTATTTCACTGATGATTAGTGACATTGAGAATCTTTTCATGTACCTGTTGGCCATCTGTATGTCTTCTTTGGAAAAATATCTATTTGGGTCCTCTGCCTACTTTTTTATTGGATTGTTGTCATTGTTGTTATTGAGTAGTTTGAGTTCTTTATATATTTTGGCTATTAACCCCTTATCAGATAGGTGATTTGCAAATATTTTCTTCCATTTGGTAGGTTGCCTTTTCATTTTCTTGATGGTTTCCTTTGCTCTGCAGAAACTTTTTTGATATAGTTCCACTTGTTTATTTTTTGTTGCCTTTGCTTTTGGTGTCAAATCCAAAAAAATCATTGCCAACACCAGTGTCAAGGAGCTTATCACCCGTTTTCTTCTTAGGAGCTTTATGGTTTCAGGACTTATATTCAAGTCTTTAACCCATTTTGAGTTAATTTTTGTTTATGGTATAAGATAGTGGACTATTTTCATTCTTTTGCATGTATCTGTCCAGTTTTCCAACACCTCTTATTGAAGAGATTGTCCTTTTCCCATTGTATATTTTTGGCTCTTTTGTCATAAATTAATTGACCATATATGCATGGGTTTATTTCTGGACTCTCTTCTGTTCAGTTAATTTATATATCTGTTTTTATACCAATACCATATTGTCCTGATTATAATAGCTTTGAATATAATTTGAAATTAGGGAGCATGATGCCTCCAGCTTTGTTCTTCTTTCTCAAGATTGCTTTGGCCATTCAGGGTCTTTGTGGTTCCATACAAATTTTAGGGTTTTTTGTTCTATTTTTGTGAAAAATGTTATTGGAATTTTGATAGAGATTGCATTGAATCTGTAGATTGCTTTGGGCAGTGTGAACTTTTTAACAACATTCTTCCAATCCTTGAGCACCAAATTTCTTTCTATTTATTTATGTCTTCAAATTCTTTAATCAATGTCTTGTAGTTTTCAGTATAAAGATTTTTACCTTCTTGGTTAAGTTTATTTCTAGGTATTTTCTCTTAATGCAATTGTAAGTGGGATTGTGTTCTTAATTTCTCTTTTTGATAGTTCATTATTAGTATATAGAAACACAACATATTTTCATATATTGATTTTGTATCCTGCAACTTTATTGAATTTGTTAATTAGTTCTAACAGTTTTTTGTTGGAGTCTTTAGAGTTTTCTATATATAAAATGTCATGTTATCTGCAAATAGTAACTGTTTTACTTCTTTCTTTTCAATTTGGATGAGTTTTGTTTCTTTTTCTTGCCTAATTGATCTGCCTAGGACTTTGAATACTATGTTCAATTAAAGTGGTGAGAGTGGGCATCATTGTCTTTTTCCTGATCTTAAAGGAAAAGCTTTCAGCTTTTCACCATTGAGTATGATGTTAGCTGTGGGCTTGCCATATATGAACTTTATTATGTTGAAGTACATTCCCTCTATATCCACTGTGCTGAGACTTTTTATCATTACTGGATGTTGAATTTTGTCAAATGCTCTTTCTGATCTATTGAAAGGATTGTATGGTTTCTACCCTTCATTTTGTTAATGTGGTGTGTCATGTTGATTGAGTTTTCTTATGTTAAACCTTCCTTGCATCCCTGGAATTAATCCCACTTGATTGTATTTTATGATTCTTTTAATATATTATTGAATTTGGTTGCTAACATTTTGTTGAGGATTTTTGCATCTATGTTCATCAGGGATATTGGCCTGTGTTTTGTGGTGTTTTTGTCTGGTTTTGGTATCAGGGTGACACTGGCCTCATAAAGTGAGTTTGGATGTGTTTCCTAATCTTCTGTTTTTTAGAAGAGTTTGATATGGATTGGTATTAATTCTTCTTTAAATGTTTGGTAAGAATGCACCAATGAAACCGCCTGGTCCTTAACTTTTGTGTCTTGGAAGGTTCATCACAACTCCTTAATGTCTCTTTATCCATTATGTATAAGTTCCGTTATTCTTACCATACATGATATTGCATGTCCTTTGCTATCTGCTACTTTTAGTAGATTTACCTGCCAGGAGAAAACACTAAACCACCAATCTCTCTAGTATTATTTCCTAATACATTCCCTGCTCTTCTACTTTTTGCTTCAGCAACACTAAACTTCTTGTAGGTTTCTGAATGTATCATGACATTTTAGCCTTTCATTTTTTCCCACATGTCTACCTGAATCTCTTCTTTAGTTCTTCTAGAAAGCTTCTATTAATGTTTCAAATGTTAACATATGTACCTGCTCAACTGAAGTCTTTGATAATTGCCTTGCATAAGCCTGACAAAATCCAACTATTGATTTGCTCTATACCAGCACCCACGCAGATGAACATGACAGGAGAAAAACATTTCACTGTGCTGACTTGTCTCATATTTTATTTGTGACCATAAACCCTAGTGGGTTCTCAGAACTTACTGTCAACACAAGTACACTTCCCTAGCCTGCTCCCTCTTCTCCTTCTCCCTCCCTCAACAATATTTCCTACCTTTTCCTCCCCTCTCAAAGCCTAATATCCCATCTTCCATCCTCTCACTAAGCTGGGGGTTTTGCTTCCTATTTAATTGAAACAGTAGGAAAAAAGTGAAGAGAATTTCATGCTGCCCGTCTAAAACCTACCATCCTGTATGTAGTGAGTTACTGTTCTCCACTTTTCTTCCTGTTATATAAAAGGTCTGCCAGTGCTTCCATCTAAGGCAACCCTTCTTCTGGGGCACTAGATCCCATCTCCTTTCAAGGACTTTGCTCCTGCAATTGTCCCCCCCACCCAGTCCTATGTCATATAACTGACAGATTCAGAAGCCCATGAACCCCAAGCACAAGAAATACAGAGAAAATACACATCATATGGAGAAAATACACAACCATAGTGATATGGTTATATTTTTAAAATCAAATATGGGGAATTTTGGCAATAATTTCCTCAAATGTTTGTTTTTTATTTCTTCCTATTCTTCTTCTTTTATGGGGATTTCAAGTATGCATGTATTAGGCTGCCTGAAGTTGCTCACAGTACATTAAACTACTGCTCATGCTTTTTCAGTTTTTCTCTCTATGCTTCATTTTGCATAGTTTCAATTGCTTTGTCTTTTTTTTTGCATTGTGTGTGCCTCTCACTGTTGTGGCCTCTCCCGTTGCGGAGCACAGGCTCCGGACATGCAGGCTCAGCGGCCATGGCTCACGGGCCCAGGCGCTCCGCGGCATGTGGGATGTTCCCGGACCGGGACACGAACCCGTGTGCCCTGCATCGGCAGGCGGACTCTCAACCACTGCGCCACCAGGGAAGCCCTGCTTTGTCTTTAAGTTCATTCATTTTTTCTTTTGTAGTGTCTAATGTGCTAATAATCCCATCCAGTGTATTTTAATCCCAGACATTGTCATGTTTATATAGAGAAGTTCTTTTTGGACCTTTTCCTATATATATTTGAATTTCTACTTAACATTCTCAACATTTCCTCTATTTTCTCGAACACAAGAAGTACAGTAACTGTTTTAATGCCCTTGTCTACTAATTTTATCATCTGTGCCCTCTCTGGATCTGTTCATCTTATTGATTTTTCTTCTGAACATGGTTTGTGTTTTCCTGCTTCTTTGCATACCTGGTGATTTTTATTGTATGCCAGACACAGTGAATTTTACCTTATTTATTACTGGGTATTTTGTACTCTTGTAATTATTAAAATTTTTTTTTTCTGGGGCTCAGTTAAGTTACTTGGAAAGAGTTTGATTCTTGAGTTTTTTTTTTAATGATCTGTTAGGTGGGATCAGTAAATCCTGCAGGGCTAATTTTCTTCCACTACAAGAGCAGTGCACTTTTGAGTACTCTATCTGATGCCTGTGAATTACAAGGATTTCCCACTCTGGATAGTGAAAGCACAAACTATTCCCAGGCCTATGTGACCCCTCATGATCAGCTCTCAGGTATTTCCCCCCATACTTACTAATCATTACTCACCTGAAGACTTGAAGCGGATCCTCTGCAAATCTCCACAGCACTCTCCGTGCAGTTCTCTTCTTCTTGGAACTTGGTTCTGTGAATTCTACTTGCCTTGGCCTCCCTGTTCTCACACCTCCTTCTCCTCAACTCAAGGAGACTATTGAGTAATTCTTGGGCCCCCACCCTCACGTTGTGTTACGGCTGGAAACTCTCTCCAGGCAGTGAACTTGGGTAATCATAGGGTTTACCTTGTTTCTTCCTATCTCTCAGAGGTCACTGTCCTGTGGCACCTAATACCTAATGCCTGAAAACCATGGTTTGCTTTTAAACTGTTTTTAAAATTGTTTCATTCAGGAGGGTAAATTCAACCCCTGATATTCCATCTTGACATACTTAATTTTGGATGCTTGACTTCTTCTCTCTCCCATCCTCCAAGTGTCATATTCATACAGTCAATTTCTGTCTTTGGCTGCATTTTTTCCTCCTTATTTCTGTCCAAATCGTTTTTACATCTTATCCTATTAATCAGTGGTGACCTTCACTTTGTTCTCATCCTACATTTAATTAATTCTCTGTTTAGTATCTAATCACTGTTTGTGTTTATCATCATAAATGTACTGGGGGAGAGTGGATTGCAAATAGCTTTCTGTTTGTGAAGACTTCAGGAACATTACTGCATTTCTGATTAGTTACTCCACACTTTTTTCTTATTTCCTCTAGACCAGAAGTTCTCAGCGTGACCCGAGAATATCTGAGGGGTCCCTGAGACATTAGCAAGGTTTACATAAGGTCAAAACTATTTTCATAATAATACTAAAGTCTTAACTGCCTGTTTTATTCTCTCATGATGGCAGTAGATTTTTCTAGAGGTTGCATGACATATGGTGACATCGTTGCTCTAAGGTCTAATAGATGGTGTGCTTGTATATTATCATGTTTGAAAACCTTTTTTGGTTTTAATTTCTAATTTGGTAAATGTCAATAAACATACCCACATCAACAATACCTTTAAGAGTTTCTCAGTTGCTTTTAAGGGTACAAAGTGTCCAAAGACTCAAGTGTTTGAGAAACATTGTTCTAGGTTTCATAAATTCATCCTTTTCATTCCACATTTAAAATTGGTAATAGCTATTTGCCAATTCTTGGATCTTATTACTCACAAGATTGGCTACTAGATTGGATGCCATCTGTAAGCTGTCAATTTATCTGGTCTTCTTGAAAAATCAGACAGTTTTTTTCTCTATTACTGCTAAGACTGGTGTTTATGTTAATTTTATGTGTCAACTTGACTGGGCCATGGGGTGCCCAGATATTTGGTTAATGTCATTCTGAGTGTGTCTGTGAGGGTGTTTCTGGATGAGTTTAATATTTGAATTGGCAGTCTGAGTAGAGCAAGCTGCTCTCCCTCATGTAGGTGGGTCTCATCCAATCAACTGAAGGCCTGAATAGAATAAAAATGCTTACCCTCCCTCTAGTAAGAGGGAGCTCCTCCCATCTGACTGCCTTTGAGCTGGGACTACGGCTTGCCAATGGCAGATCATGGGCCTTCTGAGTCTCCATAATTATGTGAGCCAATTTCTTATAATAAATCTCTTTATATATGCATATATCATATTTGTTCTGTTTCTCTAGAAAACCCTAACTAATACAACCAATAGAACAAGAATAACAAAGGGAAGTTTCAAAGGATCTTGGATCCTTTTGAGTGTTCATAGTCATTTTCACCCATCTGTAGTTACCAGACTGATTATCCAGGCTGAGTAATTCCATCAGGACTTCCTAGGCCTGTCTAAGGGAACCTGCTAGCCCCAATAGTATTTAACAGCAATCTAAATAGATAGATAGCAACCTAATAGAAAAATAGATAGCAACCTAAATAGATAGCAATAGAAAAAATAGACAGCAACCTAAATAGATAGCAACCTAAATAGAAAAATAGATATGTCAATTTTAAAGGACAAGTGGAAGTGAAAAAAGAAAAGGAATAAAAGCCCAAACAGGGCCTAAACAGCAAGGTTCATGTGTAGGAAGATCTGGAGATGAATGTAATCAAGTTGAAAGAACAAGTATTTCAAAACTAAAACTATGAATAGTAAGAGTATTCTGGAATTTCCCTCCTATGTGGTACCTTGTCCTTCCACTATGGTGACCAGAGTAGAGCATGGGGGCTTAAGGGAACTTCACACGATTTGACAGTGGAGCGTATACTAGACATGAAATGAGGAAACTTGGATTTGAGATAAAATTTTGTCACTGAGTGAGCTTGGATATGTAATTTAATCTCTCTGATAATTTTTTTCACACACACACACACACACACACACACACACACACACACACACACTGTATTTTATTTTTACAAGAGATAAATAAACTGACACCAAGCATTGTAAATGGATGACCACAACAAAAGCAACAATGATTGCAATTACCAAACATGAAACATACTCATACTATGTCATAATATTGACATTCAGTCCAGTAATCCTCCACTGTAACAGCTCCTTTACTTTGCAGTGAAAATTGATTTGTATATTTTTTGCCTCTGAGTCCTTGTGGGATTTTTTTTTTATTCAAACAGAAAGTCACAAAAATTATAATCATCCTCATCAGTTCACTCAGTCCCATGTAATTAATTTTTTTTATCTTGATCTTTTGTTAGCACTTTTATGAATTCATCAGTTTTCCATTAGAGTTCTGAAAATGCTTATTCATTCAGTACAGCAGTATAGTCACTTACCAGAAACCTGTACTTGTCAGAGTCTTTTCCATGGATTCCTTGAAGATGAAACCCTTTTATAGGAACATTTTTGCAAAAGCATCAGAGTACACCCAGAACTGTCTGTAAATGACAAAAGACTTAAAAATGACCACGGTTAAAGATTTGATGAAAGTTCATAATAATGCAATTGACAAGGAAATTTAGTTATTTCTGAGATATACATTTTAAAATAATAACTAGAATTATGACTTGTAACATTATACCAGAACATATAAGATTTTTAGAAATTTCATGTAATATCTGAAACATTTATATTAACATATTTCCATACAAATAACCTAAAGAAAGTTTAGTATTAATTGTATTTTTTTGTTTGTTTTTTTATACTGCAGTTTCTATTAGTCATCAGTTTTATACACATCAGTGTATACATGTCAATCCCAATCACCCAATTCAGCACACCACCATCCCCACCCCACCGTGGCTTTCCCCCCTTGGTGTCCATACATTTGTTCTCTACATCTGTGTCTCAACTTCTGCCCTGCAAACCTGTTCATCTGTACCATTTTTCTAGGTTCCACATACATGTGTTAATATACGATATTTGTTTTTCTGACTTAATTCGCTCTGTACGACAGTCTCTAGGTGATGATCTGTCCATTGGTGTATGTGAGGTGTTAAAGTCACCCATTATGATTGTGTTACTGTCGATTTCCTCTCTTATAGCTATTAGCAGTTGTCTTATGTATTGATATGCTCCTATGTTGGGTGCATATATATTTATAATTGTTATATCTTCTTCTTGGACTGATCCCTTGATCATTATGTAGTGTCCTTCCTTGTCTCTTGTAACATTCTTAGAGTCTATTTTATCTGGTATGAGTATAGCTACACCAGCTTTCTTTTGATTTCCTCTTGCATGGAATATCTTTTTCCATCCCCTCACTTTCAGTCTGTATGTGTCTCTAGGTCTGAAGTGGGTCTCTTGTAGACAACATATATATGGGTCTTGTTTTTCTATCCATTTAGCAAGCCTGTGTCGTTTGGTTGGAGCATTTAATCCTTTCACGTTTAAGGTAATTATTGATATGTATGTTCCTATGACCATTTTTTAAATTGTTTTGGGTTTGTTTTTGTAGATCCTTTCCTTCTCTTGTGTTTCCCACTTAGAGAAGTTCCTTTATAATTTGTTGTAGAGCTGGTTTGGTGGTGCTGAATTCTCTTAACTTTTGCTTGTCTGTAAAGCTTTTGATTTCTCCATCGAATGTGAATGATATCCTCGCTGGCGAGAGTAATCTTGGTTGTAGGTTCTTCCCTTTCATCACTTTAAGTATATCATGCCACTCCCTTCTGGCTTGTAGAGTTTCTGCTGAGAAATCAGCTGTTAACCTTATGGGAGTTCCCTTGTATGTTATTTTTCATTTTTCCCTTGCTGCTTTCAATAATTCTTCTTTGCCTTTAATTTTTGCCAATTTGATTGCTATGTGTCTCGGCATGTTTCTCCTTGGGTTTATCCTGTATGGGACTTGCTGCACTTCCTGGACTTGGGTGGCTATTTCCTTTCCCATGTTAGGGAATTTTTTGACTATAATCTCTTCAAATATTTTCTTGAGTCTTTTCTCTCTCTCTTCTCTTTCTGTGACCCTTATAATGCGAATGTTGTTGTGTTTAATGTTATCCCAGAGGTCTCTTAGGCTGTCTTCATTTCTTTTCATTCTTCCACAGCAGTGAATTCCACCTTTCTGTCTTCCAGGTCACTTATCCGTTCTTCTGCCTCAGTTATTCTGCTATTGATTCCTTCTAGTGTAGGTTTCATTTCAGTTATTGTATTGTTCATCTCTGTCTGTTTGTTCTTTAATTCTTCTAGGTCTTTGTTAAACATTTCTTGCATCTTCTCGATCTTTTCCTCCATTCTTTATCCGAGGTCCTGGATCATCTTCACTATCTTTATTCTGAAATCTTTTCCTGAAAGGTTGCCTATCTCCACTTCATTTAGTTATTTTTCTGTGGTTTTATCTTGTTCCTTCATCTGGTACATAGCCCTCTGCCTTTTCATCTTGTCTATCTCTCTGTGAATGTGGTTTTTGTTCCACAGGCTGCGGGATTGTAGTTCTTCTTGCTTCTGTTGTCTGCCCTCTGGTGGATGAGGCTACCTAAGAGGCTTGTGTAAGTTTCCTGATGGGAGTTACTGGTGGTGGGTAGAGCTGATAGTTGCTCTGGTTAGCAGAGCTCAGTAAAAGTTTATTCTGCTTGACTGTTGATGGGTGGGGCTGGGTTCCCTTCCTGGTGGTTGTTTTGCCTGAGTCACCCCAACACTGGAGCCTACCTGGGCTCTTTGGTGGGGCTAATGACAGACTCTGGAGGGACTCACGCCAAGGAGGACTTTCCAGAACTTCTGCTTCCAGTGTCCTTGTCCCCACGGTGAGCCACAGCCACCACCTGCCTCTGCAGGAGACCCTCCAACACTAGCAGGTAGGTCTGGTTCAGTCTCCCCTGGGGTCACTGCTCCTTCCCCTGGGTCCCGATGCACACAGTACTTTCTGTGTGCCCTCCAAGAGTGGAGTCTCTGTTTCCCCCAGTCCTGTCAAAGTCCTGCAATCAAATCCCACTAGCCTTCAAAGTCTGATTCTCTAGGAATTCCTCCTCCTGTTGCCGGACCCCCAAGTTGGGAACCTGACGTGGGGCTCTGAACCTTCACTCCAGTGGGTGGACTTCTGTGGTATGAGTGTTCTCCAGTCTGTGAGTCACCCACCCACCAGTTATGGGATTTGATTGTACTGTGATTGCGTCCCTCCTACCTTCTCATTGTGGCTTCTCCTTTGTCTTTTGATGTGGGGTATCTTTTCTGGTGAGTTCTCGTGTCTTCCTGTCGATGATTGTCCAGCAGCTAGTTGTGATTCTGGTGTTCTCGCAAGAGGGAGTGAGAGCACGTCCTTCTACTCGGCCATCTTGTTTCCTCCCCTCTCTGATAATTTCTTCCCTATAAATCATAACTGTTTTTGTGAGGCTAAGATTAAATGGATGACTCAGTATTTTCTTCTCTGGTAATTTCTCTAAGGAAATAATCAAGGATCTGTGCAAAAAGTTAGCTACAAGGATGTTCATTACTTATTGTTGATAGAATAAAAGTAAAAAGAAACATGCATGTTCACCAATAGAGAATTGGTTAAATAAGTAACGGTATATCATTTGGGTAAATAATTTAGTATGAGGTTACTAAAAGTAATGGTATAGGAGCATATTGTTTTTGTTTTTTTTTGCAGTACTCGGGCCTCTCACTGTTGTGGCCTCTCCCGTTGTGGAGCACAGGCTCCAATGCGCAGGCTCAGCGGCCATGGCTCACGGGCCCAGCCGCTCCGCGGCATGTGGGATCTTCCCGGACTGGGGCACGAACCCGTGTCCCCTGCATCGGCAGGCGGACTCTCAACCACTGCACCACCAGGGAAGCCCTAGGAGCATATTGAAATGAAATTTGTTTATTATACGCTAGCAAGTGAAAAAAGCAACTTATATAAGGAAACATATAGTATCATCTTATTTTTGTTTTATGTCTGTAATTGGGAGAACTGAACAGCGAGTTTTTCCTTCCTGTAGATGAAGAATGATAAAAACGAAAGATCCTCAGCATTTCAAGCCTCTCTTATGAAATAATCAGTCAAGGTAACAGGGCCGTGTCATTTTTCTAGTAAGCTTGGAGGAGAAGTAGGAAAGAAACCAAATCCGTTAAGAATGAGAAAGGCTATTGGTAATCATGAGGCAACTAGCAATGTGTTTCCTTTTGTCAATGAAAATAATCAATAAACAATCTATAATAAGAATAGAAAAGAGTTTTATTTGAGCCAAACTGAGGACTAGCTTGGAAGCCCACTTCCCGGATTACTCTGAGAAACTGCTCCAGAGTAGCGGAGTTTTCAGCACAGTATTATATCTTGTCAGAGCAAAGAAAAGAACACTAAACACATCAGGGTTACATTACCTCAAAAAAGACAAAAAAAGGACAGTACATCATGTACATAGCAAGTTAGCATGGCCTTTCACCTGGGAAGGGAGTATTATCATCAAAGGATAACCAACACTGGCATGCCAGGAATAGAGGCACTTAATCTTTGGGGTTTTTTGGGTTTTTTTTTGGTACACGGGCCTCTCACTGTTGTGGTCTCTGCCGTTGCGGAGCACAGGCTCCGGACACGCAGGCTCAGCGGCCATGGCTCACGGGCCCAGCCGCTCCGCGGCATGTGGGATCTTCCCGGACCGGGACACGAACCTGTGTCCCCTGCATCGGCAGGCGGACTCTTAACCACTGCACCACCAGGGAAGCCCTTAATCTTTGTTTTTTAATATGGACTTAAAAAAATTTTATTTATTTACTTATTTATTAAGTTTTGGCTGCGTTGGGTCTTCTGTGCATGGGCTTTCTCTAGTTCTAGCAAGCGGGGGCTATTCTTCATTGCGGTGCACAGGCTTCTCATTATGGTGACTTCTCTTGTTGCGGAGCACAGGCTCTAGGTGTGTGGCTTCAGTAGTTGTGGTGCGCAGGCTTCAGTAGTTGTGGCACACAGGCTCTAGAGCGCAGGCTCAGTAGTTGTGGTGCATGGGCTTGGTTGCTCTGTGGCATGTGGGATCTTCCTGGACAAGGGATCGAAACCATGTCCCCTGCATTGACAGGTGGATTCTTAACCACTGCGCCACCAGTGAAGTCCAACATGGATATTCTTTACTTATGGTCATTGTGTCTTTTTCTCTAATAATTAAAGCAGATGTATGGTGTGTGTTTGATAGGCCACAAACAGGCTGTTTTAGTTAGCATCAAACGGAAGTTAACTCATGTATAAGCCAGAATGACTTCTCCATATCTCAATATGTGAAAATTTCTTTTTGAAAATTTCTTTTATCACTTTGTCTTGGAAGAATTAGTGTTTGTTCTTGGGAGGGTGTGTGTATTCATGCTTTTAACAGATATGTTAAAAACAAAAAAGTAAAAAAGAGTGAATGTGGAGCACAAAGGTGGGATTAACTCAAAAGAGAAACTTGAGGTTTCAGGCTGCTGGGATCTGGAGCTTCATAATCCCTCTTTCTTTTCACTCCCTCTTTCCTTCTTTCCTGCCAAGTGGCATCATTGAATCAGCATAGAAATCATATAGGAAACATTATACAGTTGACCCTTGAACAACACGGAGGTTAGGGATGCTAACTCTCCATGCAGTCGGAAATCCTTGCATAATTTATAGTCAGCTTTCCCCATATACACGGTTCCTCCATATCTGCAGTTCTGCATCTGAGGATTCCAGCAGCCAGGATCCTGCAGTGGTGTCATGTTTACTACTGAAAAAAATCCACATGTAAGTGGATCTGTGCTCTTCAGACCTGCGTTGTTCAGGGGGAAACAGTACGAGGCAAGGAGGCTTCTGCAGCCTCCATGCCTCAAACCCTGGGGACGGCTCTTAGGGAATGGTAACAGATTGGGTGGTGAGAGACCGCTTTCTTGACGTCTACCAAGTGTCAGATATGTTTATTGTGTAAATTTTAAGGAGTTTGGTGGCCTTAGCATGAGTCAGCAGGGCAGCCAGTTTAGGAACAAGGTAGACGCCCACAGCGGCCATCTCCTGGCAAGGGGCCCTCTCCTGGGACAATTTTTATCACTGAGCCTGTGACAGAGTAGGTACTTGGTCAATGTTTCCTTCTGTTCTTGTTGCCTGCCTGTGAGGGTATTTAGTTTTGTTTTGTCTTTCCCACTCATCACGTTCCATTGCCAGCCCGGTGCCTGTTTGCCGTCCCAAAGCGCTTCGTTCTCCCTGTCTCTTCATATATATGTAAGCTTATGCCTGTGTATATTCAGCGTTTCATCTTTTAGCAGAGTGGTCTCAAGGTGGATGAGCTAATTTTCTTACAAACTGAATGAGGGGAGGTGGGAGCGTGAGATCAGTGGTCACTTTTCAAATTTGTCCTCTTAGCCCCGCACCCTAGAGGGAGCCCCTCCCTCATAGTTTGAGTAATAGGGAATCTAGTTCTTTTGTTTGGGGGTGAAGAGGTGCTTATGAATATATTCAAAGAGCAAATATGAAAGGAAGGTAAAGTCTGAGAATTAAGGCTTTTGGAAGAAAGACTGTGGTGACCAACCCCATCTTCAGTGGAAGATGCCTCTGAGTCACCTATATTTGTGACTGTGATACAAAGAGAGCATTGTACACATAGCATGTAATCACAAATCAGTTCTTCCCACACAACAGCAAACTGTTGCTTCAGACCCCGCAGGAACAGGTTCTAGAGATGAACTGCCTGTTCTTTTGTTCACTTTGTGGAGCAGAATCCAGTGGGTGGATGGTGAATAAGGTCTCTGATGTTTACTTAGTTGTTACACTCCCCGGGCTCGACACCCCCACTTTCCTACTTTACTTATTTAAAGTGATAAAAAAAGAAAAACAGCACTGAAGAAATTGATCACTAAATGTGGTTTCAGGCACCAAGTGTTCTTTACTTTTTTCTTTTTTTTTTCCGAGGTTTTCACTGAAGTTTGGGCAGGGTGTCTGGAGGGCTTAAATGGGCCCTTTTTGGGGGACTGGAGTTCTTGGAAGAACTTCCAGTGGAGTGAAATGACTAAACTTTCCTACTCCCGAGGAGTTCTGTGGGGGGAGAATTCACTGGGCACATCAGGAATATAACAAGAGAGAGGCTTTTGTGGATGAGATGTAGTTTGGAGGAGGTAACGATTCATTTTCCTTTTCTTTTTTCACCATTCTCATTACATGCATAGAATAGCAGCTTTAAAGGGGTCGATAAAAACAAAGATTTTTTTTGACATTCCCAATGTATTTGTTATACAATATTTGTGCCTAAACTTTTTGAAAGTTTGATCCAGTCTCTGTGCAGGTCTTCTCCCTTCCGTAGACACCCATAGTCTAAGGGGAAGTAGCCCACCCCTAGCCCTGGGGCAGGTCCTTATCAGTCTAAGCTGAACTGGGTAAGGCATGTGACCTAAGAAATATTTCTTTGCTGGGGGGTGAGGGGTGGCAGGTAGAGGAGAGAGAGAGCAATCCAACCTTCCATTGGATGTTGTCCTGTCCGGATGTGTCACTAGAAGCCATGCCTTGTATTTTGGGACCGTGAGGTCTTTTAAACTGGATTATAAAGTTTATACCCTTGGAAGGGCAAGCTGAAAAATGTTTATGTTGTTGTCACTGAATTTATCGGGTTGTTTATCCAGATTGTTTATCAACCCTAGAACTAATTCATCCATCTCTCGTTCTGTGAAATAATGTATTTTCCTTGTTAAGCTATTTGGAATTCAGTTTTCTGTTCCTTGCAGCCTAAAAAAGTTCCAAATTTGTACATTGATGCTGAAAGTTTATTCTTTATAGTAAAGTTTTTTTTTTTCCTTCTTCAAGTAATGATGATGTAGGCAGTTTACAACCCTTGGCATTACTCTGAGGCAACTCATATATGGGCTGGGATCCTCAGCTTTTCTAACTGTAAAAGAGGAGAGCAATTCATTAATTTATTTGTTCAACTACAAATTATTAAGCACCTACTATGTTCCAAACACAGTTCTATGAGCGGGGAATATATCATGAACAAGAAAGACAAAAATCTCCACCCTCATGAAATAGATAAAATGAGGAAACCATAAAATAGTCATTGTAAGGAGAAAAAAAAAATTGGGGAAGGAGGATATGAAGTGTCCTGTAGGAGAGTTACATCTGAAGTCTTGGATAAGATGGTTTGAAGTCTTAAATAAGATGGTCAGGGAAGGCTTTACTGAGAAAGTGACTATATTTTGCAAACAAATAAGTGAAGGAGACAGCCACTTGGATGTCTGAGGAAGAGTGTTTCAACACAGGAAAAGGCAAGTGCAAAGGCCCTGAGGTGGGAGCATCCATAAAGATAACAGGGAGCAGTATCAGGTCCAGCCTCCAAGTGGTTTTCACTCTGAGTGATAAGGGGAACTACTGGAGGGTTTTGTGCAGAGAAGTGACATGCTTTGACTTCTATTTTAACAGGCTCATTCCTAGCTGCTACATCAAGAGTAAACAGAAGAGAGATAAGAGTAGCTGAGAATCCAATTAGGGGGCTTATTCCAATAGTATAGAGAACACGAAGGTGATTTGGCCCAAGGGAGGTAGCAGAAGCCATTGTCAGAAGTCGTCAGATTCTGGTTATAATTTGGAGGTAAAAATGACGGGATTTCAAATAGAGGAATTAAAAGAGAGACCAAGATTTCTGGCCTGATCAGAGGAAGAGTTAAATTGCTAATTCTTGAGATATGGAAACAGCTCTAAGGGGAGCAGGTCTTGGCACAGACGACTAAAAGCTTGGCTTTGGACATTTTGGGATGCCTAGTAGATCTGCAATGTAGATTTTAGGTAGGCAGTTGGATCTACATGTTTGGAGTTTAAGAGAGTGATCCAGGCTGGAGATAACGACGTATTTGAGAGTCATTATAAAGTCATTGAGATTGGGTGCAATTATCCTGGGAGTGAGTGAATATAGAAAAAGTCGAAGCGTTCCAAAATTTAAAAGCCAGGCTGTTGAAAAGAGACCACCAGTTAGAGATTGGGAAGAAGCATCTAGAATGGTAGGAAGAAAGTTGGGCAAGTGTATTGTCTGAAGGACAAGAGAAAAATGTTTCAAGATGGAGACAGGAAGCTGTGTCAAATGCTGCTGAGAGAGCAGGTAAAATGAAGACTGAAAATTGGTCCCTGGAATGAATGACACGGTGGTCATCGGTGACTTTGGGAGAAACTGCTTTGTAGATTCGTGAGGGTGGGCTTAAGGGGACAGGAGGAGAGAGGTGGCAGACAGCAAGCGCATGCAGGCCTTTCAAGGAGGCTGGACATGAAGGAAAGAAACGGGGCGTTGGTGGGGATGTCTAGTGTAGAGGAAGCGATTTATGAAGACGGGGTGTGGCGGGGAGACTTGCGATGCCTGCCAGCAGGTGTGAGGGGGAAGGGTGTCGGCCTCTGCCAGGTGCACAAACTATTTATCCACAGCAACGGGAGAGAAGGCCAGGTGCGTAGACAGAGATGCAGAGATGGCTTTATTTCTTGCTGTGAAGTCAGAAGCCGGGTCCTCAGGAGAACATTTCAGCTTACTTTTGAGAATTGTTTTATTTGACAGAAAAGCAGAAGTCCTGTAAATACTTCGTGCTGCTCTCTCGGGCCAGGGTGTTTTATGGCTGCTTATTGTTCTGGTCACGGACACATGGTTTAGTGTGCTGATATTCAGTATCTTTTTTTTTTTTTAAATAAATATATATTCTCACTTTCATCTGACAAAGGAGACCATGGAAACTGAAACATTTGTAGAAGTCAGTAGAATTTTATTTAATGAAATCACTCAAAGGTTGTGCTTTCTGTGTTCACCCTTACATTATAGTTTTTATTTACAGAGATTCAAAATTTCAGTTACTTTAGGCTAAGATTCCTTGAATTTCCCTAGAATATACTGATTTACTCCATTTAATTTTCCCTACTTTCGGCTAGATTACTACCTCGCTGTTCCTCATTTTGCTGCTGAGACATTTGAATATGAGTACATCCTTAGCAATGATCAGTAAATCTACCTAAACAGGGCAGCTCATATCAAAACAAGAGTTCTGTACGCTTCTGAGTAAGGAATAACTAGAACATTGGGAGTATTACTATCAGTGATTAGAACAGTTAGAGCTGCTTTCATTTAATATTTTCCACCAAATATTATTCTAGGTACTCTGTACCTATTATCTCTAACCTTCACAATATCCTTATTGTTTTTTTCCTTCTCATTTTATAAACACGAAAACGAAGGTTCAGAGGGAAGAGGCAAATTGCTCAGAGTGTCAAAGACAACAACGACAGAACCGAACAATAAACCCAGGACTCCGATTGCACTGTGAGTTTCCCATTTATGGTTTGGCCATGGTTCAGCAACCACTGACAGCGTCTCCCTCCCTGGCTCTTATATGGAGCCACGGATACAAACACACAGTTCTTGCCTAGAGAGGCATTACTCCAGTAGAGAACACACAAAGATGTATTTCCAAAACAATGTGGTTGGCAGAAGAGGTGAACACAAAGTATTGTCAGTACTGAGAGAGAGAGAGAGAGAGTGAGCTTAGAGCATGGTCTAGGGAGGTTTGCTGGAGGGGATGATAGTCTAAATTGAATTTCAAGGAATGAGTAAGAATTAGATTGAAGAAGTAGGGGAAGAATATTCTAGAAACATAAACGTGTGGTGCTTTTAATAAACTGAAAGAAGTTGAGTACTTCTGTACACTCAAGTTCAAGTTGAGGGGTAGCGGGAGATGAGGCGCTTGCCTATATATTGGAGATGATAACACAGAAGTATTATATGGTCAGATTTGGGTTAAAAATGGAATCTAGCTAGCAGCCATGAGAAGGATGGAGTGGAAGGCACATTTAGAAATTTTTAGGACTCTTGTTTTAACTGCTTTGTTCTCAGAAAAATTTCCCTAGGAGAGACAGATTTTGTGCACACAGTAACTTGTCATTATCATCACCAAGTACGTTCTTAGAAGGAAGCTCGGTTCAGTAGCTTCATCTTTATGTCAAAGGTAAATTATGGACTAATGAGACCATATAGTGCCATTGGCACTAGCCAGCGTCACACATGCATAAATAAATACAGTACCTCTTAAAAATAAAAATGGACACATTGTCAGCAGAAATCACAAATTTATTAACTCTTAAATATATCAATCAGTCATTTACCATTATGGCAAGAAATATATACAGTGTCCCACGGTAAACTGCAGTGTTTCAAAATGAGAGAAGATAATTAATAAATGTGTAATTCAATTGTGGTGGAGAGAACAAATCACAATTTCCTCACGTCTTAGTGCGGAAGACAAACTTGATCTACAGTAATAATACTTCAACACCACATGCTAAAAGTGTAAAAAAAAAAAAAAACACCCTATACCTATTTTGTTAAAAAATACATGTATGCCACGTATAGCTGCTGCACAAAAAGGTAAAAGAAATTAAAAAGGGAAAAATGAGGCCATTATTTTTTCACAGATCTCATTGGCAGGTTAACATGGCCCAATACATTTACTGTATATATTTTATTTTAAATATATATTGTTTTAAATCGTGTAATAATTATCAGAAAAGCTTCAATCCATCTACCATACATCCACTAGCAACAATATCTAAGGTGATTAGTAATCAACACAGAAAGGTGAAATGAGAGAAAAGAGGGAGGGTTGATTTTTCGATTTTTTTGCTTCTGCTTTAAAAATAGGCTTCTGAATTACTATTGTTAAAATAACGCTGATGAAGATACCATGCACTATAAAGCATTTCAGGGAGGAGAAAAAGCCCCACAGGAACTGAGTAAACAAAGGAGAAATGAGAAGGGCATTTTTTTTAAATAGGAAAATGCTAACTCCTCGAAGGAAGATAATGTTACTCTGACACATGAGAGAAGCTACAAAAGCACAAGTCACAGAGACAGAGTTCAAAACAAACACTTAGGAGAATGGAAAACACCCGCAGGCCTCTCTAACTTCAGAAAACTAGCCAGTGATGACACAGGAGGCGCGCATCCTGCAAGGCAGAAGGAAGTGCCTTTGCACAAAATCCTGATCTACGACCAACTTGGTACTCTCCTGGCAACTGCACCAATCAGTAAGACGTGGTGCAGGTACGGTAGGAACCTACTTGCTTTTATTCTAAGTTTAAACCATTCTAATACCTCCAACATAGTTAGGATCCCTACGTCCAAACTCGAGCAGAATTACAAACTTTTGAAATCTTCTTGACATCATTTTTATGGGCCCAGAAGATGATCAAAGCACTAGTTTAGCCACCTCCAAAAGGCCTGTTTTTATTTTACCTTCATTATGCAAATTTCACTTTTCTCACACTACTAGACAAAAAGAGAAAAAAGAATGAAAAACAGAAAAATATAAAGGAAGCAAACAAAAGTAATAAAGAAATAGGAGAAAATGAAGAAAAAAGAGCATAGGTTTGAGAAAGGAACAAAAAATTCAGCAAATTTCACCAGAACAGTGCAAGTATACCCTAAAGTGATCAAACTCGTCAATGACGTGAATTTTTCCAGTTTACAGTTTGACCAAAAAAGACATGACTTTAGGTAGTAGCAAACCCACCGATTCTCGCTTCCACATTCATAAGTGATTCTGCCCACATATCAATCCCTTTAATTGTTAAACAGCAACACAGCTTTCAGTGAAATATCATCCGTTTCAACCAGGATCACACCAGGAAACTGAAGGTAATTTCTTTTGCCTTTTTTTGTTAAACAAAAAAGCTAAAACAGGTGAACAGCAAAGAGTTTTTAAAAACTTACATTTCTGTTACAAACTGTCATTCAAAGAACGATAATTTTGAAGTCTGTTAAGTCTTGGCATAAGCAGAGAAACCGGATGAGTAGGTTTGTACTTGGAGTATTGTGGAATTTTGTCTGACCTCCCCCTATTGTTTGCCAACAGTGATTGAAGTTTGCATGGAACATCTCCATAGTTGAAGTGTAAACAATGTATAGGAAGGAATATATGACAAGATGATGCATCACATGTGCATTACACGTAGGACCTTCACAACTTCATGCACTCAGAAACATGCATGAAGAGGAGGAGAGGACGGCCCAGGGTTACCATCCAGGTGAGAACAGAGAATGCAGAAGTGGCACTGTTGATACTTAGCTGAAAGGAGAGAGGGGAGACATAAATTAAACTGTTTTACAAAGTATCATCAAATTGCTTTGCCAAAGATTAGGCTAGGCTACGATTTTATAACTCAGCAGTTAAGTAATAGATCGAAAATGCTACGTATAAGAGATCTTTGCTTGCAGTCATTAAAAGAGAAAATGCACAATGTTAAGCAATTTCTACTTTAATTTGTCAATTTGTCCACACAGAGCTAAGCTAAAAATAGACAGGGACTCAGGCTGCAAGCACATGATGAAATCTAAACATACCGTTCAAGCATTCATGTTTACCAGACAAATTAATAAACGAATAGCATTATTTGGTTGAAAGAGACGAAAAGTTTAAATGCATCCTTTAGCTTCTGTCATTATTCTTAGACTCTGCTGGAAATCAAACCTAGAAGTCAATTTTACAGCCTCAGAAGTAGGGAAAACACGATTATTCTTATTTAATTGGAGGTCTTCTTTCTTTAAACCAACAGCTGGGAGCACTACCTCTTCCAAGGTCTGACAAGGTTCAGTGCTTTGAATGGGGAAAAAATTCACAAGAGTACCGCAGGTATCTGAATTATTCTAATCCAAGGTAAGAAGCAAATCTTAGGAAATAACAATGCAGGCATGAATTGAATTACAGTCAACTTCCAATTATCCTCTGGAATTACTCGCTTTGTTTTAAATTTCAGCTTGACTTCCTCCTCTCGGTCAAATACCATTATACTCAGTCAGGCAGAGCCAATTAGTCTAGTGTTAACCTTAGCCAAGAGCAGAACAGGAACTGTAACCTCTTGTAAAAGAGTAAGACTCCAGAAGATCCTAGAGCCTGATATAAATTAGTTCTGGATAATTGAGAGTTGTCTGAATTGACCCAAAGAGAATTGACTTTTGATGTGAGAACTCCAGGATATTCCAAACCTGCCACAATCCATGTGCTGAAGGTAGGGTCTCCTCAGCACTTTAGTACCTTGAAAATATGGGTTATGCTACACAATGGTGCCAACCATTAGACTCAAGAGCTCATGCAAATATGGTTTTCACTGAAATAATGTGAGGAAATATCCTCAAAGGGAGGAAAAACAGCCATGCAGCTTTTCAGCCATTAGCTCCAATCACAAAGTATCATGGAGCAGGGTGTTACTTACAAGACCCACATGGGAATGGTTTTCAGGCCTTAGATGTTTTGCCACAAAGAGGTGCTTCCTGAGAAGTTTTCTTTCCCATTTGGAATACAAGATGGCCTATTAAGAGAAGCCCCATTTAAGCCACCTGGCATAAAATGAAGTTTTCTTAAATAGGCTCTATCCCATAAACACTTTAGGGAATTGTAGAAAAGCCTAACCTAGTACTGAATGAATGTAATCCCTTCTGTATTAACTGGAAATTGGTGCTGTACCTCTTTGGGGTAAAAAACACAGAAATGCACAAAAACAGGTGTCTTCATTATCCTTACCTTCCTTTGGTCTTTCTCTTAATTACTTAGCTATTTTTTTTTTTTGGAGTGAATTTCAACTTTTTTTTTTTTTTTCCTTACCCACTTTTTACAAATCCAACAGTGATACATAATAAGGCTATAGAGAAGGCCATTGAAAACCACTGTGGTGGGACATTATTAAACTAAGACATTTTGATGGATTCTCTGGAGTGAATTGAATGGCTGTTTGTGTGGCCTTAATTCCCCATCCCATGCCCCCCAGATATTACCAGGTAATCCTGGTGAGAGAATCTGGAATGAGATCCACAGTTGGCCGAACGTCTACTGATTCTGAACACCCCTTCTTGTTCTCATCTCACCCCACTTTCCTGACGCAACCTCAATTCCCATGATTCCCCTTGACTCGAGCTGGAGCCAGCCTTCCTTACTGACAATCCTCTACTACAGGAAGCTAACATCTGATCCTGTGCTTTTCCTCACGATGCCCCTTGAACTTGGACTATCTTCCTTTTTGTTCTTTCTATCCTTCCATTTCTCCAAATTCCACTCCTCACTTAAGACCTTGTTCAAAATTCTTTTAAACACAGTATACTTCCAAACTGTTATAAACAGTTTGCTACGTTAGTCATTCATTCCCTTCTACACTGAAGTTGATTATAAACTTTTAGTTTTTTTCTTTGGTATTGGTGATAAGCTGCTTTCTAAACTAGAATATAAGTTCCTTAAGGGCATACATCTTTCACCTTGCATTTTACCTGGCACATTTTACATGCACCTATGTGATGTGCAATAAGTATGTCTAATTATTGATTGGAAGAGCAGACATGACATCTGAGGTAGAGTGGTGTAGTGAGAAAGATACTGAAATACCTAATACTTGCATCTTAAATGCTGTATTTCATAAATTTCTCGTAATTGAGCACCCGTAGAAAAAACAGTCTATGAAATGAAGCTCCTGATATTATACAGCCTCCCCACAGTATCTGGGGGTGGGGGGATTGGTTTCAGAACCCCCGAGGATATCAAAATTTGCAGATGCTCAAGTTCCTTATATAAAATGGCACAGTATTTCATACAACCTACACACATCCTCCCATATACTTTAAATAATCTCTAGTTTACTTATAATACCTAACAAACACAATGTAAATGCTATGTAAATAGTTCCCTGCAAGACAAATTTAAGTTGTGCTTTTTGAAACTTACTGGAATTTCTCCAACCCCTGAAAATTTTTGATCTGAGGCTGGTTGAATCTGTGTGTAAGGAAACCATGGATAAGGAGGGTCAACTGTATTGGTCATTTTAGAAACTTTTTCCCCTAATTTTTCCCCTTCCTCTGCCAATTGTGACAATGAAGTCATAAGTAGTTTACCTTATTATATGAATTCTCCCTGATTTTTTAACCATAAGAGAAATCAGCGTAATAGGGTATCCTCTAATTCCTGTCTAAAACTATTGTGTACTTTCTAGGGCAAGTTTCAACCCACAAAAGGCTAGTCTGATTGATCTTTCTGGAGAATTATAGACTGCTTCTCATGAAACATTAATTCCACCAGTGTAACTCCCACCAGTGTAACTGACCACTAAATGACCACTAGCATTAAGTAACAGATGCCATGCTATTAACAATGGAATAAGTAAAAGACGGTGACCAGGGGTATATTAACAAAGAAGCTGACAGCCTGGAAATATTTACTTGATGGGTACTGTTCGCGACCCCGAGCGATGAAAATGAACATTCTGCCACTTTCCATCCCGGCGGTGCCACACACGTGTCTCTTCTGACTGCATTGTTTTTGGCATTCCGCTGCCATCCATGTACTGTGTGAGCCTAATGTATGCTATGCAGGCAGCATCATCGCCTACCAGATGTACGTGGGGGTTCAGGATAATAGTGTGGATTGGTTTATTGCTTTTGGACAAAGCTGAAAGAGAACAACATGGAAAAGAGAATTTAGTTTCTATGTAAAGTAAACCAAAACCAGTAATAACTTCAGTTGGGACCAATAAATAGAATGCCATTCATTCATTCAACTATTAGTTCTTTGCATTAATTGAATGCCTGGTACTGTGCAAAGTATAAAGAAAAAGAGAGCAGAAGTAAATACAGTCATTATTTTCTTTGACTCCCTTTGTAGTTAAATTGTATGCCACTCTGAAAACTTTGAGAGAGCTGGAGCGACATATTTATATTGGGAAGTGGTTAGGAACAAGCCACAATATGAAAAGAGATGGAGAAGGGCTGGCCCAGGTACACGGAGCAGTTCCTGTCTTTCCGGTGAAGGAACCACTGGGGCAGCTGACAGGGTATCCTGTGGGCTTGTTCGTTTTTTTGTTAGTTGGTGAAGTACATGGGACAAGGGGAACATATCAAGCATGGAGACTGCTGTCTCTAAACAGGCTGTTTGTTTCCCCTTCTCATCCTGTGGCTCCTTTATTTAGTAGCGTCCATTCTATGTTAGTCCAGCTGTGGTTATCCAGTAAAAACCCAAAATTTGGTGTTGGCCATATAGCCTGATTCTGATTCTCTAGCTCTTTTCTTTGGTTGAGCAGCCCTCACTGGGCTCCAGCCTTTGTTGTTTTGACAATAGCTATTTATTCTAGTTATTCAATGACTGAGATATGAAGATTTAGTGCAGATGATTGATGATGCTGCTCTCTTAGATCACTAAAACAGGTAGAACTGTTTTACCTGTTAACCAAACACGTCCTCCATTTTCAGAAAAGATCTGAATAAATTACTTAGTGCTACAGTCATGTAAAAAATAATATCCCATTATGAAGAATATGTATTTATGGAAAGTAATGATGTACAGTGTCATGTTGAGGTAAGTTAAAATATTAATGGGTTAATTATTCTTTTACTACAGGTGAGATGGTGTCAATCGAGAGTCAACTGAAGAAAAACATTATGAGATGCTGTCAATCACAGTGCGGGATGGAACAGAGAGAACATTTACTGAAGCTTTGTTAAGGCCAATTTACCACATAATTATCTTTGCTTGCAAATGTCCAGTGCATATAAGACAAAGCAATTCATTAAATGTAAAAATCCATGCCAAGGCAGACATTTTCAGTGCTTATAATTACTGGACGTGAGCTTGATTATCCTAATCATTACTACAATTCCTCTTTAATTCATCAAAATCTCACTGCAAAAGGTGAATTCCCTCCCTGCATGATACCTAATGTCGTTATGTATGAGGGAAAGGAGCATAAAAGAAAGAAACTTCTGGTCTACACTTTTCTTGGTGACCTGAAGGAATTCTGCAGGAGTTTCTTTTGTCACTTTCTCTTTCCTCTGAGACCATTAAAATTCTTGTAATTGGAACTGAAATATTTATCTGATTACTCATCTTCATTTATATTGTACCTTGAAAAGGAGCATTAATTACGCTTGAAAGCCCTCCTCGATGTCAAATATTCTGGCATGCTGTGGTTTTTTATCTTTTCATATACAAACAATGTTTTATGAAAACCATTTTCATAAAACAATGTTTTATGAAAAATTCAACAATTTTTGGTCACTCATTTCACAGCTTATATTATACATTCACTGGGACTTCTATGGGGTATATTCAATCAACATCACTTTTTTATATAAACAGATACTTTTCAAAACACATCAAAACTCTTTAAGGCTGTCATGTTTTTCAATTTCAAATACAAAAATATAAAAATACGATGCAAAATGCTGGACTAAGGTAAAAACTCTCATTGCAGCAAAGAGTCAAAGAATCTGTAAATTTGGGAGAAATTCAAAGAGAATTTGGAAAAGGCATGATAGTAAATTTAGAATAAATGTACCATTCTCAAAGTAGAATCGATGAAAGTCCATCCCTTCCACTAAATTACCCAAAGCTTCAGGTTCAAAAGCAGTAAGGCCTGGGTCACAGATTTTCCTGTAGGAAAAAAAATAATAATAAATGAGTTAATGTATTTCGTTGTTTCACAGTATCTATTCTTATTTATCAGCCAATGAAGGAGTTTTTTTAAAAATATAAAATTTCTATCACAGGGCTTGGCAAGGCGGTTTGAGGAGCAGACCCTAAAAAGGAATATTGCAGAGACCTCAGACAGGGGCGAGACAATAAAACCAGCTCCAGCAGGCGGTAATCTATCACACTTTAGGAAGTTTCCTTTTTTAAAATGCCTACTTTTCAATTTCCAAGGTGAACTCTCTAGGCTTTCCCCAGTTTTTCTAATTCCTTAGTTTTTTAGTTATGAGTTTATTATTTTTTAAATGCTCTCCAAGTCCAAGCTACCCTCCAAGTCCTATAAAATCAACTTTGGCTCTGAAATTAAATACTTTCGGAATAATTTTTGACATCATCTACATTCATATCAAACATGTATATAGGATTGATTTGAAGGCAGGTGTCACATCCTACACTTTCTGGCAATGTCTGACAGACTTAAGTAACCTTTAATTAACAAGCTTAATTAACTTAAAATTAATGAGATTCAAATGCACATTAGTTTTCTTTTTAATCCTAGAAATGTAATTCAAGAAAAACATATACTATTTTAAATATTCAGAGAAAGCCGATGGGCTTTCTTGGAAAATTTTATTTATTCAATGAAGAATTGTTAAACACCTACTATGTAGCAGATATTCTTTGAAACAATTATAACACAACAATTAATACTGGAATGGAAATAAATACGAAGTGCTCAAAAACCAGATGACATATATGTGAGAAAGGAAAGTTGAGCTGGGCTTTCTGGAATGAGTAGGAGTTTTCCAGGTGTGTGGAAGGGGGTAGGCAGAGGAGGGCAGCAAGTACAATGGCAGAGTATGGTTGGGGAATGATGGGTAGTTGCTTGATATGGTGAGCACTGGGTCTGGGTATGTTTATAAGTCCTATGGAAACAGAGGAGAAAATATTTCCTTGGGCCTGTGGTGATCAGCTTAGGCTTCTCACAGAAGGTGCCGTAAAATCTGGATTTGAAGAATTAGTAGTTCACAAAGTTAGATAAAAGGAATACGTACTGAAAGATTTTGGATCATTTATTAATTTGGTGGGGCTACATCTAATTTTGTATGGAAATTGCCCATTTGGGAGGCAAAATGTTTTAACTGTTCAACAGAAATGCAAGTTTCAAAAGGCTCACTCATTATGGTTCTTGAACGTATGGTTCACAGAATTTTGGAATTGATTATTTTTTAAGAATACATTTAAAGTAAAAAATCACAGTGGTTATTTGTTGTGGTAAAGAAAGCCTTAGTTGCGGGTGGGTATTTTAAACTTTGCCTCAGACTTCCTGGGGGGCAGGTATTAAAGCTCAAAGTTAAATATACATAATCTCTTTCTAAGTAGTAAAATGGGAAAAACAATGTTCCCATGGTAACGGGACTTTATTCTGCCAGGGGCTATTACTTTATCTATAAATATGACTTTTGGTTGTCAACATTAGTGAATCAAAATTTTTTACTACTTTATATCAGCACCAAAATCACCTGAGAGGGGCTTCCCTGGTGGCGCAGTGGTTGAGAATCTGCCTGCTAATGCAGGGGACACGGGTTCGAGCCCTGGTCTGGGAAGTTCCCACATGCCACGGAGCAACTAGGCCCGTGAGCCACAACTACTGAGCCTGCGCGTCTGGAGCCTGTGCTCCGCAACAAGAGAGTCCGCGATAGTGAGAGGCCCGTGCACCGGTGATGAAGAGTGGCCCCCGCTTGCCAAAACTAGAGAAAGCCCTCACACAGAAACGAAGACCCAACACAGTCCAAAATAAATAAATTAATTAATAAACTCCTATCCCCAACATCATAAAAAAAAAAAAAGTCACCTGAGAATCACTATACTATGATGGACCTTTTTACCCAGCCATTGAGTCAAAATACTTGAAAACTTGTTCATGCGTTCTTTCTCTCTCTCATGTTTCTTCTATGTAAGTAATGTATGTATCTCTCTCTCTCCTATCACAGGCTTTGGATTAATAAAAGATTCACAAAGCTGCCACTTGACCTGTGGGTGTGTATGCTCTGAACAGGTGTTCTAAGGACCAGCTGACAGGGCTGTACCAATACATTCTACCATGCAAAAAGCTCCCAAATGGAAGGTCCTCTTGGATTACCCCTGGGTCTGAGTGTACAAAATCAAGCCAGATTACAGGCAAAGGAATTCGTAAACTGGTGTGATTCCAAGGAATTGCATTATTTAAAATGACCTATTTTAAAGTGTCTGAGAATATAGGAAATGCTATATTTTGCCACTTTTTCCTGGCTAACAACACCAACAAAACACACTCTACCAATCCGCAGGGGAATGTTATTCCAAAAGATTTTTATCCTAAGTATATTATATTTGAAGCATCATATTGGGTCTAACAAAGTTATATCAGCAGAAAGAATAAAAGGGAACGGGTCTTACGGCACAGAATTCTAAACAGCTCTTTAACAACTGTTCAACTGTTTAATTCTCTGACAACAAACAGTGTTCTTTTAAACTGCATTTCTTACTGTTTCTTTCATTCTAAGCATACTTTTATTAGGTCCTGTTAAAGAATTGATAAACACAAATACATATATATGTATATACTTGTGTTTGTATGTATTTGCACACACATTAATTTATAAGAAGCAGTCCTGGATTTAATTTAGTTCTTATATTCAGTTACTCTCTTCCATATTTTATATTTGGCTATCTATTTGTAACTGATGATAAAAAATATCTTCTTATTATACAAAACTTGGAAAGAAGCAGGAAATAAACAACAAAACACAGTTTCATCTCCCAGAGGCAATATCTTTTTTCCTTTTAAAAACCAATTTGTCATATTTCATTCTGTTTTTATATTTTCTCATGTAGTTGGAATAATTATGTACGCACACGTTTATATTCTGCTTTATCTTCAGTGAATACTCGTAAGCGTTTTGCCAGATCGCTAGAAATTCTGCATAAGTATCCACGGTACCAAACACACCACAGATTAATGTTACCATAATGTTGGACATATAAGCTGTTTATAATTTTTCACTATTTTGAATATTGATTCCATAAATATCTTTGTTCACACTTTTTGTCCCTGTTTTAAATTCAAAATCCATGCCCATGTTAAATTTATTTTTTTTGCATTACGCGGGCCTCTCACCGCTGTGGCCTCTCCTGTTGCGGAGCACAGGCTCCGGACGCGCAGGCTCAGCAGCCATGGCTCACGGGCCCAGCCGCTCCGCGGCATGTGGGATCCTCCCGGACCAGGGCACGAACCCGTGTCCCCTGCATCGGCAGGCGGACCCTCAACCATGCGCCACCAGGAAAGCCCTAAATTTTTATAACTAGGAACATAGGGTTAAAGTAGTGATTTGAACCTTTGGAAACACTTCCTGGTATAGAACTGCGACCCAAACCCCTGCTGTCACCACCACTCTGAAAGTCTGTCCCCATTTATACTCCATCAGGTGGTGGGAAAAGTCACTATTGTCCTGCAGTATCTGTGCCCCTTTGGTGATCAGCGGAGTTTTTATCCATGCTGATTTGATCGGCAGAAAACCCTCCTTCAGATTTGCACACAACTAGTGGACATCAACATGCTTTCATTAGTTTACTTGTCATTCATATTTCCTCTTTTGCTAATCGCTCAGTTCCTTTACCTATTTTTCCACTTTTCAACCTTATCTTCTCAATCTAAATTAACTTTTGACACGTTTTACAAATATTTTTCTGTTTTTTTGGTCTGTTTTATTTTGGCTTTAAAAAAAATTAAAGTATATTAAGTTTCATCTATTTAGGTAGCCTAATCATTTCACTTTTTCATTTCACTGACTTCCCCTGCTTTTAAACGTAGATCTTTCCAACCAGAGATCAAACTCTTTTCTGCATTTAACACTTTCATTCAAGAGGACCTCACTAGTATGGTATAAGGGGAAAGCTGAGAACTGATTTCTTTCTCCACTCAAATAACTAACTTATTGACCCACGTTCTTTGCACAATAAGCCTTCACGCCCTATTTGAAAGCTTTACTTTTATTTGATCAAAGTGACTTCCTTCAACACCTATGGTAAACTTTAAATTTAACGTTAGAACGCTTTCTTCAAATACAATTTTATCTAAGAGGCAAACCCCTAAAAGAGATGAAGATAAAGTTGAGCTGTGCTGGCTGGAAAGGGAAAAGGCTGCCAGACGCTGCCTCCTACTCTTTCTCTGTCCCATCACCTCTGCAGAACTGCGAGGAATAACATCTCTTAAGCCAAGTGCACTATTTACGTGCTTTCGTGTTTCTTGTGTGTTTGCTCTCATGGATTGCTCTGCCTGGAATGCCTTCTCTCACATGGAGGTGCCAGAGGGTCAGGCTTCTGTGCACTGACAAAGAAATCCCCAATCCTCCTATCAGAAGTCTCATCTTCTCTCTCTGAAATCTTAATTACATTTATTTCTCTCCTAGAGGCACCTGAGTCATGTATACGTTGGAATGAAGCTATTGTGGGTGTATCAAACCTGGCGTTAAATATACACGAGTCAGGTACATTGAAGAATGCATTCATATAGAAAATACTTTGTCATATGCGTGAAAGCAAAATAAAGGTGCCTCTACTCACGTGTAAGCTTCAAAGTCCCCATTGTTGATAGCTTCGATGAGTTGTTCAGTAACTTTGATAATCTCTTGCTTTCGTGCTAAAGGCAAAGATAAAGAGTTGGGTGAGAATAAAGGGCAAAAGCCATATAAAATTACTCTAATGGTACTGCTATTTTCTTTAAACAGGGTATTACCAGTTAAGACACATCCCTCTCAGAATCTTGGTGTTATCCTCTCTACAGTCTTGCTGCTCAAGCGCACAGATCAACATTAGGTCCCTCTTCTGGGAGCCTGGCAGAAACACAGATTCTCAGGTCCTACTCCAGACCTACAGTTTCAGAATCTGTATTTTACCAGGACCCTCAGGTAAGCATGTTCATGTTGGAGAAGCACTGCTGCCCTCCCTTTGTTAGAAAACGACAGTCACCCAGAAGGTCAAGGCTATATTTTTAACAAGTAGTTCTTATTACCTTTACCAACATGATTGAGTTTACGAACATTTTTGTGTTATTTTAATCTATCTTCACAGTATAGCTGACATCTTGCATTGAGACATTTAGCTTTAATTATTTGCATTTTTTTATTGTCCAGCTCAACTAACCCTACAAAAGAGGATGCTAACGCTGTAATTGCCATCATATTTAGATAAATAGCCTTCCATAAACTGTAAATTGGAAAAAGAAGGTATGAATCAATGCTGTGGATGGAGATGGAAGTCCCCCCATATGGCTGTCAACTCTGACAACAAACATGATTTGTTTCTATTTCTAGCCCATAACCGGTAAAATTATTAATAGTTGGCTTGGCTCAAATCCCACCTACTTCATCTGCCTCAAGTGTTCTTTCCCATTTTGGAAAGCCTACCTTGTATTATTCATTTGGCAATTAAGCATATGCTATATACCATGACAACTTCTTTAAATTATTGTTTTAAATTGTTACTTAACTTGGTTTACTGTGTAATGTCTTCCTAGTTAAATTAAAAGCTCCCTGTGGGCAAAGAACACGTTATTTCTTTGTATCCTCGAAAAAGCTTTATCCAATGTCTTTAATAAAACAGATGCTCAATAAGTTGAATTTGATCAACTGATTTGATAACCTTTTCCTGATTTCAGAACAGTATTCTCTTAATAAGGAAATAAAGGCATGAAATATTTTAAAAATTAAATTTAATTGAATTTTGTTTAAAGAACATTGTGATACTTTCTTAAATCACTGGAAATAAACTGGGGGTAATCACAAAAAGTTATTTCCATCTATCTTAGATAGGCTGCTATTCATCATAGAAAAAGCTGAAGTCTGGTTTTAGTTCTTATTGATTAAAGTCAACCAGTTTGCATTTTTAATGAATCTGATCTTTTTTTAGCAGATTCTTAACCACAAACTTAAAAGTTTATATTCACTTTCAAAACTCCAGGTTATTCCCCTCATTACTGAACTGCAGGACACTGAGCCCCCTTGGGCTTTGGCGACCCCATCTGGGCAGTGTTTATTTGTTGGTTGATTTTGCTGTGCCTGGTACTTCCTTTCCCATTTGCTATCATTTTGTAACACACATGCTGACCCTTTTCCCTTCCCCTTCTTTTCCTTGGGAAAATACAATGAATAAAGACTTATCGGAAAAAAAAAAAAAAAAAAAAAACCCAAAAACTCCAGGTTATCCAGGTTGTGATATTCCTTATTTAAAACAAATGTCCTGGTGCTTGGTGATCCCTAGATAGGAGGGATAGGTGATCATCTAGATAGGAGGGATAGGGAGGGCGGAAGGGACAGGGAAGAGGGAGGGGCTGATTCACTTTGTTACAAAGCAGAAACTAACACACCATTGTAAAGCAATTATACTCCAATAAAGATGTAAAAAAACAAAAAACAAATGTTCTGTAAACCTAACTTGACTTTACTGAGATTATATGAGACTACCTTATAAAATATGGTTTGTCCACAAATGGTTGCTAACAATGTCAAGGTTGATAATATCAAAAAATAATCTCCATACAGGTCAGATTCCATATTCAGTTATTTACATAATTTCATTTATATTGAAAAAAATAACATAAGGTTTCTTAGCTCCTATACACACCTAAAACATTTCCTGCCCATGATCATCTGATTAATGAACAGCTATAATATATGGAACATCAAAGCATACTGACAGAAGTAGTGGCAGGGAATAATTCTGTAATAGGGATGGTGCCAATGGCACAGTTTAGCTTAATTTAGTTAGGCAGTAAGTGATTCATCTGTCTGTAGCGTCAACAGTATGAACATTTGGCAAAAACGCATGACAGCTGACCCAATTCTGGAATATAAAGGACACTGGTGCAGAGGAGCTCAGAAAATGAGATTAGAAAAATGTGACTACCAAAACTTCCTCCTCGTATTAAATCCTCATTTAAAACTAATAGATTTCTTAGGATGCTATGTGGCTAATAGGAAAAAAAAACTACAGTTTAGAAAACAATGTTAATTTTTTAGAATAAAAGAAGGAAAAAATGAACATAAGATCACTGCCCTTTGAAGAGCTTCATTAGGCTAAGAGTTAGTGTACAAAGTGTGAACAGTTCTGGGTCACCTTCTGAAGTTCCTGGAAGTCTCTAGATTTCTTCAGAAGCATAATATGCAACTAGAAACATCGGTGTACATGGCCATGTCTCACTCTGAACCACTATGGAAACACTCATTAGCTCTTCAATAGTCTGCATCCTACACCTGGCTTAATTATTGTCCTGCATAATCAAAGCAACACAAGTTGCCTTCGTAGTTCTTATTTTCAGAAACAGTGGTGCTGTAGCTGGCAGGACGGCACATGGGAAGTAGCCAGAATGCTTCTGTACTGCATCATCATAAAAGCAACGTGCCTCTCTTGGCTCAGGAGGGGCCTGGAACTCAGTTATCTTTAGAGTGCTTATTTCCCTGGAGCAAAGGCGCTTGAGTGAGTCAGGGCAGCACATGACAGCTGACTCTTTAAAGGAAAGCAGAAGGCTGGGAATGAATCATTTGTATATAGAAGTCTGTTGTGGTTGGAACTGTTGCCACAGTGACCTAGAGGAAGAAGAAGGGTTTGATGCTAGCTATATCTCCTCTCGCCAGCAGTGAGGCTGAGGAACAATCACTGCGCAAGGTGCCCGGATGTCTATGGTCTGGGGGGAGGGGTCACTATCCTCTGGCCTTCCCTCTTCCTGAATGTCAAGTAATGGCCACTCCGGAAGTCAAAGTGGGGAGAGCTTGAGAGGTGTCACTAATTACCCTGAAGGTGAGGGAAGAGTGTACCAGTAAGGTGTTCCCTGAGTACCAGAAGCTTCTAACCTCATGGCTAGACACTTAATCACAGGGAACTGATTACCAAATAGTTTTATTTATAGAATTGAGGTGCTCAAGCCTATACCCACAGGTCCCAAAGTAGTTTCTGGGGATTTCCAGGTTCCTAGGGGAAAGGCAGGAGAGAAAAGCAGGCAGCAGAAATGCTCCAGATCCTGAGTGTGATTACTTTCCATGCAATTCTGCAAAAGAACTGAGAACACTGCCATGTTCAAATTCATATTTTTTGTCTCTTTATTGTTCTAAAGAAGCCTGGAAGAGAAAGATAAGAGTGTGAATGGGCCCAGTGTTTAAAAAAAAAAAAAAAAACCAAACAAACAAAAAAAACAAACCCTGGGAACCGAGAGTGATTATGTAATAAAACAACGGATAGATTTCAACATTTCTCAAGCATGATCAGATCTGAGCATCAGGACAATTCTCTGAGATATGCAGACCGATGTTACCTCTCTGGTTAACAGAGAAGTACAGAGTACAGGCACTGCCCAAAGGCACAGAGTTTGCTGGTGAATCCTTTCTGCCATCTTGAAATACTCCCCTTTTTTCTCTTTTCTCTGTTCTCATCATCTCACTCTCATTTGCAATGTGGACTTGAAACGTTTCAATTCCTTTTAAAGGCTCGGTCTGAGGCCCTCTTACCATATACTGTTATTCCTATAGTTCTAACTACACCAGTGTTTTAAATTGCTGTCTGTATCCCATGACTCCCAAATTGTTACCTTGTTTCTAGACTTTTCCTCCAGGTCTGTATGTCTGTGCCTATTTTGGAATCTCCGTTTGGATATCTTTAATGCGTCTGGAACCCAACATACCCTAAACTGAGCATATGAACTTCTGTTGCCACAAACCTATTTGCTCTTCCAGGGACCTCCATCCTGGTGAACGGCATCATCCACCCAGGTGCACGAGCCAGAAAGAAGCCTGAGGATCATTTTTGACTTTCTCACACCCCCACTCCAAATCCAATCCTTCAAGTCCTATTGATTTTGCCTTTTCAAGGCCTTACACATGAGTCTACTTCTTTTCTTCTTACCATCACTCCGGTACAAGCACCCATCATTTCTTGTCCAGAAAAATTATCTGAAGAGGGACTATGAAACCTCGTATAATCTAAACCCTGTCCATCTCACCAGCCCCACTCAAAGGCTGCCTTACTTTATCCTCTACACCCCACCCATGGCGCCTTCTCTTAGCAATTCAAAATGACCATGCCTCCTCCTGTTGCCAGCTCTTCATGTGAGCTGCCCTCTCTTCTTGGGAAAGTGTCCCCCATTATTGCCTTCATTTCTTTTATCAGCTTTCAACTCACCTATTATTTCTTCAAAAAATCCTACTTGGAGTCTCATTTTAGGAGAGGTCCCCGTGTTATAAGTTCACACATATCCTACACGTGCTGTTTAAAAGCACTTGGTACACTGGTACTTACGTACTTCTTTGTGTGTATTTGATCAGTTTTCTCTATTATTATGTTGTAAACTCCAGAGGGGTAGGTACCTCACCATTACAACCCGCATCTAGCATAGTACATGGCATAGAGTAAATGTTCAGTACATATTTGAATGAGCAACTCAAGTGCTTTCTTATCCAATCATCCATGAGTCATATAATTTATCCTTAGCAATTACCGTGTTGTTTCCCAGGGTATGTCTTCAGCCTCTTCCTCATTTCTTTTGCTTTTTTCTTGGTAATCTCATTTATTCCTCTGGCTTTGACCATCTACTGAAGGCTGCCAAATCTCTATCACGAACCTTAAATCTTTCTGGGCTCCAAGTTCATTTTTGTGACTGCAATCTAAACACTCCCTGTTGTCCTGGCATTTCACACCTGGGTGCTCAAAATTGACGTCAAGCATCTTCCTTGCAAAACCTGCTGCTTCTGTTGTATTTCTCATATTGGATGGTGGCATCGTAATCTACTCAGCTGCCTACACCAAAATCCTTGATGCCTCTTTTCAATTCCTCATACAGTTGATCACTGGCTCCTCTTTATTCATCCAAATCTTTCTCAGATCCATTTCTTCCTCTCTGGGCTCATTGCCATTGCTCTGATTCTGGCTGTCGGATGTTCCTAACCACTCCTGCCCTGAGGTCTCCCCCTTCTCCTTCCATACCCTCTCCTCACCAGCCCCTCCACTCCTCACTGCTGCAGAATCATCCCTCTATAGAACAGAGCTGACCGTGCTGTTCCCCCACTCTCTGGAAGCCAAAGCTCACACTTGTTTGTTCTTTTTTGTTTTTGTTTTTGCGGTACGTGGGCCTCTCACTGTTGTGGCCTCTCCCGTTGCGGAGCACAGGCTCCGGACGCGCAGCCTCAGCGGCCAAGGCTCACAGGCCCAGCCGCTCTATGGCATGTGGGATCTTCCTGGACCGGGGCACGAACCCGTGTCCCCTGCATCGGCAGGCAGACTCTCAACCACTGCACCACCAGGGAAGCCCTGTTTGTTTGTTCTTTAAAGGTTTTCCTACTCTCTTTTTTTCCAGCTTCATTTCCTGACACTTCTTTTCCCCCAGGGCTCCCACATAACCTATTCTACAACTACACCAAGGGGCTCACTCTTTCCCAACTAGTCCTGGCTCATTGATAATTCTGTGCCTTTCCTCTCGCTGTTCCTTCTGCCTGGAAACTCTGTCTTCTGCCTGGAAATCTCCCTCAATACTTTGCTCCAATGTTACCTCTTCTGTATGGACTTTCCTGAGTGTTCCAGATGCAGCTATTCAATCTCACTGTGGTCCTCCTATAGCATTATCACAGGATGTTCACAGATCTAACCAGGACATGACTACTTTCTACCTTTTAACACCTAGTATTGAGTAAATGTCTCAATGCATGCACATATGAATCCATAAATACATGGATAGACAATGTATATAAAGTTCTTTGTGCATTTTAATGCATTAGACAAATGCCAAGTATGGAAGTGATGATGATCATGTCTGGTAGCAGCCTGGCTGTGATTATGCTAACTGGAAAGGCATTCATGGGTCCTGCGCATCTCAAAATCAGCAGAATTACCACCATATATGAGGCCACAGTATTTCCATGGGGAAGTAATCTGTATAGGTCTAGAAAGATTAAACTAGGCACATCTATCAATGTTTAAACTTATAATTTCTTTTAAGAGAGTTGAATGGAGAGAAAGAACCAAGTTATTTGAGCTCAGGCTTCTTCTGAATCTTTGTTCAGATTTTAAATTTATTAGTTTGAGGTGAAAATATTTAATAATAAAACTTATTCAGAAGACTAGTTGGTCTACAATGGAACTTGGGTTAGGAAATAAACTGAATTTATACATGCAAATTGAGATTCACTAAAATGTTAGCAGAGTATCGAATATTAAAATCTTTTAGTGAACTGTGCCTAAAGATTTACTTATTCAGTGATCAAAAGTTGTTTAGCTTTTTTTATATGTATCATCTTAGCTTAGCAATTCTACTCATTTACTCTTTGTCAATATTTATTCTATTATTCTCTCCCATAAATCGTACCCATGTTTTCTTTGGTCAGTCTCCCAAGGCAATAGAAATAAAAGCAAAAATAAACAAATGGGATCTAATCAAGTTTACAAGCTTTTGTACAGCAAAAGAAACCATAACAAACCAAAAAAAGACAACCTACAGACTAGGAGAAAATATTTGCAAATAATGTGACCAGCAAGGGCTTAATTTCCAAAATATACAAACAGCTTACACAACTCAACAACCAAAAAACAAACAACCCAATTGAAAAATGCACAGAAGACCTAAATAGACATTTCTCCCAAGAAGTCAAACAGATGGCCAACAAACACATGAAAGTATGCTCAACATCACTAATCATTAGAGAAATGCAAATCAAAACTACAGTGAGATATCACCTCACACTAGTCAGAATGGCCATCATCAGAAAATCTACAAACAATAAATGCTGGAGAGGGTGTGGAGAAAAGTGAACCTTCCTACATTGTTGGTGGGAATGTAAATTGGTACAGCCACTATGGAAAACAGTATGGAGATTCCTCAAAAAACTAAAAACAGAGTTGCCATATAATTCAGCAATCACACTCCTGGGTATATATCTGGACAAAACTATAATCCAAAAATATACATGCAGCCCTATGTTCATAGCAGCACTATTCACAATAGTCAATATATGGAAACAACCTAAATGTCAATTGACAGATGAATAAAGATGTGATATATATATATCATGGAATATTACTCAGCCATCAAAAAGAACGAAATAATGCCATTTGCAGCAACGTGGATGGACCTAGAGATTATCATACCAAGTAAAGTAAGTCAAAAAGAGAAAGACAAATACCATATGATATCACTTATATGTGGAATCTAAAATATGACACAAACGAACCTATCTATGAAACAGAAACAGACACACAGATGTGGAGAACAGACTTGTGGTTGCCAAGGTGGGTGAGGAGGAATGGACTGGGAGTTGGGATTAGCAGATGCAAACTACTGTATATAGAATGGATAAATAACATGGTCCTACTGTATAGCACAGGGAACTATATTCAGTATCCTGTAATAAACCATATGGAAAAGAATATGAAAAAGAATGTATATGTATGTATAACTGAATCACTTTGCTGTACAGCAGAAATTAACACAACATTGTAAATCAACTATATTTCAATAAAATAAATTTAAAAATTTTGCTCTACTTAATTTAACTACGCCTTCCATGTTTCTCAGAGTTATTGGGTACCTGCCTGCCAGAGACTTGAAGGACAGGGAGGTTAAGTGACTTACTCAAGTCATCCAGCAAATTCAGAAGCTGTGCCAGGGCTGGAGATTTATTTGGCTGAGGTACTGTCTGCTGTTTAATTCACTAATCTATGTTCCTTTCCAGCCCATAGTGCCTAATTCAATATTTTGAAATCATAAACTTAAATGAACTACCTAAATGTCTTTGAACTTCCTCTGGGAAGGTGACTGATGACTTAATTACTGAGCCAGAGTTGTAATTAATTAATACACCAATTCCACAAAACTGGGTATCCCATGGTTTTATTGTCTTTTTCCATGCTGCCATTAACAAAAATAACTCTTGGAAATAGTTTTTATTTTAGGCAAATATACAAATTAGGATCACTTTCATGTTCTGGGTAGTTTTATAGAAAAAGGTGCCTATCAACTCATCTATGTTTGGAGTTTCCTGTGCAATTAACAGCTTGTTTCTTAGTGACTATTTTTATTTCACTAGTTTGATATATTAGTGAATATTTAGGAGAGTAATTTCCATTATTTTGGCTTTCAAAATCAAAGTCATCGAAGATTCTGGAGTTGATTGGTTTAATACTCTATTATATAATATTTTATCCAAATATAACACCTGGAAATTACCAAGCTTCTAGTCAAGCCTGCTTTTCAAGAAATTATTGTAAAGCTCACTTATCCATAATTCACTTGTTCAATAACACCAATATTCAGCCTTTTAATTGCTAGAGGCCCTCAAGATTTAAAAGATAAATTATTCAAATCATCTTTGTACTTTGCTCTATAAAAACCTAACTACTCTGAATTTCAAGGCATAAATTGTTAATTGGGAAAGAAGTACTACTAGTCTTAGTCCTGTTAAATTGCTATGGTCTGACAGTAAATGATTAACAAATATTTAAGAACAGAAAAGTCTGGCATTGGGATCATTTAGTGTAAGTGAAAATAGGTTTAGATTTTTTTAAAAGGTTTGTGAAGATATCATTGGGTTACAAAATATGGCTGTGTCATTCCTAAGATGAGTCTGAATCTGAAGATGAAAAAAATATTTACTATTTTTTTAAAGATTAAAGGATATGTAAAGTATTTATAAAGATTTTCATTAAAAATGGATTACATAAAAGTTTCAGGGTCTAAAGAAGCTATATATAGTTATACAGAACATTTGCTGATATAAAAGAATTCAGTCCATCCACATTAAAGTAATTGGGTAACTTTTCTGCCACCTGCAGCTGACTTGCAGAAGCTAGAGATAGGACAACATTATGAATACCATTGAGTATTCTAAGTATTAAGATGTTTTATGAATTAGATAGGTGTGGTTCCACTTCCAGTTAAGAGTTGACGACATGGAAAAAAGAAAGATTTTAAGAAACTGGTTCAAAGAATCATATCAACTGCTTAGATTTAAGATTAAAATTGTAGTCTCCGGGCATCAGGTGTATATATTTGCATGATAAGAGAAATACTAAGCATTCTCAAGAGGTATCTCTTTCTTCCACTGCAGAACCAAGGTGATGGTTAAAACTACTGTCTCAAAAGAAAAATCAGACTAAGAAAAGAGAGAATGAGACTTAGGATTTTTAAATATTTGGAAAGTTATTTTTTGCCTTGTTTTTTGGGGGCTTGTTTTGTCGTGAATGAAATCCAGCTTTCCCCAAATCTTGGAATTGTAATGATTCCAACTAACCCCTCCAATCAATTTTACATGTTATTAGCCAAAACAGGGCATGTATCTTTCAGGTCAAAAGTAAACGCCAACCTGTTCATGCTCTGTCCTTCAGTATGGACAGGCAGTATAAAATATTGAGAAGAGTTAAAATCTTGTGCAGCCGTGAGTGTAGGCTTTTATTTTTTTCAATGATTTCTACCGCTGTTGCTCAGCTTATAATTAATTTAGTTTCTGTTAAGTAACCTATTCCTTTAGAAAAAGTATAAAATTTGACTTCAATGAAAAACAGAATTCACTGTATGCTTAGATAAGTTTATTTATAACTCTACTTTCCTGAATAATTTAACTGGTAGATTCATGAATGCTCCCTTGGACCAAGAATGCAGGAACCTAGAAGGCTATCCGCCATGGTAGAGAACCGTCATATATCTTTGTTCATTTTGCAAAAAGCAAAAATAAAAAACGAACAGAAAGATACACCAAAATTAATTGAAGTGTGATGTCTTTGGATTTTTTTGAGAAAGCACCAGGCTGACTACAGTTAGAGTATAAAAAAATGTTATTCTGTGACTACATTTATTAAGTCCCATATATTTTTTAAAGGTCTTTTCCCCTTGTTTCCAGGTTCACACAAGTTCCTAAACGCATTTCAGTATTTCTCACACCAGTGTTTGCTTCAATGAGGTTGACACTAAGCAGTTCCCTCACCCACCACTGTACAGATCATACAGATATTTTAATTGTAAGAACATCATTTCACTTCTTTCTAAGTGTTAAGTAATACTCATCTCATTCTGACCAATTTCCCTTGATGAGACTGACAAGATAAAACAGCAGATCTTACTACTGTTCAAGAATATGCAGCAGCAGCTGCTCTCATTGTAATTCCATGCTTTCTAGCTCATTCTCATCTTCAGCAACTTTCATTGCAAAGTCTATCATTATCCAATCCATGCTTCCAGAATCATTGAATGGAAACTCCAAGAGCAGATCAGGTTTAGTGAAGTGGAAAAAAGAGAGGCCAATTCACAAAATATGTCACAGAACCCAGTCACACCACACATTGTTCAAAATAACTAGAGCATCTACAATCAATAGTAAAATTAGGGAACTAGTGAAAAAAGTTAATGGAACAAATAACGTATCTATAGTTAAGGAATGCTTTTAATTTGGAAAATTATGGGAAATTAATAGACTCTCTTGATAAGTCAACTGTATAATGCATTTGTCTACAGCATTGTAGATCCAAGGTCAGGGCTCGATGTAATATATGTGCTTATATGCCTGACTTTGATGATCTGATGATTATTATAGCCTTCTGAGATGTCAGACCATGGATTGAAAAGGCAGAGCAGTAGTCAGTCTGGATAAATTTATAATGGGTTATCACAACTTGCAAGACATACTTAAGGTTTGGAGGAAAATAACCTCCTATTTTCACCACACACACACACACACACACACACACACACACACATATTCACAAAATGATGTGAATTCCTGTAACTCTTCTCATGTCCCCATGCATTTGACAGAGAACAGCGACAAGACTCCTAGGACCAAGAGTCATTTCTGTGATTAGTTACTGCATTTTTCAAAACTTAATTTGGGAGGGTGAAAATATCTTATCAGACCAAAAATTCTTCAGTGAGTTTTCATGGCTAATGCTTTTTATTAAAGTGATATACCTCACACTGGCACTATATAACCGCTTTAGCTCTGGGATATTCTGATCTAAATTCAGCTTAGAAAACTGATTTAAAAGTATGTGGACCAAAAAGGTTGCCTACCATTTCAGTAACGTACAAGAATGTTGCCATCAAGCCATCAGCCACTGCAGCCACCCCTGACGGTGCACCCTGAGGGGAATTCAGGATGGAAAAAAACGAGGATACTGGCCCTAGATAGTTAAGATGCATATCAAAGGAATAATTTCAATGAGCCCAGACTCTTGCATCTTCCCATACATACAAAGCACTAAATTCACTAACTTGGGATGTCTGTTTTCGTGTGTGTGTGTGTGTGTGTGTGTGTGTGTGAGATTAGCAGTAATCTTTTGATGTTCCACTAATTTTTTTTTTTTCCAGCAAAAACTTCTACATACCCTGGCTCTTCCCTTACCTCTTTGGGACGCCTCCTCAGAGCTATCTGAGAGGCTGCCGCCTCCCAGGCTATAGTCCTCAGTAAAGTCCTCGAACAAAACATAACTCTCAACTTTTAGATTGTGTAGTATTTTTTCCTGTTGACAAGTACTTGTTGGAATATCTTGGCCAAATTTTACAAGGCCAGTAAAGTTATTCTTGTTTTAATCAATGTGAGTATAGAAAGAATTACATTTATGAACTATATATTTCAGAACTAACAACATATTACTGTTGCTTTCATTTATTCTAGGATATATTATAAATGTAAATTATCATAAAATGTAACATAGTAGATACATATTTGTGAGTATGAAATACTTTTTTCCATTATTTGTTGAATATAAAAGATGAACATTCATCAAAGACACCATTCAGGTTATCTGATGAGTAATTAACAGTCCACACTTAGAAACTTGAAGTTCCAGGGGGACAGACCACTTAGAACGCCTATAAGGGTTATCTTTAGCACTTGCATAGGCAGATTATACAACACATCACAAACCACTGAAGAGGAAATTCTTCAATAATTCACAACACTGCTCATGTTAGAAAATTCTAGTACAGACTAAAAGGACCTTACCAACTCAGACACAGGCGCTTACACATTCATCCCAAACAAACATTTTGTTTGTTTTATCCTCCATAACAAACAAGCAAGCACCACACTTCATTTTTATTAACTGTTCATATATTTAAATAGCGTTAGTAAGTTCCATCTTAGTCTAATTTTTTTTTTTTTTTTTTACTTATAAAGGTTATAAATGAAGAACTTCTATTTCCTGAAGAGAGATTTAAAAACACAATCTCATATGCTCATACCATTTCTACACTGGTCACAGTACCTCTAAAAAAATCACTGGTGTCTCTTTAAATAAGCTGTCTTTTCTGTCATTAGAGACTGTTAAGCTTTTCAGAGGTAATTCTCTCTTCTTCAGCAGTATCTTTACATTTTTGCTCACCGTAACTCTATACAATGTAATAGTATACAATTTTTTTAATTAGAATACTATAATTCTCAATAAACTAGTTAAGTAGAGAGTAAAAATACTCTGTACTCAAAATAGACACCACCACAGCAAGTTATGTTCCCCAATTGAAAACATTCTCTAGCTCAAATTGAAAACAAATGACATTCTGGAGCACAATTTCTTTATTTTCTTTCTTTTAAAATCTGAAAACACATAGTGATGATGGGTTTTTGTCTATTACTCAAACTTTCCCTAAAATCCCAAATTCTCTCCTTAACATTTGCCATCTGTGTTGTGCTGGATAGACAGAGTGTAAATAACCATATGTAGTGACGTTAATGAAGAAACCAATAATCCTGTAATGAATTACTTCAAAAACAAACAAATAATAGGTCTTTCACACTTAAGCTGTTAACTTCTGTCAAGATGGTTAGTTTACCTCTGAGGAAACACTGAACTGGCTAATCACAGTCTCCAAGAAGGACATTTTATGTTATGGCTTTTGAGATAGTTTGCTTGAGAATTTGGCATAGATACACTCCTCTTAAAATATGTATTTTACTTTTGTCAAAAACAATCAGTCTACATACTTCTCTTTTATTCTCATCAGGGATAATCAAGACACACTCAAAATAAGCCAATTTTTGAAAACACGTGAAAACATCCAGGGATAAAAGGATCAGTTTAAATGAGGAAAGACTGAGTCATTACTTAAAATGTTATGTTTAATTAAAAACAAAATATGTCTCTAAACTCAAAAATTTTAAGAGTTCAAACAAAATTAACTTAATGCAAAAACCTCATAATTAATTTATTAACTTATTAAGTGCCTACTACATGATATCATGGAAGCAAAAAAACAGTGAATTAAAATAATCTAATTGTTTAAAATTCATGACAAATTAAAATAATACTGTTACCTTAATAAAAGCTTTTTAAAAATATTGGCTTTTGTTTTAAACCAAATATGAATTTATTTTCTGTACTTGGGCAGCTTCTTTGTTTGCTTATGTAAGTAGATTGGCTGGATTGTGGGTTAAGATTGTGGGTCTTAACGTTTACAGATGTTTACCCACTTATCAAAATAAATGGCTTAGAAAATAGAAACACTGATGCTACAATAAAAATCACAGGTCCCTTTAGATTTACGGACTCTTTTACTAGTGAACCTCTGTGCTTATATCATGTACTCATAGGAAAGAATGGCCAGAATTAATGTAATTAATTTTGCTGACTATCATGGGCCAGGCATTTAACAAATATTATCTCTAGTTAACATGACTACGTTTTGTTATTGTTAGGTTTGAACCATACAAAATTTTTACTTCTGAAGGTAAAAAATGGTTAAGTATTGAGACATCATTATCTCCACTGTACACAATATGACTCAGAGAGGTTTACATGGGCAGCTGGATTGCTTAGCTCATAAAAGGCTGGGCTGTAATTCAAACCTACTATCTTTGACACCAAAACACATCCTCCATCCACACAGGAAAGAGGATCCTGTGACTTACTTTTGAAATTTTCATTTTCTATGTTTTTAGTTTCTCAATTATGGGGTGGGGCAGGGAACATGTGGACAAAAACCTATGGAGATAAAAAGTTGAGATGTGATCATAACTTTTAGAGAATTCTAGTCTTTTTAGTGACTACTAGGACATGGCATGGTTGATTTCTATCTTATTTCCTTCCTCCATCAATTAAATACTTATTATTCCTACTCTTGCCAAACACTGGTCTAGATACTGTGGATATAAATGTGGACAAACCAGTCAAAAATCTCTGCCCTGAAGGAATTTATATCCTAGTAGGGGGAGAGAGACCGTAAGCAAATAAGTAAAACACATATTCCAGATAATGATAAATACTAGGAGAAAAGGAAAGCAGAGAAGGAGAATGGGAGCACTGGATTTGGAGGGAAACAATTTAAAACAGGGTCATCAAGGAAGATCTGAGAGGGTAACATCTGATCAGAGACTAAAAAAGAGAAGAGGCAGCAAGCACATGGAATCTGTATCAGGACATATTAGGCAGGGAATGGCAACTGTAAAGGCCCCGAGGCAGCAACCAGCTTGATACATATCAGGACAGTGTTTCTGAGACATCTAATAGCCGATGAAGTCAGACAGTAAAGGGAGGTATAGCTGGAGGAGGTCCTGATCACTGAGGGCCTTATAATCCACATTGGCGGCCAATGGAAACAAGACATAATCTGATATATTTTAAAAGCATTACTCTGACTACTGTGTCGTGAATAGACCATAAACAGGTAATACCAGAGCAGGTAGACTGGCTAAGAAGTCATGTCAATAATGTAGGCAAATGATGCTTTTGTGGACCAGGGTGACGGAAATGGAGTTAGTGACCAGTAGTCAATTAAAAAAATTGAGTGTACTTTGAGGGGAGAACCCGTAGGATTTGCTGGTAGACTGGGTATATATGGAAAACTGAGGAGACAAAAAAAAAAAGCAATACCTATAACTAAATCTGCCTTTTTGTACCAAATACGATGCTACTTTTCATATGATGGACGGGCACATTTTGCTTAACAGCACTGACCAAGGGAAAAATGCTACACTATTACATATCAAAAGAAACAAAGAAAAAATAGACTACCTAATTCACTAAGTGTTAAGGATAAACATTCATGTACCTTGGAAGAAACTTTCTTTAACATAGAATAAAATTTTAATGCAAAAAGCCATTCGCTGGGGAAATGGACCAGCAGATATAATTTCATTAGAGAATGTACTACATGACTGAGAACTCCTTGAGCAAGGGTTTTTTGGCCTCAGCCTAGTCTATCATATCTGGTACATAGTAGGTGTTCAATGATCTTTTGAAAAAAACTAATTGAATCCGAATTTTCCAAATAGAGGTCTCTTTGTTAGGAATTACATGTGTTACATGCATCTGAAACTTTCTGTATTCGCTCACATGACTATCTGTAGCTATGTCCTTATGTTTGTTTTTCAATGAATATATTATTCTTGTTTTAGAATTATCTGGATACAAGCCAGAAACAAAGAAGGTACACTATCATGCAGAATCATCTTTATCTTTTCTAGACTTACTCACGAGGGCAAGAAGTGTGGCTATCGCCTCCGTAGAGCACCTTACACTGCAGGTGCCCACAGAACATTTGTTGCACTAAATTGAATAATGAAAATACCATTCCAAATGCAAATAAATAAAAACCCTTTACTTCTAGATAGTCTCTTCTATAAAGCGCCTTCATTCATGTTTTTGTTGGTTGCTTTCATTTGTTTTGTTTTGATTTCAGACTTTGTTTTAACCTGGGGTTGGTAAGAGTTCTTGACCTCGTAATTGGTCAGCAGGGCTAAACAAGCCTGGGCTATCACTGACAAATTTAAGATTCAAATCTCACAGAAGGCAAAGAGTAAAGAGAAAAACAGAGTGAGTGCGGAGGGTAAAATAAAGGAATGTGAAAAAAAAAGAGAAAATGAAGTAATTTTACATCGGTGGTAGAATGGAATGAATTCTGCATCAGTCCTATTAAGTTATGGATCTTGATCTAAATGTTAAAAGAGCAACAGGTAGACACACACATGCAGACAAGATTTTCTAAATAAACCTTTTTAAAAATCAAAGTTTGGATTAGAAACCTAAAAGAAGTTACTGTACACTGCCCTACAGGTCTTCTAAGACACTTTCAATCTAATGGAATGACATAATCATCAAAAGTCCTTAAATAAAATATCCAGGAGTTTCTTAATTTGCAGATTCCCTTGAAGTAAGAAATGCATGCAAGGCAAGTGCTGAGTTACAGACTGCTTAAGGTGGGAAGGGGACTGGCATCAAGTGGTCCTCTGCTCCAGGGAAGCCTACACAGAAACGATGATTTGCACTAAACAGTAGAATTTGAGTATTTAAGTCATCACACTGTCCACTACTGTCCAGATTTACAAAAGACACTACTGTCCACTACTGTGACCTGTGTTCAGATCACAAAAAGCTCACTAATCAAGTGATTCTGTAGATTAGCTGAGACCATGACATCCAGGTGTCATCATATACCTGCCCCCAGTCAAGAGATAAGGCTGTCAATACCTGTGTCCTTAAACTGGGCCTTATGCAAACATTCTACGCACATTACCATCACCTACGTGTCAGCAAAAGGAAAAAGAGTATAAACGAGCACGAAGTCCCCACATACAGCCAGTCTCACACTTCTGCAATACATTTCTGCTTGCGGTACAGAGCTCCACCGGCCTAGAGCTGTAAGAAAGATGAAATGCAGCAAGAGATCCAAGCAGCTGCTGAATGCTGAGCTGAAGTGAGATGCCGGAAGCAGGATGAGTGACAGAGATCACTTAAGGGCACACAGGAGCCCAACGTCGACAGGGGCTGCACAGCTCTGGCATCCTGTGAAAAAGCAGTAGATGGACCAAACTGATGCACACGCATCAGGAAGAAGTAGCTGACTCTAAGCAATGGTGCTGGGCAGGCTAGGAGGTGGAGAGACATTGTGGCACACGGCAGCAGGCCCTGCAAACCGTTGCTGTAGCCACAAACCAAAGGACAGTCTTCACATGTACACAGCGTCAAAAGGACCACTTTAGGTACACCCACACCCCCTCAGAGCAGCACTGCCATCACTGCCATCTAGTCACGAAAGGCCACTAATGCCAGCTGTTTGACAACACCTGGAATTAATGAATTACTAGACATATATTCAAAATGGAATGATTATTTCATTAACTTTGGACCAAAAAAAAAAATCATATTTTGAAAACACCATAAATTCTAATAGAAAAACACTTTTTTAAGTGTATAATTTTTTAAGTGTATAATTATCACAGTGCTTCTATGGTAATAACTATGCTTCATTAAGATGCTTATTTGTTCTTAAACTATTAGTATCTCTCCGTTACACTGAATTTATTGATGTAGCGTTAGAGATAATATTTGTGTTGAGTACAGCACAAAATTAGGAAGCTGCTCACAAGGTCAATACTTGGAAGTCAATACGTTGCCTTGGAGAAAGAAAACACAGGACCAGAAGCTTTTTACAAAGAAGAGTTGTGAAACAACACAAAGTCCCTTAGGGTGACTGTGAGTTGGGGCAGAAAAATGTTGTGGTTATAACTCAATGCTGAAGGTTTTTAAGAAAAAGAAAATAAAAGGACGTTTAGATATGAAATACACTTACCTTGGGTCTGACTTTTTCAGTAAGTTTTCCTGATATTTATTGAATTAAATGTGAGAAATGGCTTAAATGATAGCACAAAAGATTCATATAAAGCACATGGAAGAATGTTTTGCCTGAGGTGTTGAAAGCTCTTGAATAAAACTAGTTCACAAAGAGAAGACGTGGAGCTCAGGCAAACAGTAGACATTTAGTAAACATTCCCTGAATAAATGAAGAAGCTGAGATAGTTTAGATACAAAGCAAGAGTGACCAGGACCCGGGCCTCTTGAAAGCCAAAGGCCATTCTGAACGGAAACTAATTTGCAGAGTTCAAGGAAAATGGGTCTTCCCCAAATCCCCGCTCTCTAGGTGCTCTAGGTTCCACTGAATGGAAAGGACCATTAATCTACTACAACTTCGGCTTTCTTCCTCCTCTGACAGCTGCTAGTCTTTCTACCTTTTTCCTCCAGAAGAGGCCAGAAAAGGGTACCCTGTTGTTGGTTCACCTCGTTTCTTCCTCCGGTCAGGTCACCGTGATGTTTTAATTCCCCCTCCCCATGTCTCTTTACAGTGGAGGGGAGGTAGACCTGTCCCTGCCACGTTGGTCCTCAGGGATGGGACGGAACGTGCGCCACACTGGCAGGGGAAGCATGCGATACGGTGTTCAAGGGATGCGTACACCACCACGAAACGATGCCCGTCGAGGTGCTGGTGTTGGGTGGGTGGGGGCGCCCAGCAGGAAGGAATGGCGCGTGTGGCTGCACGGAGGAGTGCACTATGGGAATATGCCTTTAAGAGTATGTTAAAAGTTGTGGTGTTTCACCCTGATAACGAGGCTGTATATAGAAAGGATAGAGTTGGAAAGTGTGTGTGTCGAAGAAAAGACATGGATAAGATATAGTTTTGTAGTGAGGGTATGGTTTTGGTCAGGGGATATAATTGATTGGTCTTTGTGAGTTCCTAGATGTTGGATATATGTGTAACTTTGGGTTCTAACAGAGCTGGACAAAAAACGCATTCCCTACCAGGCTATTCAGAGCTATGGCAAACTCTGAGGTAAAAGAGAAAAGAGTACAGTCATTCAAATGTATAAATATATGAGGGTCTTTCTGAAAGACAGTGCACTAATAAATGGAGAGATCCCCACACAAGCCTATCACCACCATAATAAATATATCAAACACATATATGACAGTTTTATGTACCACCTGTCTTACAGTAAGAATGATGGCCTGGGTGATCTTTCAAAGGATCTTCTAAGTCTTAAAGTTTTCTGATATCATTCAATATTAAAAAGGTTAACCACCAAAAGACCGTATGGGTCTTAAAAAGAACACAAATGAGGCCTAATATATGTAAGATTCTGTGGCCACATCCACCCTAGGAAAATAAAGCAGACACTTGAAAAATTTATTCATTGAGTTTAAGGAAAGGAACCAAGGCACTTTGGGCTCACTTATCAACTGGATATTTCTTTTGATCTCAATATTACGCTTAATTTCTCTAACATTTGGTGTGTGTAGACTCAGCATAAATACAGAGACAAATACTGTCTCAATTTGGGAAATCCCAGCGGTGAGATGAAACCCATATCGTTGTGATTTCAAGAGAAGAGCTGTTTTCTGAGAAGTACTGATATAATTTCATTTCACCAAATAAATATAAGCTATAAGGTGAGACTGTCAGGGACTCTGTTTATAGATTGACATTTACACAGATTAACAGCAATCATCCTAAGCCAATATGTATAGTGAAGAGTCCAGTTCAGGTGAGAGAGACCACTTATTAAAACCCTGCCTGTAATCACCCAAGAATAAACATATTCCTCAGAGGATGACTTGCATACAGTGAGGTGTTAGTATTCTCCTAATTTTATTCAGTTATTTAAAGATTCAGTCTCACCAGTGAATAATGCACAGGTTATTTCTTCTTTTCGATCCCCGTTCAGGAGAAGAATGTAAAAAGTCATATAAACATTTTGTTTGGGTGAAAGAGCTAATGAGTCCAAAATACTTGTAAAGATGATGCTTTCTGAATCACTGGGAAAGCTAAATGGCACATCTGCTTATTTGGTTAAAAAAAAATCTCTTTATCTAATAGGACTGGCATCAGTGATTCATAAAATTACTTCAGTTCAAATTTTAGCTCAGAGGCAAAGGGAGATGAATAGACCTACTAGGGCTTCCCTGGTGGCGCAGTGGTTGGGAATCCGCCTGCCAATGCAGGGGACACGGATTCAAGCCCTGGTCCGGGAAGATCCCACATGCCACGGAGCAGCTGGGCCCATGCACCACAACTACTGAGCCTGCGCTCCAGGGCCCATGAGCCACAACTACTGAGCCCACGTGCCACAACTACTGAAGCCTTCACGCCTAGAGCCCGTGCTCCACAACAGGAGAAGTCACCGCAATGAGAAGCCTGCACACCACAACAAAGAGTAGCCCCTGCTCGCCGCAACTAGAGAAAAGCCCACATGCAGCAACGAAGACACAACACAGCCAAAAATAAAATAAATTAAAAAAAAATAGAGCTACTAAATAAAATCCTCAACACAGCTATCCACCTTTCCACTGTAAATAATGACTGACTACTTCTAGCAAAGTTAGATCAGTGTGCTAGTAATCTAAATAGAGACTACAATTTAAGTGTCAGCTGTTCTGTACGACCAAAGAGGAAGAAGTCAGCAGAGGTGACTAGCAACTTGTGGTCTACAGTCATTTTTATTTCTTTTTTTTACGGTACGCGGGCCTTTCACCGCCGCGGAGCACAGGCTCCAGACGCGCAGGCCCAGCAGCCACGGCTCACGGGCCCAGCCGCTCCGCGGCATGTGGGATCCTCCCGGACCGGGGCACGAACCCGTGTCCCCTGCATCGGCAGCCGGACTCCCAACCACTGTGCCACCGGGGAAGCCCCATTTTCATTTCTTAAATAGCTTATATGTCTCCTTGACCTGAGAATTTCCAGGTTCTTTATTCTATAACGTGAATACAATTTTTCAAAATTATATCTTACCAATGCTACCTACAGAATTAAAGCCTATGGGGATACTATTAGGTAATAATCTTTCCAGATAATGTTTAATTATCTGATGGATCATTTCTCTGAATTTGTTTTATACTTCTTTTCCTTTAATACTTCTGTTTTAAATATCCCTGTTTTTACCATTCTTTTTCTGGAATGGCTTCTAGACAAGTGGCCTGTAGGAATTGTAGTTACGTATACTAAATTAAAAAAATAAGAATACAAAACTGCATAAACAATTGCAGCAAAATTAACACTTCTAAAACAGCCCTGAGTGAGAGAGGGGCATGGACTTATAAACACTACCAAATGTAAAATAGATAGCTAGTGGGAAGCAGCCTCATAGCATAGGGAGATCAGCTCGGTGCTTTGTGACCACCTAGAGGGGTGGGATAGGGAGGGTGGGAGGGAGACACAAGAGGGAGGGGATATGGGGATATATGTATATGTATAGCTGATTCAATTTGTTATAAAGCAGAAACTAACACACCATTGTAAAGCAATTATACTCCAATAAAGATGTTAAAAAAAAAAACAGCCCAGAGACCAAAAAGAAGAAAACTGACTGCAAATGTGTGTTTAGTATGTATGTGCAGAGGCACTGATAAAAAAATTGGAAACTTCTAATCAATAGCTATGTGTTCAGCAATGAAAACAAATTTTGGAAAATGATGCAAACATTAGTCAGTGTACTTTTAGAGATTCAATATTCAAAAAAATGATCAATTTATACAACTGTAATATATAATATTTAATCCAAAGGGACAGACTAATTAAAGATATATCCAGAGTCTCCACAACATAAAACCAAAGCAGAGTCTTCATGCGTTTCTTAATGTGACCTAGTATTCAAATTTAAACTCAAGATGAGGATAAACCCATGCACTGTAAAACTAATTCATGTAAGCAGGAAATATCATGCAACAACTCTTACAAATGACATAGCTAGAATTATCGAAGTGTCCACTCCAGCTGCTGTGCTTGGTCTTTCACTTGCTAACGATATTGAAAATAATTGTTCACATGTGTGATGCTCCTGACTACCTCGAGTCTTTCAGGGACTTAGAACATTGTAAGTGTCATGACTGTAAAATACATCTCATATTAAGGAACATAACACTTCATGTTTTTTTACTTTAGTAATTTTAATATTGACCAACTAGATGTTAGACCAGAGGAAATGCGTTTTCTAAGACTTTAACACTGTAGATAAGAGTAAGGAAAAGTAAGACCCATGACTATACTTAAAATTTGAGAAAAGTCTGATGAAGTATTTTTCCCTCCCCTTAGAGATATAATAATGGATGAGAAGTAACAAAGCAGGAAGATGGAATACGTTCGGGAACTGCCTCCTTTCACCCTATGGACATGTATACAAGTACTGTTATTTAGTTAACGTGCTATGCAAACAATTTACAATGGATAGGAAACATCATAGTCTTCTTTCAGGATAAGCAGTTACATGTCTGTTACTGAAATGCATATAATTAAACAAAAACAAACATACTTCACAAGAAGTGAAACTCCCTGATTATCCTCAAATCCATGCCAAACAACAAAAACACCACAAACAACAGGGAATTAAAAGAAAACAAAAAGCACACTATGACAACAGAACGAATAAAATTCAAAAGCAACATTAAATTTAAACAAATAACTGTGAACTCAAGTTGATTTTTTTGAAGATAGTGGAATGATATAGCAAGAAATTCTAAAATTTCATGCAGAACACATCTAAAGTACAATGCAGACAGGCATGGGGGGAAAAACCAGATGGAATTGCTTAAGATACACAGTCATCTCGACATACAGACTTGTTAACTGCACTTTTACTGACTAATTGCACCATTCATTTCTCTTTCACAATGTCATTCATTTTTGTTTTCAAAGAAATATGTGTATAGTTCCAGATAAATTAGGCCCAAAAGAAAGTATGGTAGAAAAGGGTAAGGGTTTTCTTTCCTAATTTGAGATTATGAATTAATTTTGCTTTGAATATTTGATGAGATGTGTAATCTTATTAAAGCAAGATGATGTTGATTCTTTCTGAATACCTTGTTTCCATCAGGGTTGTGGATTACAGTAGTTTGGGGCTCCTGAGTGAGAACAAAATAGAGAAAGAAACAGTTCGCATCGGTAAGTACGTTCTTAACTAGTGCAGGGACAGAGCAGAGTGAGCCAGCTGACACAACTAAATAGTGACAAGAGCTTAAGCAATGTTAACTACTGTCAGAGGTTGCAGCTGACAAGATCTCTGATGAAAGATCTCCCTGGTGAGTCCATGAGATACAGCACCTCAGTACCCAGCAGCAGCATGCAAAAGACCTTATTCGTGATCAGTATACAGACAAGGCTTTGAAGTTTGGAGACCTAAAGAGGCACTTGCTGTTTCACAAAGTCCTATACCAGATAGAGCTTTCCTTTCTGCTTTAACAAACAGCCTGTTAATATCTGTCCCATAGAAAACTGGCCAAGGGCACTGGAGATTAGAACTTTCTGAGATGATCTCAAAGTCTTTGTGAAGATATTTTTCAGCTGTATTAATTTGAGAACAAATTATGGTGTCACAATACACAGATAAATACCCTTAGAAAACCTAGAATCATTGGACAACGCTTAAAAAAGTGCTATCCTAAAGAATGTATTTCACAAGTCCATAAGAAATTCTGAGAAACATTGAAAAGGTTCTAGAACTAATCATATAAACACTGTAATTTGAGACACATTGCTGTTAAATCCCATGTTAATTCATATATATATATATATAAGCAATTTCCGTTTTATAGACTGACATGAAAGATTTGTTTGTAAAGTCATGCTTTTCCATGAAGAAAATATTATTTTTCCTATTACTTTCTACTAGAAAATTGAAGAAATAGTCCCAAGTGGAAAATGACAGTCAAATAACTGATGTAAAAAACGATTCAGTGTCAATACGTCAATGGCATGCTTGGCACTTTCATTATATGATGTCCTAGCAACTGGGAGTTACTGCAACCCATGGAGAATGCTCTTCAATCATAAGCACTCTGCCCACCAGACTATCTCATCTCCACTACACTTTATGCTGAGTACTTAGAAAGCATATTTACTGCCGTCCTTCTTCCCTTCCCTGGCTGGAGGTATGATCAACACTGTCTTTTTTTGCTAGTAAGTAACCTGCTATCTTGATGTGTCCTTCCTTTAAATGTTTTTAAATTGAGCCTTCTGGTTAACTCTAGTGGGACAATCTCCCTAACAGTTTCCATTCATCTGAAATTAGCAGTACACAGGAGAGTAAAAAACCATTAACATTTCTGAAACTCATAAATCAAAACATGGAATAATTTGGGGAAAACATTATGAAACTAAGAACACTGAATGCCAGTATTCAAACCTTGAATTTCAACATAATATGGTCTCAAAGTGTTAAGCTGATTGAGTTGTTAATAGTGTGAATTTGATAGAAATGGAAAAAACTGATTCCCATTGATAATTCAAAGCTCTGTGCTATGCAATTTCATCCTTTGGATTAAAGTGAAACAGTGATAATTTAATTTGAAACACAACAAACAAAAAGCTTTAAATTATCCAGTGCCTCTTTATCTCAGAAAGTGAGGTCTTACAAAGCCCTGCTGTCGTAATAAGAGAGAAACGGGAACTCTGAATAAGGTCCACATTTACTTTTGTCTGGCAGTAATCCTCTTAGCTCTCCTTGATGTCAACAGTTGCGTCAGGAAAAGAAGAAACCACTGTTTGCATATCTAGAGCTATCATCAAAAGAAGAGCTAAGAGCAACCAAAGCGTATTCTACGGTATTTCTAAGGCAGCATGCAACACTTTTAACTGAAGACCACAGCTATCATCAGTACAATGGTCAACAATGAAATGAGGTCATCTCATGTTAGAAACACACTGTTTGACAACTACCTTAACAAAAAGAACTTTTCTCATATCTTAGAAAGCAAAAACAAGAACAAAATCCAAAAAAATAAAAATAAAAAATGTATGTATCTATATAGTGAAAGCAAATGAGAGAAACACCAAAAACAGTAAAGAACTTAAGAAGGGTTACAAAGAGTCCAGGTATACCAGCGCCGGGGTAGGAATATTTTCTTTGGGGCTGGTTACCACGTTGGCTTTGTTGTTTATCTGTAGGTATGCAGAAAATAGAAACAGAGATGCCTTAAACCCCTCGGTAGCCAATGTCTCTATACACAGCATGTCTATGTGGAGATATAGACATGAAAATAAAGAGCCACTGAAGATGAACGTGAAAGACACGGTGATGACTGACAGGAATGATGATCAATTCTAGTCTCCAATGGTCACACCCGGGCTAGGACTGTGTCTGTGATGGCAGAATGACAAAACGGACTTGGCTGCTTTGGCTGTGCTACCTTAGCAAACAGACAAAGAGCTGCTTCAACGGAGCTCACATCAAGAGTCAGAGTATGAAATAAATGTAAACATTTTCATACTCTTCAGGTTGGATTCTGTTCCCCAGCTTCCAATTTTCTTTGTTATGAATACATTCCTTTTTTCATTTGATCCTTGAGCCTGAAGTCACACATAGACTGTCTTTCTCTGGGGAGCCATCATCATTTTGTTTAGTAGGTATCAAATTAAAAACTTAGGTCTTCTGATGAAATGCAGGCTTTATAGTAAAATATCTTAAAATGATAAGTCTGGGTCTCCTTTAAAAAGTACATCTTCAATTATAAATCAGCAAATCGAACTCCTTACTATATTCTGGATGCAAAATGACTTTATTTTTCACAATTGTTTGAGAGGAAAACACTATGTATTCTATCAAATTACTGCTATTGTTGAAGACTATTTGGTAATACCATTCCCTTGCTTTAACATAATTGGTTTTGACCTTAAAGAAAGACCATTATCACTATGGAAGCCACTTTGTGAAAACAACTCAGAGGGTCAATAAGTATTGTAATGGCCCAGAGAAGACTCTTTGTTGACAAGTGGCAACTTGAAACTACAATTGAGTTTGGTTACTAAAGAATCAGAGACTGAAAAGTAATACTCAACATTCATTTAAACTCATGCATGACATTGTGATTATCAAACAAATATAAATTGACATTCATTTTCTTGCACTATATTATCTAGTTATTTTCTTTACATATTATTATCTAAAAAATACATCCCATAATTTTAGTATAAATGTACTTAAGGACTTAAAGAGAAAAACATTCTGCATAAATGAATACCAAATGAATATTTATAAGCAATTACACGAATTTAATTGCTTAGACTTTCTAAGCATTCTTTTCTTTCATATTTTATACCTACAGATCATATTGAAACTGACACTGAGAGGAAGACAGAAGGTCCAAAAAATTAACTTGGGTATGTAATAATTTGCTTTTCTATTCATTCCTATTTGTGTGACTATTTGGTACCAGTATTACTTAAATACACTATAACACTGCGCTCAGTGACATGCAAGAAAAGAGAGAAAACTTGGTGCCCTTTACTGGAAAACTCTTTAAATACTAGACCATCAATCTATGTTTCGAGGATAGTTTAAAATTTTTCTTTAAATAGAAGTGTGCAGAATTTAACATAAAATTTGTGCAATAGCCAAAAAGATAAGAGATAATGGAGTTTATTAAAGAAGGGTCAAAATTCAGTATTCACTTTAGTACAGAATATATGAGAAAAGAGGAGGGACACACATGCAAATAATTTCCTATTCAGGAAGAGTGCTTGGCAAAACACAGCTGACCTCTTATCAAATGATCAGAAGTGTTTAAGATTAAAGCCCACAGGTATTTAATATAATCCATTTAGTTTGTATCAGTGATTGCAAAGAATGAAAGAGGAGTATACTGAGATCTTTTCTGTTCTGAGATCTGAGACTTGATTTTTTTCCTAGGTTGTGGTTGCCAAGAACTGCTTTATTTTAGTGGAAATGTCTCACGGGCATACCTACGCACACAAACATAACTGTGTAAGTGCACACACATCAACACACACGTTCACACACACATTCACACACAGATACACAGCATACACACACTGTCGTCTCTTCCAAATGAAGGCCATTCTGTCTGGATGAGCCATCCTTTATTGTTAGGCATGGCAAATATGAATTAAATGAATATGTCCCTCAACCACCACTTTTACTTGTGTTTAAATGTACAGTTAGAAACATTTTTGTTAAAGTTTAGCTTAATGATTTTTTTACTGTAGAAAATCTTTTGAAGGTATTTGTAATATTGATTAATTTAAAATAATAGGAGAATTTCTAGGTAAAAGGCTAGGAGGACTTCCTTTTAAAGAATCAGATATCAAGTATGCGCTCAACCACAGCTGTCTTTTAAATATACAAGAGCTCTGGCACTTCTGTTTGTGAAATGTATTTATTTTATATTATGGAAGCAGAGTATTTTTATTTAAAAAATTAAATGAAACCAGATATTTAAATTATGTGCTGAACTATTCTTACTTTATAAGAATAATAAGAATAAGGCATGGGCAAGATATTCTTATTTTTCAGGTGTTGAGTTCATTCAGTTTTAAGGTTAATAAATATTTTTTCCAAAGGCGCTTAACTTGGATGAATCCTTGTAAGATCACTTTCACACAATTTATAAAACTCCATGGTGGGGCTTCCCTGGTGGCGCAGTGGTTGAGAGTCCGCCTGCCGATGCAGGGGATGCGGGTTCGTGCCCCGGTCTAGGAAGATCCCACATGCCATGGAGTGGCTGGGCCCATGAGCCATGGCCACTGAGCCTGCGCTCCTCAATGGGAGAGGCCACAACAGTGAGAGGCCTGCGTACGGCAAAAACAAAAAAACTCCATGGTGGATGCATTCTGGTTTATCTGAACTAAGAATCACTCCTATCTTAGTAATCATGATCACCATTTAAAAATAATCCTATAGTGTTCCTTCACTTTTCACAATAACTACAGACATTAATTATGTCATGGTTTCTTCAGTTTTAGGAGAAAATTGCACTTTTTTAATAGCACATGGATGACGGTATAAACTTTTTTAAATATTTCAAAAATTCCATTTCAAAGAAAAACAATAATATTTGAACATGGGCACTGTGTTTGATAGTTAATTAACATTAACCTGTAATGATCCTATACTTTCTCCACTTACACTAACTTGGGCAAATAAGACTGTTCTATTCCTAAGTATGAATTTTCACAGGAGGAGAAATCTGGCAGATAGAGATCCTCACCATCATCTGAACACTCGAACTGGACTTCCTTTTCTGAATTGACCAGTCAAAGAGAAAGGAAAAGAAACAAAATATAACCGGTTGAATTTTTAAAGTATCAAAGCATGGAGCGCAGCATAATTTTGTCTTTAAAGGTGAACTATAAGTTGACTGGAAGAAAAAAGTTCTGGAAATGTTTCTTTCTATATAAGGATAGTAGTAAAAATAAATGTCTCAATAGAAACTGTGAGCTCTGCATCACCAAACAACACAGAAAAACACAAGGGAATAAAACGTTTGGAAAATTTAAAATATCACATTTCCACCAATGTTACATTGGGAAAAAAGCAGACATCAACAGTCATTACTGAACTTTAAGTTGAATAAACTAAGCAGAAGGAAGAGAATATTACAGGTTGAGGACAGGAATTAATCAAAGGTAAATGCCAACCTAATGGGAATCACAAGTGCATGGTCACCATAGCTCTGGAAATTCCCAAATCACACACAGACAGGTGCTGAAGAAATGACTGGGCATGAACATGAGAAGTGACAGATGATTTTCTAAGTTATATATTCAAAATGAACTGACCACTTGACTTTGGGTCAAGTTTAAATGTTAGAAAGTTAATTAATTCCCAAGAACGTTGAAGTGTTCATGAGGAATGTAGGTGTCTGCCAGTGGAAGAGAAAGAAAAGGATTAAAGAAATAAAACATCGAGGTAATACTCTGGAAAGATAACAAACATAATGCATGTATAAGGTTATATTCAATCAAAGGCAAATTCCTATGAAACAAAACAGGATCAGTAGAAAATAAGCTGTATTATTTTGTTTAGAAATCCAAGAAAGTCGAAATATTCTGCCATTATCTTTCTTAGAAAATTTTTCTAATTATTTGTTCAGGATATTCATGTTAAGTCTGTCTCAATACCTTATGATAGAAGAACAGGAATGATTAAGACCTTTATAAAAACTGCCCAAGCAGAGAAATATAGTCATTTGAATTTTGATTTCCTAGACTCAATGATTTGATTTGTTTTCCCCCCATGGGCTATAAATTTCAGCAGCCTTCAAGAACATAGCATAACTATTTGGAAAAGCATTTGGTTTTTAGGGATTTTCAGGTCACCACGACAGTTTGAGGATGTCGTAAAACAGAGAGGATTTAGATGTTCAGTTTCTATGGTAACTCCATATAAAGTCTTATTTTGTCATGATTATTTAATATATAATAAGTAGAAAAAAATGCTTTTCTTGGTATAAATAATAGTCATTCCTGTACATTAAATTATTTTATATTTCAACCTGCATCCTTTATCAGGAACTATAAAAAGTATAAGCTGCAATGACTTAGAACTTATATTTAACATTTAAAAATAATCCAGCATCTGAAAAGTCAGAAATAAGTTTAGGAGCACCTGTTTAACTTACCTTTACTCCATCTGGTTTTTTCAACAAACTCTTGGCTGCTGCAAAACGAGAGTAAAATCAGTTTAGTGAGTTATCCATAGAAACCGATAGCCAGGCAACAAAACAGGTTACTGTTTCCTTCTACCACCTTTACTGATTTATGGCCAACATATGCCAAGTTATCAAGGTCACATTGATGAGCGCGAGCTTACAGGACATTGAAATACAGTATCACTTTTCTTGGTCTTGCCACATCAAATTTAGAACTAAATTCTTATTTAGTTCATTGAATATAATTGGACACTTTGCCACTTATATTATTGGACTTTATTTCACTGTTGGCTGTGAAAAGGATACTGGAACTTTAACTGGACTATGCTTTTGTAATCCAGAAAGTTGATTTCAAGTCTTTAGACATCAGCTCACAGATTGTATTACATGTTCATTCACACCGAAAGTATCAGTTCTGCCACTTAAGTCCCTCTTCCTAGAGGTTTAAAACTCATTTGTGACAATTTTCTCTGGCTAAATAACATTCTTTTTAATAAATATATATTTGAAATCAGATAATTTCATTTTTACAAAAATATTAATAACTATACTTAAAATGAAATGGTATATTATTGACCTAGAGCAAATTTTTTAAATGCTTAGCATATGACCTTTAAAAACAGGTATTATGTATTTTCTTATACTTCAAAATCAGAATACAAAGGTCATAAACAAAAGCCTTTTACACTGAAAAATTAAAAATCATAAAATTTGAGGCGAGATAGAAAACAAAATGAAATCTTCAACTAAATCAGAGAACTCCTAAAGTACATGGTCTTACATGAAACTTTACTTTTTGGGAGGGAGCTTTTAGCATTCCTTCTGTTACTGAACTCCTTGAGTATATTAAAAAGTGAAGTGAAAAATATACTTATGAATGGGTACATACACAGTGAACAGATTATGTAACTGTCAACGACAATTAGTAGATCAAGTGTAGAACATCCACAAACATGTAGGACAAAGTACACACTTATGCTTCCATTTAATGTTAATTATATATATATATAGTTATTTAAGTACATCAGAATAGAATTTGGTATCTGAAATGGAAATACCTAGCTATAATAGAACTGCATGAACATGTAATTTCCTGACATCTGTTTGATTTGGACCATTATTTTGATAGCACTTTGATAAATTTTAAATTTATTTAAAAGATACAAAAATGTTAATTTTATTTAGTCTTTAGCAACAAAGCTATTAATTTATTATTAATAAGGCTGTAAGAAATAGTAGCCTTAGCTATAATACTGTGTACCTGGAGCTAAGAAGCAATATTAAGTAAATCCTGTGGCAGTTAATAGGTTAGAAAGCAAACTCAGAATAATTGGAATTGCAATAGCAAGCGAAGAGAAGACAATGATTCAGGGTAAGCAGGGATTTGGCCTGGGAGATGCAGAAATGTCCCTTTTGCTTACTATTCACCTTACCTCACAAGAAATACATTCCACATAACGGGAGAAAAGAAAAAATAAAAACAACTTTATAACCATATACTCATGGACAAGTTACTTTAAAGAGCATGTCTGGCAATGAAACAGAATGAATACTCAAAACTAAAATGCAATATCAACTATAAGATGTAACTGCGTCTAATGTTATATCAGTTGGTTTTGAAATGACGGATAAAAAAAGTTTGCTTTTCATGCTAAGACATTCAGAAACAATATCAAATCCACATATTAGTCGTGAGTTTTTAGCTTACACGATGATGACAAGGAAAATGTGAGGTAAAAAGCTTCTATGCATGGGTACATATATTACTAAAGGCCCAATTTATGCGTGAGACTTTAACAAAATGTACAATCTTAATTCTGGAGATTTTTTCAAGTTAGTCACTAACAATACATACCATATAAATCATCCTACTTTTTAGTGATTCACTAATGACTGGGCCACAGTGAATATTAATTTATTTGAATATAGCATATATCAGTTAATATTTAATAAGATACTGAACTCACCCATATAAATGTCAACTATATTAATCAACTGTTCATAAAACAGGTAACTTGACAAAGGCAGTAACAAGATTTTACTACACCAAACAAATTGGACAAAATACATACAATTGACTAACACAGTCCCTCAGTTTGTAGCGTTACTCATTGTATTATTATCACTGTTGCTGTTTAACAGGTCAGTGGAAGCCTTTGGAAAGCCTCCTATGAACTCACATTATATACAATGGGAGACAAAAGGTGACCATTTAATAAAATGGTAAAACAGTAACTAGAAATTGGTTGAGAAGTTTGGAAAACATGATAATGATATGGATCATCACCTGACATCACTACAATACTCAGAAGTGAAGTATGTAGCAGGAATAAATTACTGAAGACATAGCTGGATAACTCGATGCTGCAGATCACTCTTATATAAACAGTAAGCAAAGTAAAATGGTAGTATTTTTGGTACAAGCGTCTGACAATTGTTCCAAGTTTAAACAGCCAAACAGTAAGTTTTACCAATGCAACAGTCTTGCTGCTTCAGTCCCTCTCCATACATAAGACTGATGAGCTTTTACCAAAATTTTAGTTTTGGAAACCTGATCCTTTGAGGTAACCTATCAAAAAAAGGAGTTCCAAAACTCAGTTTCTGGAAAAGGTATATACTTTATGTTGACTTTGGCAAGACACTTCTACAATAAAGAAATAGTTTAGCTTTTTTCAGCCCATTATTTAAACAAACTTATTTTTACCAAGAAATCATTTCAAGGAACGTTTATTACTGTGGGGCAGGTTCTCTGTAAATTCTTGAGTTTAGACGCCTTTGAAATTTGTAATCATTCTTATAGCAGGCCAAGATACTACAGAACTGTACTTTCAAAAGAACTTAGGCCTAAGAGAATTGGGTTCCTCAATAATGGCCTTCTTCTAAAAATCTTGCTTACTGGGATTCCCTGAGAGAATGAGACAAAAACAAGAAACTATTCATAGTTATTACTTTATGAGATATCAATTAATTCTACGTTCAAAATGCTGAGCTTCAAGCTGGGGGGAGGACGTAGTTCCAAACTGTGTGCACCCCAGCAGGGGTGACAGAGGGGTTTCGTGTCCTGCTCCAGTGCTGACTAGAGGTGGGGCTGCCTGGGTGCCCTCGTGGAGAGTGTAGTCACGGGCCTGACGCCTCTGCGAGACAGCACCCAGGTAAGAGCCTCATGGCAGCCACAGGCGCGGAAGGAATCCATGGCATACATTTGCCATCCCCGAAAAACAGTGTTTTTCTAATTATTAAAGAATTTAAAATTAAATTCTAAAAAAGATACCAGAGAGGAGAGGAGGGGATCAAGAGCAGAGTTCTTAACACGTGTACCTGAAAAATTCCTCGTAGCCAGCATAGTTGTCAAGATGGCACCCTGTCAGAGCGATAAGAATACAAAATTAATGCTGCCTTTGCAAATCACTGACCTAACAAAGAAGCAGTGTTTGACAGTAAATCTTCTCCTAGCCTTACTTTCAGTCAGGGCATTTTTGTTTGTTTTTGTTTTTGGTTTCCTGAGAGTAGCAGGCCTATGTTTCTCATAATGCTGGGACCACCCTTGTGGGTGCGGCCAGATTCCATTTATTGACCTGCACAGCTGTTTTCCACTGAAGGGAGGGACCACGGCTCGCATGGCCAGTGATCCTAGCTCTTCATCGTAGCTGTAATTCCAGTGTAGATTCCATTTCCCAAAGACCCAGAAGAAGAAGAGTACTGAGGCTTACACATTTAAAAGCCTTTGCTCCGTTCTTCACACAGAATCTCACTGCTCACGCTGCCAAATCTCCCTCCTCACAAAAGCGGAAACTTTCTTACCTTCAGTTTTCTTCTGGCATTGAATTTCTTCAAGCAGTCAACAGTCTCCTGTCTGTGCATCATGGAAGCAACAGTAGAACGTTGCTGGAATAGGAGAAAAATAAACTTAATTGAGGATGTTTAAAAGATATTCATTCCTTAACTTCATCAAATTTTTATTAATGGTGCCTGCATCCATCTGACAGACTTATAAGCATTCAACTGCAAGAGTTTCCTAATAATGAAAGACTGATTTTGCCAAGACTATTTGTTAGACAAATTTTAAAGGAGAATGTATTTTTCATTTGCTCTCCTGAGATCTTTGGAGAACGGTCACTTACACAGATCCATGGGTGTTTCAGTGCCTCCGAGGCTGTGATACGCTTGGCAGGGTTGATAGTAAGCATTTTATTGATGAGGTCTTTGGCTTCAGGAGTCACTGTGTCCCACTCCGGTGATGGAAACTTTAAAAATATGTTTATAAAGGGTTTAAAAAATAGATACACTCAGTGGAACAGAGAAGAGCCAAATATACTAATAATTTCCTTAAGCAGTGAATTTCTTGTATAAGTTAAATTGCATCTACATATAGACAAACTGATGTAGATATATATATCCCCTCTATGTATATATCTATATATTAAGATATTGAGTGTAATTGATAAGGGACAAACATGTACACTAAATTGCCATAACTGGTGATACCTTCTTAAATTTGGAAAAATAAACTCAGTCTTCTAGTCCTCTCAAAGCGTATTTGCTTGGATATGAAAATTCAATTTTATGCAGCCTTTCGCGTAATTATTTATGCAATTTTGCAAAAGTCAGTAAAGCTGAGACATTGTCACATCGTCATGCTACTATGCCAAGGTTCAAAATAATGTGTTATGCACTTTCACAACTCATCAAGAGTAATAGCAGAGATAATGAAACAGCTTCAATTCCTGTTCCAAAACCGACCTATAAATTGTCGCTATTTGGAGTGCAGCAGTGAGAAGAAATTTGAGACTACAAATTTGAGCCTCATCAGGATTTCATTTTAACACTTGAAAAATGATAAATTTCACCAAAAGAAAGTTCATGAAGTTTACTCTCATAACTTCTATTAGTAATCCGTTTGTATAGTAATAATACGATAAAGAGATTTATTCTAAATTTCTGTGTATAAATTTTTGTTGATAATTATGTAACCTCACTTTCACTTAATAAGCATATTTAGTAGAAATAATATTCTTGATGGGTTAAGAAAAATGTATATCGCATTAGTTTCTAAATAAACAAAATATCAGGTTCTTTTCTCAATTCATGAATTTTTATAGACAATCTTGAGAAAAAAGGCATTGTCACTGTGCCTTAATGGACTTAAGTTAGTGCACTTTTAGTAGTCATAAAATGGGCAGCTTGTGATCCATTGGCAAAACGAAACATAAGAAAAATGATGTTGACTCTTTAATACTTGCAAATTTTTGCCAGCTTAACAAGTGTCATTTTAATTCCAGAAGTTTATTTTGGGCAGTTGTAAAAAATTGCTAATCAGGAACTATTGAAGAAACACTTAACCCTGCTTCTTTATGATGTGCAGATCTTCTGATAGAAAATGAGGAGCTGGGTTCAACCTAGATAAAGGTGGGCCCTTTTCTTATTTTTCTAACTTTCTCAAAGTCATTCCTTCACATTCACCAAGCAGTGCATTGCAGAGCTGTGTCTTCCCAGAGAGGTACTTAGTTCTAGTCTGTAAAGATGGTGAATGTGTTAGCTTGGCCAGGTAAATTACAATCTGGTTTAATTATCATTAGTCTGGCTAAAATGGAATGCTTCAAAATTAAAGATTTCAAATACCTGTGATACACACATCCATCTGAATGTTACGTTTAGTCAGAAATGCATTGGGGAGGTCATGAGACCCGATACAATATAATACAGACTTCTCATAACTTCTCACAGCCACATTGAACTTTTAACTTGTACACAGAAGGTGGACCCAGTATTGCCTACCACTTAGTTAGCCCACTTAATAACATAGGAAGAGCATGTCCAGACCTTGCATTCTGACTTCCAGAGGACTGTGTGAGGTAAAACCAGAGGAGGTGGTAAATCATATTTACAGACATATTTATCAAAGGAGAGAAAATTATACCAAAGAGCACAAAGTAAAGCCCTAAAGACAAAGGAGATACGGTCTTACTCTTCAGATACAGAACTTAATTCATACGCCTACTTTCAAATATTCTAATTGTAAATGAAATGTATTGGAATTGTGATTTTCAAATATTTTTCAATTGTGAAACCCATTCTTCAAATCAAAGCTCTCAGAGAAGCCACTTGGGTAAACAAAACAAAAACAGTCAAAACTGACATAATGGAACAATGTTCTATTTGATACATGGATCACTGCAAAGTATTGTTGGTATATAATTATGTGATAAGCATTTGAAAATATCATTCAGCTAAACAGGTAGTAACCATTTCTAAAGCAAAAATCTTTTAATTTTTATATGTTTTAAAATGCACTAAGATCCAAATGCTTGGACAAGCAAGGGCCTTCCTTAGAGACTTCAAACCGTTTTCCTTTCAATCTTAGGAGATATTGAACTAAAAGGAAATAGAAACTGGATATAGATGCTGTATTTCTTATTCTTTATCCCCCTTCCCCTACAAGAGAGGAAAGTAATAAGGGACATTATTGAAAAGTATGGTTAAAATAGCAATGAAAAAAATCTGGTTCTTGGTCAATAAACAAAAAACCCTCGTCTAAAGCTGGATGAACATTTATTACATACATCATAAGCTCCAGCCTTGATCTGCTGATAGAGTCTGTGCTGGTCTTCATCCCAGAAGGGTGGATATCCAACCAGTAGAATGTAGAGAATGACCCCTGGAGGGAATGAGCATATTAACATAACGTTAAGTCACAGACAACAATAAGTTAAATGTGGCAGATCCACAATGATATTAAGCCACACCCATTCAAAGAGGGGAAACTGGATTGTTGGTAAACTTCAGAGAGACATGCTCTGATCTACTCTGAAGTGTTCTGTGGAGGGTGAATGCTGTTCCCGCTCTGCTCAAGAGCTCAGATAATGTGGCAGGTCCAATGCATGCACCAAAGAACTCTAAAGATGCACAGCAGGACAGCACTGAAGATGAAGCTCACCTGCCATCGTGGCTGACACATTTGGCCTCGCTGAACCCTGCCTATATATGATCTCCCTGCGCTTTTATCTATTTAGATACCATGTGATTTTAGTCACTTTGTAGGTTGACATTTAAAAACATAACGTGTTATTTATTTCCTTAGTCATTTTGCTGCTAATTAGGACATTTTGTAGAGCAGTTGTGCCCTGGTTATAGATTCATGCTCTAAATAGTCAGGGTCCCTGGGAGTGTGGATAACATATAAAGAGATGAAAATCTTTTTCTCTTTAATGACCTTAGTCTTCAAAAATAGAGTTTTTCAGTAAAACAACTAAACCAGTGTTACTACAGAAGAGTATATGTTACAAAGAGGGAAAAGTAAGAGGAAAATGAAACTGTACATAAAATTCAAAGAATTAAATACTCAGCTTTAATACAATTTGAGATCTTTTTCATAAATATCAATATGTAATTATTCACAAATTAATTTAATCAATACATGATTTAACTTTTAAATTAAAAAAAATTCTTGCATTTGCTTGTTTTTAACTTGCCTTGAAATCATATCTGAGGTCTAAATTTCTCCCAGGACTGTCCTTTTTATCATCATATGTCCCTTCCTCTACTTTTGAAATACTTTATTACCCTGCTTAAGGTCTTCACTTTCTTTTCTAGCTCATTGTCTTGGAGGAAGATGTGCCATTACTCTGACGTCTCCTGCTTTCGTTTCTCTTGCCGAGTCCCCTTAACTGGGGAAGCCTGGGAGAGGTGGTTAAGACAGGTGATACATTGCCTGGAGTGCCTGAGTCTTTTTTTTCCCTTTGCCAAAGCTGGCCTCTTCGTTTCCTTACCTTTATTCTGTTAGTGACACCTAGCCTTGCTCCTGTCCATCAGACTTGACATCTGTATATGATAAATACTGTTGCAGCTAAAATGGCTTTAAACAAGGGTTTATTCACCCTAGACTTTTCTAACCTGCTTCAGGAAGACTCAGTTCAAAAGCCGAGCACTACTGGAATAAAGCATTTTAAGCAACATTCTTAAATAAAAACCCAACAAGGCTTTAAAATCAAGATTGAAAGTTACTTCGCTACAGTGGAGTTTAAAAAAAAAAAAAGGCCAATGCAGAAAATCACAATATATTGGTACCTCACCTTCACAACATAAAAATATTTTTTCCATCACTACATTACAGACTTAACGTGCATTCATTTAAATTTATTTTCATATTTTTACTATCTGATGTAACAGAGGCATCTAATGACAGTGATAATGATGATGATGAGTGTCTGTGTTTATGTTCCCAGGATGCAAGAAGAAAAGAGGATGCATCTAAGTAGTTTTAACCCTCTGCTATGGTTTAGGGGGTGAAGAAAATCAGCTTTGTAACTGGAAGAGTCTATAGCAATTTCTTTTTTCTTTGTGAAAAATTATGGAGTAATTTTTATTCAGTAACATAGCTTAATAACACAGGCTGAATTTAAAAATTTTTTAAAACATCTTTATTGGAGTACAATTGCTTTACAATGTTGTGTTAGTTGCTGCTGTATAACAGAGTGAACCGGCTATATGTACATGTATATCCCCATATCCCCTCCCTCTTGCGTCTCCCTCCCACCCTCCCTATCCCACCCCTCTAGGTGGTCACAGAGCACTGAGCTGATCTCCCCGTGCAATGCAGCTGCTTCCCACTAGCTATCTATTTTACATTTGGTAGTGTATATGTCAATGCTACTCTCTCACTTCGTCCCAGCTTACCCTTCCCTTTCCCCGTGTCCTCAAGTCCATTCTCTTATAGTAATTTTTAACTAGACATTTTTCTAGTAAACATCTGGAGTTAGACTGTTATAAAATTATAAAGCAGACTCACAACTGTGACATTTAGCGTTCTGGACCTAGGCCTGGCCTGCTTCTGATGCTTTGCTCTTGTGCATTACATCTACTTGTAGACACTTGGTATGGTACTTCTCTGGGAAGGGAAGGCTCACAGACAGTTCATTCCCCAAGAATCAGCCGCCACTATGTAGGTAAATGCTCGTGATTTAATTGCTTGACTGAGGGATTTCTATGAAAGATGTACTTTTAATAAAATAATAGCATAAATATAGTAGATTTAAAAATACTTTCAGGCTGGAAGATTTAAAGAAAAGAGCTACACAGACATTATTGAGCAGACTGATGTGAAACTGTCAATGCCTATTTAAATAAACACTGTTTTGTAAGCTTACTTTGCCTTGCACATTAGACTAGATTCCAAGGCATTTCTGGGTTATGTGCTTTATTGTGGCTCTATTTTCTGAAAGTACAGAACAACGATGAGAGTTGTGGCATATTAATAAGGATAATATTAGTAAATTTTATTGTAGATAATGCTTGCTGAGCACCTACCTGTGCTTTACTGCATCACCTCATTTAATCTCTATACAATACTATGAGGTAGATATTATTGCTCCCATTTTACAGATGAGGAAACAGAAGCCGAGAGTTTAAGTGACTTAATTGTTTGAGCCACAAGCAGCCTTGACAAAGTCATGTCTTAAACATCACCTGCAGCCACCTTTTCTTTATTTATGAACTTTAACAAGAATGGTCATTTTAAGTTTTAAATTGTTTGTGTCGTCTAATTGAGAGGCCTTGACTTTCACTAGGAAGGTTTCAATTCGGTTCTGCCTTAAATATTCCCTGCAGCCACATTTTCCTTTAGCTATGCACTTTAACTTGATTAAAGTTTTTGTTGTCTATTTGAGAGTTCTTGCCTCACTAATAAAAATCCGATTTACATTTTCCTCATAATCCTAACATTTTACCTTTTTCTCCTAGGTCAGAGAAAAAAAGATGGCACTAAGACGTCTATAACTAAAGCACTAATATCTTTAAAAGCCAATCAAAGGGTCTTCATTTTCTTTGCAAGAACACTCCAGGGGGTGATATGACCTCCAAATGTCAGATGTCTCTCCTGATGTTAGCCCTTCATGATCACTGCCTAGATATTTCGTTAGGGGTTACAAAATAATAATGATATTCTAATTCTATTACACCTTCCTTAGTCTAAGAACAACTTACTTCATCAGCTGTTTGGTTACCCAGAGATATAGTTCATAGAGGAAAGACAGGGTAATTAAGTTTTTCCTCCTTTATTAATCAGTTTTCAAAATAATGCCTTGGTTCCCCAGCATCCTCCAAAGGCTAGGATTTCTGATGCATTGAGACCATTATTATGAATGCATGGACTTAAACTTATTTGATGCTTCAATCCCTTACTGTTATTTTGCTTATTTATCCTCTAGTTATCCTATCTTTAACCAGTAGAAGACTCTTCAGTTTGGCTCCTGAGTCCTGTTAATACAAACTCTGTGGCCTTTAATAGTTTCCCTTCTTTCTGGTTATCACCAGATGCTCCTGGATAATCTTGTACTTTTCCTAATCCAGACTTGGAATCAGCCACTTCTATAAGGAATCCTGATTTCTTATAGTGGTAAATGGCATACAGAGACCAAGATTGGGTACCCTGAGGAGTGCTCTGCGGGAACTACACGCTTCTTCAACAAATAAATTGAGAAAGGAGGAAAGAGGAGTGAGAAGAGGGGCAGGAGCAGAACTTACAAATTAAGAGAGACTTAAGAGACCAAACTGATAGCAAAATTATGAGACAAGAGGGCAAATAGCAAAATTACTATTTGATAATTTTAAGCAATTATTACATGACATTTAAAAATATTTCTATTCTTGGACTTGACTTAAATAATCTTGGGGTGGAGGAATTAGCAGGGTGGTGAAGATGAAAGAAGATTAGCCATCAGGTCATTATACTACTATTCTCTCTACTTTGTACAGAGAATTTTCCCTAACATTTTCCATGAAAAGTTTAAAAAACTGTTTTGACACGGTCTGCTTCATATAACATTTAAAAAAATGGAAACTACCACTAGTTTTCATTATCTTATGTACATATTTGTGCTTGGGAGATGCTAGAGATGTCTGATGAATAGGAGTTGAGAAGCACTGATTACTGATTAGGTAGAAAGGCTACCTTATCAAGAACATTCAAAACTGAATTTTAATAAAAGCTAGAGTTAGAAAAATGATTACACCTATAATCACATTAATGATTAAAACATTCTAAAGGCTGTTCTTATGAAAAAAGAGGTGAAGAAGCAATGCTCAAGAGAAACTCTTGAGAAGTCAGTGGGAAGTTAATGGAGCGATCTAAGAAGGCACCCACTTCATCTTCTCAGAAAGCAAAGGGCATAGCATGAGCTTGCGTGCAAAATGCAGGCGGAGTTTGGAAATTAACTAGTGAGGGATAAGTATGGCTCCTTTTTATCCCTTATGCAAAAAATTAATAAATAAATAAATCACAATTCAAATCGGGAAAGTGTTCAACTAACACTCTGAGACCCACAGAGCCAATGATGGGTAGAACAAAGATCTAAAAGATCAAGGCCAGCAAGTTAGAAAATTATTTTTCCGATGATGAAAGCTATTTACACCATGTGGTAGGGGTGGCAAACCGACAGGCTTTCTGGCACCAGGCTGAGATGAGTGCAGGTGCCTGCTGGGCATGAGGTAGGCAGGAACCAGGGGAGAGCATGGGTCCGTCTGTCTGACAGGTACAGCGGCCATATAACAACAAAAGCATCTTGTTATTAGCTCTTTCAATTACTTTAGAGAAGCCAGAAACTGATGGTTTCCAGAAAAAATCTTCTGATAATAAATTATAAAGATAAATGTTAACACCCTCCAAAATAAAAGGTCCAACTGTCTGGCCAAGATATCTGTAGAACGCCTGTTAGCAACTTCTGCTCTACAGTGTAAGAATCCTGAGGTTTGCTGCCCTAAAGGAACTTGCAACTAGCTGAGTTATGCTGCCCATGCTGGTGTACACCAAAATCACCTGGCAAACTTGTGAAAATGCAAATTCCTGAACTTCATCACAGAGAATCTTATTCAATGGCTTGTGGGTGGGTCCCAGAAAAGTTGTATTTTTGATAAGCACTCAGGTAGGTCACTTTGAAGCATGTAATCTGTGATCCACAGTTTGAGAAACATCAAGTCAGGGAAACCATAAATACTGTATCTAGAGAAATGTCTGAAAGTGTGTAAGTTCAGAATAAGAGGATATTGGTAGAGACTGGGACTGGGAGTAAAGCTTCATGGGTTGAAGACTGATGAAGAGGTAGGTCATAAGGGATGAGGGCAGACTGCCTTCTAAATGTGAGGCACACCAGGAATGGTCCAGTGTAAGCGCTGCAGAACTGGCTGGTAAGAGCAACAAATTGTCCAGTGGGCTTGTGATTTCAAAACGGTCAATACTTTCTCAAAAAGCTCTTGATGCTGACTTATTCCAGCTGAAATATGAAAAGGTTAAGGCTCAGAAATCACACAATTGCTGGACCTAAATTGGCCAAGAAAGAAAAAAGAAATACATTCCATAATATTTCAAAGATTTGTCAAAAGTTACTGTACATTCTGTGACAGCCACTATATTATCACTCACAATTGTTCTGATAACTAATTCAGGTAGAGAAGTAGCAAGATAAGGGGTGTGCGCTATGTTTATAGACTTACATTTATTATTTTTTAAAGCCAAGATGTAGAAGGAAGTTCGGTTAAAAACCAGTGATTCAGTGACATCTATAAACATTTGCTCATCCCATCAGGGAATTATGAAACTAGCTATATATGCAAGAAAACTATCAAAATCAATTTACTGTTGTAAATGGCAGAACACAAGGCTATGTTCTTGCTTCACTAATTTCTATCATTTACTTTCCAGTAATGGACTAGTAGCTTTCAAAGCCCAGGTACAGGTCAGATTATATTCCGTGTGAGATCACAAAAGCAAGGTAATGGTGGCGAGTATTGGAAATTCCCTGTGTACAGACTACTGCATGTTTCTAATAAAAATAATGCACAGACTTCTTTGAGCCATTATACCAGTGCTGTGCTTCACTCTGTTCTGTGTCAACTGCCCAAAGACAGCCTTAGTGAGTGCTCATAGATTAATTCACATAGATTACCTGCCATTTTGCCAAATGGCTTATTCTGCATTTCTTTTATTATCTGGGTTATGTAATTTCTTACCACACTACCCAATGTCTAGCCTTGCAAAGAAGTAGTTATTCAACTGGCAAGAGCTAGTGCTGATGGATGGTTGAAAAAGAACTGCTCTCAAGATATGCCATTACCTAAAAGCAGTAAAATAATGCGTATGTTACTTTGGTGGTTATTATGGGGATGGGGATGAGGAAAGGTGCACCATCTTATAAGTGAATTTAATTTAACTATCAAGACGTATAATAAAATGGTAAAACAATATTCTAAACCCACAGCAGAGATTCAGAAATGTAACAAAAAGCAGAAGAATCCATTATGATGTTCCTGGCAGTGGGCAGTGGGGGGTTATTTGCCACAAATATGTAATATTAGAATATCTAAGACATTGCTGTGGTTAGGTGCATGACCCCAAGGCATTCTAGGCATGCAATTAAAAGATGCTACTACCTCTAAAGAAAATGGGAGCTGGTGGCAAATATATGCTTTAAATAGGGCATGGCTTGTCACAAAGGGATTTGGCTGCCTGTAAAAAACACACGTAAAAAGAAAAGGTAAGAAATCAAAAAATACCTAAAAACAAATGACAATGACCCAAAACCTATAGGATGCAGCAAAAGCAGTTCTAAGAGGGAAGTTTATAGCAATACAATCCTACCTCAAGAAACAAAAACACCTCAAATAAACAACCTAACCTTACACCTAAAGCAATTAAGGAAAGAACAAAAAATCTCCAAAGTTAGCAGAAGGAAAGAAATCATAAAGATCAGATCAGAAATAAATGAAAAAGAAATGAAGGAAATGATAGCAAAGATCAGTAAAACTAAAAGCTGGTTCTTTGAGAAGATAAACAAAATTGATAAACCATTAGCCAGGCTCATCAAGAAAAAAAGGGAGAAGACTCAAATCAATAGAATTAGAAATGAAAAAGGAGAAGTAACAACTGATACTGCAGAAATACAAAGGATCATGAGAGATTACTACAAGCCAATTAAATGGACAACCTGCAAGAAATGTACAATTTCTTAGAAAAGCACAAATATCCAAAACTGAACCAGGAAGAAATAGAAAATATAAACAGACCAATCACAAGCACTGAAATTGAGACTGTGATTAAAAATCTTCCAACAAAGAAAAGCCCAGGACCAGATCGCTTCACAGACAAACTCTATCAAACACTCAGAGAAGAGCTAACACCTATCCTTCTCAAACTCTTCCAAAATATAGCAGAGGAAGGAACACTCCCCAACTCATTCTGCAAGGCCACCATCACCCTGATACCAAAACCAGACAAAGATGTCACAAAGAAAGAAAACTACAGGCCAATATCACCAAATTGAACATAGATGCAAAAATCCTCAACAAAATACTAGCAAACAGAATCCAACAGCACATTAAAAGGATCATACACCATGATCAAGCTGGGTTTATTCCAGGCATGCAAGGATTCTTCAATATATGCAAATCTATCAATGTGATACACCATATTAACAAATTGAAGGATAAAGATCATATGATAATCTCAATAGATGCAGTAAAAGCTTCTGACAAAATTCAACACCCAATTATGATAAAAACTCTCCAGAAAGTAGGCATAGAGGGAACTTACCTCAACATAATAAATGCCATACATGACAAACCCACAGCCAACATCATTCTCAATGGTGACAAACTGAAACCATTTCCTCTAAAATCAGGAACAAGACAAGAATGCCCACTCTCACCACTATTATTCAACATAGCTTTGGAAGTTTTAGCCACAGCAATCAGAGAAGAAAAAGAAATAAAATGAATCCAAATTGGAAAAGAAGACGTAAAGCTGTCACTGCTTGCAGATGACATGATATTATACATAGAGAATCCTAAGATGCTACCAGAAAACTACTAGAGCTAATCAATGAATTTGGTAAAGTAGCAAGATACAAAATTAATGCACAGAAATCTCTTGCATTCCTATACACTAATGTTGAAAAATCTGAAAGAGAAATTAAGGAAAGACTCCCATTTACCACTGCAACAAAAAGAATAAAACACCTAGGAATAAACCTACCTACCTAAGGAGACAAAAGACCTGTATACAGAAAAGTATAAGACACTGATGAAAGAAATTAAAGATGATACAAACAGATGGAGAGATATACCGTGTTGTTCTTGGATTGGAAGAATCAACATTGTGAAAATGACTCTACTACCCAAAGCAATCTACAGATTCAATGCAATCCCTATCAAAGTACCAATGGCATGTTTCACAGAGATAGAATGAAAAATTTCACAATTTGTATGGAAACACAAAAGACACTGAATAGCCAAAGCAATCTTGAGAAAGAAAAATAGTGCTGAAGGAATCAGGCTCCCTGACTTCAGACTATACTACAAAGCTACAGTAATCAAGGCACTATGGTACTGGCACAAAAACAGAAAGATCAATGGAACAGGATAGAAAGCACAGAGATAAACCCATGCACATATGGTCACTGTATCTTTGATAAAGGAGGCAAGAATATACAATGAAGAGGACAGCCTCTTCAATAAGTGATGCTGGGAAAACTGGACAGCTACGTGTAAAAGAATGAAATTAGAACACTTCCTAACACCATACACAAAAATAAACTCAAAGTGGATAAAAGACCTAAATGTAAGGCCAGACACTATAAAACTCTTAGAGGAAAACATAGGCAGAACACTGTATGACATAAATCACAGCAAGATCCTTTTTGACCCACCTCCGAGAGAAATGGAAATAAAAACAAAAATAAACAAATGGGACCTAATGAAACTTAAAAGCTTCTGCACAGCAAAGGAAACCATAAACAAGACGAAAAGACAACCCTTAGAATGGGAGAAAATATTCGCAAACGAAGCAACGGACAAGTGATTAACCTCCTAAATATACAAGAAGCTCATGCAGCTCAATATCAAAAAAACAAACAACCCAATCCAAAAATGGGCAGAAGACCTAAATAGACATTTCTCTAAAGAAGATATACAGATTGCCAACAAACACATGAAAGAATGCTCAACATCACTAATCATTAGAGAAATGCAAATCAAAACTACAATGAGGTAGCACTTCACACTGGTCAGAATGGCCATCATCAAAAAGTCTACAAACAATAAATGCTGGAGAGGGTGTGGAGAAAAGGGAACCCTCTTGCACTGTTGATGGGAATATAAATTGATGCAGCCATTATGGAGAACAGTATGGAGGTTCCTTAAAAAACTAAAAACAGAACTACCATATGACCCAGCAATCCCATCACTGGGCATATACCCGGAGAAAAGCATAATTCAAAAAGACACATGCACCCCAATGTTCATTGCAACACTATTTACAATAGCCAGGACATGGTAGCAACCTAAGTGTCCCTCGACAGATGAATGGATAAAGAAGATGTGGCACATATATACAATGGAATATTACTCAGTCATAAAAAGAAACGAAATTGAGTTATTTGTAGTGAGGTGGATGGACCTAGAGTCTGTCACACAGAGTGAAGTAAGTCAGAAAGAGAAAAACAAATACCGTCTGCTAACACATATATATGGAATCTAAAAAAAGCAAAAACAAAACATGGTTCTGATGAACCTAGGGACAGAACAAGAATAAAGACGCAGACATAGAGAATGGACTTGAGAACACAGGGAGGGGGAAGAGTAAGCTGTGACGAAGTGAGAGAGTAGCACTGACATATATACACTACCAAATGCAAAATAGATAGCTAGTGGGAAGCAGTGGCATGGCACAGGGAGATCAGCTTGGTGCTTTCTGACCACCTAGAGGGGTGGGATAGGGAGGGTGGGGACATGGGGATATATGTCTACGTATAGCTGATTCACTTTGTTATACAGCAGTAACTAACACAACATAGGAAAGCAATTATACTCCAATAAAGATGTTAAAAAAAAAAAAAAGAAAGGTAAGGATAGGATTGAGGAAAATGGAAGGTGGCTCTGCTTATGGCAAAACGGGCTGAAATCTGTGAGCTGCCCTGTGGCTCTAAGTTTCTAGAGGCATTCATGAGGGGTGTGTGTGTGTGTGTATACAAACATGGGAACACTTATGTTTGTATGTGTACATGCAGTATCTATCTAATATTTATTTACATTTTTCAAGAATCTGATATAGCTCAGACAACGAGGGGGGAAACAACTCTTCGTCTATCTTTTTTCCCTCTTCCAGCCAAGCAAGTTAGAGCTTCAACCCTAGAAGTTACCTCACATTTCACAGAAGTGAAATCCCATTATGACAAGATACACCATTATTTTAAAAGGTTAGCTATACAAAATGTATTGTGGAAATGCACTCACACAGAAAATCCAAAAACAAGTGTACCCAAATTTACCAAAGTAATATTAAAATCGAGCACAGTGTGTTTAGTGAGTCTAAACCCTGATGATATGTCATAGTTGTTAAAAATGCAGCCGCCCACACTGAGCTCAGAGCCACTAAAGCAGAGGGCCCATGTAGGGGATGGACAGTTCTATGTCTATAAGTTTCAGCACTGATTCTGCTCCACGACCAAGAATCTCTAGTACAAAATATCAGGGTTTCTTTGTTTTCTTTCTTAATGATCTGATATTCTTCAAGGCCAATAACATTGATACATTGTAAAAAGTGTTTTCAAATGCAAGAACTAAATAAATGATTTATTTAAGTTATTTAAATGAATGAGATATGATTCAGGAGCTGGAAGGTGGTCCATAATAACATCTTTTGCAACGTAAAAGGCGTGCAGGAAAAAAATTTTAAAGTGAACAAGGAAAGCAGAGAGAGAATTTAGTACTCAGGTGAGGGCATCATCACGTTCGGTCGACGATCAGAACCACAATGCTGAATCATCTGTTTAAATGTGTTCAGTCCCTCTCTTATAAGGCTACAGATCAGTTATCTAGAAACTTCATTTATAAAGAAACACTTCCTAATAATAATAACTCACACGTACTTATTTTAAAAAATCCTCTCGGAAGTTCTAGGAGGTAAGTGCTATTATTATCTCCGCTTTTATAAGTGGAAGCTAGGGTACTGAGACTTGCCCTGGTTCTGACCCGTCTACACCACAGCCTCTCGCAGTACCTGGTCTGAGGGCCGCACTCTAGCCGCATCCAACCCCCCACCCCCTAACACATCCTCCATAAGACCCATCTGCGTCTGCCTGTCTCTCAGGGTACTCTGCTCCTCTGAAAATTCATCAGCAGAAACGGATCTGTGATGGGGCTGATTTATTGCAAGGGAAATATTTGAGTTATCTGCCATTAACCTTTACATCTGAACAATAACATTTTGTGGCAATGCTCTAACCCAAAGGATTTTAGAGTTCTTGCTTAGGAAATATTCTCAGGGAGGCAAGAGGAAGACAGAGCTTGGGGCACACCTAAGACCCTACCCTTTAATTAGGCTACAATTCCAACTGTTTAGAATAATAACTGTTTCCATTTTAAATTGCTTTACAAACTCTGAAACGTCTTCATTTAATGCACACCCTATTTGACCCTCATATAATTCTATGATGGTAAAATATTTCTGTTTTACAGGTAAAGAAGCCAACTCAGAGATATTAAGGAGATGGGGTTAGCAGGTGCAAAGCAAAGACTTGAACCCAGACATTGAGACTCCAAACACTGTGCTCTTCTCACATCTGCCTTCCTAGGCATGGAGGTAACTCTAAGAGCCCAAGATGCACACAGTGAGATCAAGCACCAAGCTGTTGTGCTAATGATGTAGTGTCAGGAACCTAGAGGGTCAGCTCTTGCCAATAACTCCAGCAAAAACATTTTCAGAACACCCTGAAGTATCCCTTTTATTTCAGTCTCTCACCTATTTGACGTATCTGTTGACATGAAGAAATTCTGCTGTAAAAACTGTGGTGGAAATCCTCCCCATTCTATACCTTTGAGCGTGCATAGGCTACTTTTTGATTAGAGTTGGTTGTTAAAGGCGTAACTCGGAGCTCAGTCCCCACGGAACAGTCAATTACATTCCAAGATCCACTCTTTCCCTCTTAATCCCTGTTGAGCATCTTGTGGTACAGACATGACATCTGTGCTAAGGGCTTCCTGGTGGAGGTGACAGGATGGGAGTAGAAACCCCATGACCTCTGAGGGGGATTCTCTACGGCCCTGATCTCAAAGTGCCTCCCGGACCATGAGCTTTAACATCACCTGGGAACTTGTTAAAAATGCAAATGCTCCTGCCCCAGACCTCCTGAATCAGAAACAGCAACCTGCTTTTAACCGGCTCTCCACGTGACTGTGTTGTAGACTAAAGTTGGAGAAGGATAACTCTAAACCGATTGCTAGAGAGCATCAACCTCAAATTTAACAGATACTATTTTTAATTATAACAATCCTGGTGTACTGCAAAATCGGCATGAAAATGATTCCTTACCACACGCCCACATATCCACTGGCTTTCCATAAGGATCTTTGCGTAAAACTTCTGGAGAAAGATATCCAGGTGTGCCAGCAAAACCTAGGGAAAACAGATGTTAATGAATTAAAACCAACTTGACAAAACCAATATGAAATGGCAAACTAAGGAGGAAACTTCTTTGGGCTTCTTTATCTGTTGATCTGTTTGTCAAGATAAAACAAGGCTCTCAGAGAACTAAAATAATGTTGGACGAGTTTCTCTCCATAGCAGTATCAACACTAACCTGCCCTGCTTTGTAGCTTATCAGAAAAAACACGTTTCTGCAGATATGAAAGCCCATCTATTGTGCCGCACAGTGTGTGTACCTCAGGCCATTTGGTCAGCAGTTCTGATTCTTGTTTTGTGTGAGTTAAAACTAAACCTGTGAAAAGAATCAGAACATCCTCCCCTACACCTGGAAAGAAATTAGGAGAATATTGAAGATAGGGTTACAACCTTGCCAAAGATGATACTTCTCATGGTACCTACATAACTTTATTATGAGAGGTATTCACGAATAAAAGAGAAGGACCCAAAACGTGGATCCAGAGGACAAACTTAAAGCAAATTTTCAGTAAATATTTTTGGAAGTGAGGTGGTCTGTACAGGGTGGGGGATGGCACTGAGAGTAACTGAAGAACTCACTAGGAGAAGGAATGAGTCCAAAATACATCAAAGTGCTCACTCTGTACTAATAAATAATCAGTGTGTACTTATAACTGGCAACTAAAGGGAAGACTCAGGAATATTCAGATGAATCACTGTTGAAAAAGTATCAGCTAGACTTAAGGGATGCGGTATGAGAAACTGGATGGCCAAAGAAAGTTTCCTATCGTATAAATCAGTATGTCCAATAAGGTACACTTAAATGACAATTTATAGCTAGAATTTAAAGTATTTCTTATTTCCAAAAATAATGGTTTTCAAATAAAAATATATACCTTAAAAAATACCAAAAATAACTATTCCTATTTGGAAGTTTTCTTTAAAGGCACACGAAAACTCGAAACTGTTCTTTAAAATGATATGTAATCCGGAGTTCCTCTGACTACAAATCTCTGGTGAAGCACCTTATATATTTACTGTGATGCAAAGTGTCCAAGAAAGGAGCTTTTCCCCCATCTCCATGACAAATTTGTACTTAAAAACAAGCATATGTATAACAGCTGGTTACTTCTTTGAACAAAATTACATTAGAAAATGAGGCAATGGATTTTGGATATCACTTTTTCCCCCATTTTCATTACTTTTCCTTTCCTTGTTTGGTTTAGAGGAGGGCGGGGTAGACAATGAGAAGGGACTTCAAGAAAAGACCTGTAGGTTGTAGTTTAAGCTCTACACGGACCACAGCGGATCCACCTCTACCTCAAACTTTATTTGATAGAAACGTTTGCTCAGTAGTTGTGAAGTAGGAAGAACTACTGAGCAACAGTGGTGGTTCCCCTGAGTGAAGTTCAAGGAGTACCTGAAGGAGAGACGTGGAGTCCGCTCTTCTAAGGTAGGGTAGGCACAATAGTTCTCAAGAGCTACCCAGAGCTTCTCACTGCCATATACCTGCTCTCTCATTCCAACCATCCCTCTCTGACTCCTCCCAAATTGAGACACACAGGGAACCCAATGGGACACCAATGCCAAAGACCAGATTAAAGACCGAGGTCCCAGCTGGCACTTTTAAGTTCCTTTACCATCTGGGTCTCCCCTTCATTCACCCAACATGACTTCTTTCTACTTCTGAGCACTTAACCTAAAAATCTCTTTAAGGTCTCTTGAAGATAAACTTCTTGTGCTCACCCTTGATGATACTTTTTCTGTTCCTTGTACTTTTTCTCTTCCTTGGACCTTCAATTTTTTGTTCTACCTTTACTCTAACAGAAGGTGGCTCTAAATTATTTCCATGTTAGAGATCTCTTTAGCTAACTACAGTTCTCAGTGGTTCTTTCTTACTCTGAATTTTGACTACCCTTTTATATGCAATCTGTACCCTCCTATCTAGAGTTGGTAAACTTTAATATATGTCTTAAATAACTCAGTAGAATACCTGGCCTGGAGCAGGAAATGTTAATGATATTGCATCTAGGTAGAAAAGATAGGGAAATAAATCACTGTGTAAGAAATGCAACAGGGCTTCCCTGGTGGCGCACTGGTTGGGGAGTCCGCCTGCCAATGCAGGGGACGCGGGTTCGTGGGTTCGTGCCCCGGTCCGGGAAGATCCCGCATGCCGTGGAGCGGCTGGGCCCATGAGCCATGGCTTTCAGGCCTGCGTGTCCGGGGCCTGTGCTCTGCGGCGGGAGAGGCCACAACAGTGAGAGGCCCGCGTACCGCAAAAAAAAAAAAAAAA
>NW_020173266.1:712839-771621 GCF_003031525.2 Neophocaena asiaeorientalis asiaeorientalis | reverse complement strand
AAAAAAAAAAAAAAAAAAAAAAAAAAAGATGCAACAATAATCTTAAGTGTAAATTATTACAAACCTCTTCTGGAGACTACAAATGCTAAGAGCACAACTATCATTTGAGCAGTCAGTGGGGTCCTTACTCCTAAGAACAGTGAAGCCTACATCTAAATGCACGAACACTAAAACAGTGCACTTACGCTACAATTCTCATGAAGACAGAAATACTGAGGGTAAGATAAATTAGGTCTTCTTCAGCAGCAGATTAAACTCCTAAGAATCTAGTTTATGATGATATATGCTATCAACAGGAAACTTAATGAGAGCTTGCCTTCTTTACAGACAGCATACGTTTCTCACTCTGAAAAACCAGTAGGAATATCAGAACAGATCAAACAAAGAGAAAACAGAATTACTTACAGTTGGAAATGTACCCATTGCAACATACTACCATTAAAAAAACCCTTAACTTTAAAAAAAAGAGACATAATAGCAACCAAGCAAAATAATTCTTCCATGAAGTAAGATCATGGTAGTTATCCTTTTCTCCTGGCAGCAACAAAAAACCAGAAGTGTATTGAAAAGAGCATTCCCAGTCCCACAGGAGAAACAGGCTGTTCTCTTTGGTAAATTTCTAGCCTTCCTAACAGGTATGTTATAGGGTGTTACTTCTAGCCTTTTTGGCTAGTATTCAAATAGATCAGGGCTAGAAAGACAGAAGAAGTAACATGGGAAAAACAAACACTGGAACTCGAAAATGAGAAAAAAATAATCAAACCCAATAGACAGCTTCTATAATGGCTTGTATAGTTTCATTTTTCTTATTTGTAATAGACCTCTCACATTTATTGAAATAAAATTATGTAAAAGCCTGAAACTCTGGCATTATACATAATGAAGAAAGAGTTCTGCTCTTTTCTTATTAAAATAAAAAGGTTCCCCACTCAACACTTATATTTTAAAAGATAAAATTAATCAAACACATGAGACTACAGCAGATGATACTGAATAAATATCAAAACAAGTCATTCATACTAAAATATGCCTTTACTCCTAAAACCTAAAATATATCACACAATACCTCCAAAAGAAATGTAGTACATCATATGCCCAGTTTTTCTTCACTTAAGTAACCATGAGGATTCACTTGAACTTGTAGAATAAACTATTCTTTTAAAAAAAAAGCTTAAAGAAAGCTAAAGAAAAAAAAAAAAAGAAACAAGTATTCTCTTAAGCTTAGAAACTGTGTTTCTATACTTTTGAAATGCTGAATTTTCTTAGAACTTATAATGCACCTCTTAAAATTCATTACCCTAATAGCTACCTTAGCAAGAACTTAACTGATATCACCATACTAAAGAGAAAATGGGAATTTTACTCCCCATCTGTCGTTTCTCTAGGACCAGCTTGCTATGAAAAATGAATTATCACAATTTGAATATCTGTATACTTTTATATGGATGTTATTGCTTTCACTAGCCTGATATTTAGTCATTCACTCAACAACTTGCACTGTGTAGGCCGAGTACTGTGACATGTGTTTCATTCCAAGATGGTTTTGAAAACTTACTGAACAGCTTTCATAGCCCAGGCATTTTCCAATGCTCTACTCCACTTAGTCTCATAACAGCCCCATAAAGGAGTGTTTATCATCTTCATCTACAAAAAGGATACTGACCTCACAGAGTTAAAGTGACTTGACCAATGGCCGGTAGCTATTAAGAATCAGAGCCAGGATATCAGCTGAAGTATTTTCATTCAAAAAGCAGAAACTTTTCACTACACACAGTCCCTCAAACAGCTTTTGATCTAGCAGAAGAGATAAAACATAGAGCCCCAAGCAAGAGAGATTTCAGGAGCTCAACTCCAATACTCTTGTAAGCATCATCTAAGTTGTCGATGTTAAATTGGAGCCTTGGTTCTGGTAATAAGGCTTCTGGCTTATTCCTGATATCCAATCATCATCTTGTACACAGTTCTGGCAATTACATCCCTGAGCCTAAGTCCCTCTTTTGGTATCTCGTGAAGAAGGGTCCTGCTTTGCTCTAGAAAGGACTAGAGTCTTGTCTTTGAACCCAATTTCCAGGACTCTGATTTCTTCTAAACAGATTCCCTTTAGAGTTCAGGGTTCCTGTCCTTTCTGCATGTTACCTGTAACTTGCTTTCTCCTATATACTCCTTAGTTCAAGCTGTCTTCATTCATAATTTGAACTACTGCATTAGCCTAACTGGTTCTTTGCCTTCAGGCTATCCTTAAAGCCATCCTCCACATTGCTACCAACATCAACATTACTTAACATAAACCCGATTATGTCCTTCCCTGCAACTTCTAAGATAAATGCCAAATCCTTCAAAAGGACATAAAATCATTTCCTAATTCATCAACTACCACTCATCTCAGTATACTTTATACACTTTAGCTATAACAAACTTATTGTTATTCCTGAAATAGAAAAGAATTGTTTTATGCCTCTGAGGTTTTGCATGTGCTGATCCCTCTGTCTGGAATGCCTTTATCTCCGTGCGTACCAGTGAATAAAACTCCCATTCAGCCACTAGGAAGGCAGAAGCCTTACCCCAATCACTGAAACTTTCCCCAGAGGCAGAATTTCATAATTCTTCTCTTGTGCTCCAGAGCACCTCATGCATGCTTCTGATACAGGTGCCCTGACATTGCATGCTAAATACTTATTGATATAGAAGTATGAGCATCTCAAGGGGCAGGATCTCTTAATTTATGTATCTCCAGTGATCTGCTCTGCCCATTTCTGTGATAGCCCCACTACTTCCTGTTGGACCCCAACTCCTGTTATTGTATATTCTTTATCTGTGTCAACCATACTCTTTCCTATGATAAAAAGATGTTTCTGAATCTCAAATTTACAGAACTAATTCTAGGTCCTACCTTTCAGTTTGCAGTTAAAAGGAACAAGCTTATTTATATGTCAAAATATGACACACCAAATGCCAAATCTGGAGGTATTAAACTCACCTGGTAGTTAAGGAGAGCCTTAATGTAAAAGGCAGCATTAAACTTGAGAAGTATCACAGACAAGGATACCGGTCAGGTACTACTGAAACAGGACAGGCAGCAGAAAATGAGGTCCTGAATTAGGCTGCCTTCAGAGAAGACAGGCAAGGGTGCCTCACCAGCCACTCCCATTAACTAGCTGGGGCAGATCAGAGAGACAAGGTGAATCCTGGGAGCTCTGTGTACATTTTAGTACATGTGTATGTTTAGGGATACAGAGAAGTATTTGCACAGAAAACAAAAGAAGTAAAGCACTTATTGAGCTCTCTTTGTATTTGTTGTTGTTGTTTAGAGGAAAAGCAATTCAACGTGAAGGGCATTTAAAAAATTTAATCTCAATACATTGAAAGTCAGAAAAGAAGTGAGACTGAGGCTCTCAGAGGTTATATTTTAGGACACTACGTGAAAAATGGGCTAATACTGGGAAATGGCAGAAAGAGAAGCATAAAATCAGTGGCTGAAATCATTTATTTTGGCTGAATATCAAAACAATCCATATGCCTAGTTAGAAATACTATAATTTAAATTTGTTTAGAGTTAATCTCTTCCTTAATTGCAAGGAAATGGAAATTTCATCATATAGAATTTTTGAAATTATCAAAATTGTAGAGAGTAAACTGGCACTTTGGAGAAACAGAAGATGAGACGAAACACACACACATATACAGATATATAATATCATATATTATATAAATCTCTATATAAACACTTTCTAATATTTTTAAAACTTAAATTTGCTAATCACAAAATATGTAAAATATTCTGCAAGTATTTCCTAAGTACCTACTATTCACATAGGTGTTTTTAGCATCAAGTGAGGCTATATGTGAACAATGTTTTCTCAAATACTCTTTGACTACTGCAATCCTCCTATTATTTATTTATCTATCTATCTATCTATCTATCTATCTATTTTTTGCGGTACGCAGGCCTCTCACTGTTGTGGCCTCTCCCGTTGTGGAGCACAGGCTCCGGACGCGCAGGCTCCGGGCCCAGCCGCTCCGCGGCATGTGGGATCCTCCCGGACCGGGGCACAAACCCGTGTCCCCTGCATCGGCAGGTGGACTCTCAACCACTGCGCCACCAGGGAAGCCCAATCCTCCTAGTAATTCTCAGAACAGAATCCATTTTATTCATCCATCCTTGAAGAAAAAAGTCTATGTGTTATTGCTCTTCTATTCCCTTAAATTATTTTTAGATTATATATCCTTTAATGTCAGTAAAATCAGGTACATATAAAGGTCCAATATCTTAAAATTAGTCAAGTTGTCAGAATGAACATTTCCATTCTATTTTGGTTAGGAAGTGGGATGTGACTGGAGCCGGAACAGTACACGCAGCATGAGGTAGAGAGATCCTACTCACCAAACCACGCCTGCTGGTCTCCTTGAACTTCTATGGCTAAGCCAAAGTCTGCCAGTTTCACAGCTGCTCCCTTGGATTTGCTAGCTAAAAGCAAATTCTCAGGCTTTATTTAGAAAGAAAAAAGAGAGACTAAAGTGAGAACCTATTTTAAGTGACTATTCAAAACTAACATTTTATAAGGTTAGGAAAAAAAAAAAAAGGCATGCACTGTCCTCTCTCCCGGAGACTGTCATTCCTAAATCCCAGGGAAAATATGGTTAGAAAATGATAACAAATGACCATGTGTGCAGGCTTCAGACAGATGCCTAAGTGTACTGGAGAGATACTGGGCTGAAGAGAGAATATGCTTGGGGAGCGATCAAATGAATGAGAGCACCTGTCTTGACCTGCTCACATGCTTCCAACGGCTGCTTGAGGTCCAGACTTGGCCACGGACATTGGCTTAGAAGCCTAACAGAGCACAGACATTTTCAGCAGAAGGAAACTTGGCAAAATGATAACAAGAGTTGGACCAATCTACAGACATTTGGCAAATGAAACTGTGCAAATTAAATCCTAGTTGACTTCAAGAGCTTGGACCCGAATGCAGTGATTTGGATTCCTCAATGTTTCCAAACAATTTCTGTACAAATTTTGGAGTTTTATTCTGAATTGTGTATTAAAATTGCTGTCTTTAAGAATCTGTTTATTCTTAAAGGCAGAAAGAGTCTACTACTATTTGCCAAATGTTATAGTTGGATTTTTTTCTTCATAAGCCAGTTTTTAAAAACACAATTTATGTCTTCAAAGTGTGATTCAAAGTATTACTTATATATTTGTTTTCACATCTCAGAATACTATAAGAAAGACACATTTTTATTTTCTTGGGTATTTATCGTTACTCAAGGACTAATAACTCAGTCTTGGAATAAGGCTGTGCCTACACCACTGTTTCCCAACCAGGGCATCGAGACACATTGGTACTTGGAAAATAAGCACCGTGGCAAAGTCTTGAATTTCCGTGGACTGCCTTTGTGGGTTTTAAGAAATGAAGGGAAAAGATGGTCAGGAGAAGGAGGCTAATTAATACGTACAGTAAATCTATCATCCTTAGCTATGTGGATGAACATATGTCTGGATTGGTATGTATATTTGGGAGAGTGGTTCATCTTCTTACCTTGGGATGGGACCCAGCAAATTTAGAGGTGTGTCTCAGACTCAAAAAAGTTGGGAAACAATGGACTCTGCAAGTGTCAAAACGACTGTCTGAAAAATCTAAAAATTCAGTCAGTCAAATTGGTTTTGTTTATATGTTGACAAACAACTAATTTCAATTTTTTTTCCCATGAAATTGGCTACTTTTTTTCCTTACTGAATTAGTCAGTGTTGTTGGTTGTTTTGACCTTGGGTAAACACAGCCCAAACCAATATTTAATTTATTAATTAAGCCAGCCATGCAAATTAGCAAAGACTCATAACCAGAACTCAGAAGAAATCAGGTTAAGTCTACAAGAACTCGAGTGTAGGCAAGTAAGTTTTAATCAAGTACCAGACTTCTTCAGGCTATTGCTGCTCACTGCCATCAGATTCATCACTGTTATGACAATTGGTAATTGTAAGGACAACTTTGTAATTTTTTAGGGCTGATAGGGTTTTTACCTCAATACTAAATACATGATAATTTAATTTCGATGTTGGGATGATGAGGTCTCAAGTATATGAAAGATCTTCATACTAAAATAACTTTTAGTAAAATCTAACATTTGACATTATTTGGAACTCTTGTTCATCTATCAATATACTATAGTATCTAACCATGCTATATCATCAATATTTGACATTTTATTTTCACAACTAAAGTTTATGGTCCACTACACTCATGTACCTTTTACTTTAATTAAGAAGTGATTTCCAGCTATTAATTTATGGAATAAATGACTTGGAAAAAACCACATTAAACTGTAAGTGATAGTTTATTTCTCTGTAACCTTCATATTCAAAAGCATTGAGAAGTCAGAGAGCTCTGCTAATACACATCTGTCCTATTTTGTCAAGCACAGACTCATTCAGGGAAAGAGTTCCAATCACTTTAGAAATCACAATCATTTTAGGTCTTTCAGATCTCAAGTGAGCAAATGCCAGTGTCATCAGTGGATGAACAACTTAATGTGCTTTCATTCTTATCGATAAATCAAGAAGATCTGGGCAGTGCTGTGTGCATTATGCCCTTAAACACCAGGTATCTGCCAATTCAGAAGAAAGGGAACACCTTAGAGTTTTATCATACATGGCCTGTTGAATGACTGGGGCAAATATTCATACCTAGAGATGACCTAGAAGACCTCTCTGTAGGGCCTTGTGAGTCATCCAGGAAATAATAAATCCATCTGGATCAGTGTTTCACCTTATACCCGTGAAGACTGTTCAGCTGCAGTTATGCACAGGAAAAGGCATGTCTATTTCAAGGTTACTGTATAGATTTAAAAATAAATAGCACTGAAATGGCTTCATGTTTAAGCATACCTTTTAGGCAAACCTAATATACAGAATTATGGAATGCAAACTGAAAACTTAGGATGATTATTGACTTTATTAAAAGATTATTTGCTTTATAAAGAAACATTAAAAGTATCACACACGTTTGATTTATATACAACTCTTTGGAATATATTTGTTTGAATAATCTTGTTACCATGTTCTGCAAGGATATGGAAGGCTTAATCACCAAGAATTTCTAAAGCAGCATTTAAACCAGGGCACCACACAGTTATTCTGATTTTCTTTAACTACTACCATTCATATAGCCTCCAACTTAAAAACATACTGCACTATAAAAGTTCATTGGCAAGTAGGCTAGTTCAGATTATGAATGTCCACAGAAATTAAGATAATATGTGGTTATATTCCACAAAAGCTGAAACAGTAGAGTCTCTCACCTAATCAGCGGCTACTTCTTTAGAAAGGATAACCTTTACATTCTTCACTGCTAATATTCTATTATTTTGATTTTCTAAAACAAATGAGAAAGGTGAGATCAGAAACTCAGGCCTTCCAACACAACTATGGGGCACAGCACTGTGAGAGAAATGGGCAGCACAATGATCTAGAAAGAGGGTGAAGGCCTAGATTTATTTCCTGGTCCTGACTGTTATTAACTATGTGGATTTGGGCAATTTAGACTCCTGAAGCTAATTAACTAATTCTTCATCTCACAAATGAACATTATAGATATATATTTTATCGCAAAACAGTATATATAAAATCCCACTGGATTTAATCACAGGGGCTCATAAGGGACATTATATGCGTTAGTGATTAGCTATTATACTGCAGTGCAGCTGGCCATTTCAATGTGCATAACATTGAATATCTGTAATGAATGCTCACGACTTGAGAAATGTCTGTATTTCTAAATTAAGTGCAATCTATTATGTTAATATTTACACATTGAGATTATCTCTAAATTCTTATAATGCATCACTGTTTAGGTTGGTTTTTAAATAGATTCTACTGACATTCTCACACACAGGTTCCCTCCCCGCCCCATTGCTTCCTAATGATGCAGGATTTTCCACGACATCTGGTCTTAGTGTCAACAACCATTTATAGCCTATCAGCTGTAACGAGCAGCAACTGTTTGCAAGTTTTCTTCTGTACTTCCATATGGATACAATGGCAACTACTTCCATTGTGATTTGGGATTTTCTTGAAACTGTCCAAGTATCTCAAAGTACCGAGGCAAGTTGCTGGAATCACTTTCAGAACTGGAAGAGACTTGGGAGATAAAATCATTCAAACCCCTCAGTTTGAGGTAGAGAGGTTCAAAATGATGAAGCAAGGACTTGAGGCCAGATTTCCTGATCCCTTCCTTTTAAAAGATGTGATACTGAGGAAGCTTCTCTGATGGTATAAAAATCATTCATTTTCTTTTTTTTCATTCATTTTCAAAAGGTACTCTATTCAGCAGATATTTTTAGAAGAATTTAAAGTAGTCAAAAATATTTATTACCCATAATCAAATAAAACAAGGGGAAACATGAAAAAGACATAATTTTGATTTTGCTTCTCAAAAATCTCCTAAATACATCATGAGGATTTCTAAATCAGCATGACCTTTATTAAGGAACTGATTCAGCAAAGGCAATGATCATCTTTAACAGTCACATTAACATCTTCAACATTAGTGATATCACAGATTTATCTGTGCACATACGTGATTATCTACCTAACCAATGAAACGCAAACATTCGTAAATTATAAGGATAGTGAAATCATGTGTGCTTTACTTTTTTAAAAAAGCAAAACGTTTTTAATGAATATTATAAAACAGCAAGTTATTAGTTTTACTATTCTATATTATTTGATGCTTACATTCCCTTGGATATTAGCTTTTAAGAAGTAAAATTGTCTTTTAAAATTTCTTTCTTCTATTGGAAAGTCTCAGTATTTCAACATGAAGTTAGTCAGTGCTTTGGTGCGTTTTCAGTCACTTCTCCTTTGCCAAAGAAGGTGTGGACAAAGCTCCTAGAAATGAACTAAATGAAATGTTGCATGACTTGAAAAGCCTGAATATCAGGCTCACTCATGCACATGGTGGAGGTCCTTTTGTGCACATGGTACAAGTGACTTTTGCTTTTATTTTCACATGGCATGGATACCTGAATTTATGTACTTAGCACGGGGAACTTCTAGCTGATGCATGCACTGTGAGTTTGTGATGAGGAAGTACTCTTTCTATCATCATGCATATATGAGCAAGTTCGTAAGAATCACTCAGTATTCCATTCCTGTTTCTTGGTCTGCCTCCGCATTATCAGCACACAGTATCAAGTAGCTTGAAAGAACCCCAGTGGGACTTCCCCAATTAGCTGTTTCTCCACAGCCTGACATACACCAAGTACTCCATAAGAAATACTAGAATGACTAAATGAATTATGGAATTTGTCACATGTATATAGTTTGTTTCTAGTATAGCTAGACATACATTATGGACAAGTGATGTGTTCTTTAAACATTTTTTTAAAAAGGTGGTTCTGAGAAAAGTGGAATAATTGTGATTTTATCATTATGCTAAATGTAGAATTCACTATTTGATATATCTACTACCCATGGTGACAAGGATTTACTGAATGCTTGTCAGATTCCCAGAAAATGAATTCCTTTCTTTTCTGGTCATACATTCGATTTTATTGACATTTCTATGAAAGTGTTAAAAATCCCCCCAAATCTCCGGAATTACTATCTTCATTTAAATATCTATTAACTATTCATCTATTTACCTACCTATCACTCTCATATCCATCCACCCGTCTAATGATTTTTCCATTAAACACTGTTCTTCAGGAGGTAGGCTTTAAGAAAGACAGTATTTTCCAATGAGGCAGTTCACTGGTGCTGATTTGTTGCTAAAAGATTCAGTTGTATGTATGAAGCCTCCTATCCAGATAGCTGTTCATGAAGTAGTTTAGTAACCATTTCTGATACACTCCGAACTGAAGAAATCTTACTACTTTCTGTGAAATATGTTTATTTGAAAAAGCACAGCTATATAACTGTCTCCTTTGTCTTACTTCCTTCTGTCAACTGATTCACAGAAGTTGTATTCTCCCGGTTCTTAAATGAGACAACACATCTGACTTGATATGCCTTTACTTCCTGTGACATCGAAAGTTGTCACTTGTTACTGCAGCCTCTTTTCGACCTAATATATTTTTGGATGCAGTGCTTGTCTGATGTACTTCCTTCTTTCTGGGACACACAGCACAGATACATTTTCCACATATATTTAAGTGATCTTTAATTCACCAGCCTGTACGTTCCACACATACAAGGTCTGTTTATTTTGCTCTGTAATATATGCCCACAGCCCAGACAGGGCCTTGGTAGGTGCTCAAGAAATGTTTGATTAATGTTTGTTCTTCTCTTTTGATACCTGAATTTTTAATCAGCAGAGTTCACAAATATCCAACACCACTCTTCATAAACAATCTATTTATAAGCACTCCAAAGTGACTGTCTTGATGTGGCCTAAATTAAATGTGGCAAGTCCATTTCGTTCTTCTCGATGCCTCATTTTCCAAAGGCTGTGGACAATGCCACCTTACTGATTTTCTAAATAGGACATCTTTCCTTTTTATACCAGTCTTTTGTCAAATTATGCTGCCCTCCTACTCTACATTAAATCTTAAATATGCCTTATTCTCTTATTCCTAATGATATGAATTTTATATAGCTATGAAAATCCATAGGTGGGGATTATTTTAATCCCTTGACTCACTAAATTTAGACCCATTTTCCCAAATAATTCTTAATATTGCTAGCAAGATTATTTTACCATCATTGTTCTGAACTATTCTTTGATCTCTATAATGGTTTTCAATTCATTTATCTAACTGAATCGAGAAATGGTAGTGATTAAGCTTGCAGACCCTGGAACCCAACTGCTTGGGCACAAATCCTATCTTACTAGCTGAGTGACCTTGCATAAGTTCTTTTACTCGTGGCTGTTAAATCTTGCCTTAGGTAACATGGGGATGGTCACAGTGCCTTCCTCATGAAGTTGTTCTGAAGATTAATATCATGATACAGTACAGGGTATAACAGTAACTGCTTGATAAATGGCAGCTATGGCCATTTTTATTATTAAGGTTCTGCTTTGATTCAAACCCTCTCGAAGACTAGAGTCATATCCCTGAACTATAGTCCTATAATTATGTTAGCACTGCTATATCTCCCCAATACTGCTTGAATCTACATCAACTGGCCTGACACTGAATGCACCTTAGACAAAGGTTGTGGTCCATGTATCCAATGGATACTGCCTGGTGCTGACTGACATGCTTCTGTTATGCCAACATCCCACCACCCTGAACTTTCTCCTGTTGCTGTGCCTGCTGTGCCTTAGCCTCGTCTCTGGGTCTCGGTAAGTTTCCATCTGGTGGATTCTACTGTCTAATAAGCCCCCAAGTGTGGCAGTTATTCAAATATTCAAACCGAGATCTGCATGCTATCACTGTATCAAAGAGGATATGCTTATCCTCTATTTTATTCAACATTAATTAACATACACAACAATCTGTTTTATTCAATGTTGTCCTTTATATTATAAATGTGCTTTTGGTTGAACTTGATTCATTCCTAAATTAAAGAACCATGCTGCAAGTATTAACTAGGTATAAGGTCTCACATTAGGTACCGTAAAGGAACACAATACGTTAAATAGCTATTATCTTAGGAGGGGTTTATAAACAAACTGTACAGTACTCCTATGCTCACAGGTGTCTGTGATAATGATGAAAAATGTAATACTTCCTGTGTTTTTATCTCGCTGATATGGACAAGTTAAACTGCATGCCTGTGGTGTACATGAATTAACATATGAATCATGACAGGGAAACAAAAATATATGGCCCAATAGTAGTAAGGGCAATATTTTGATTAAAGCCTGAGAATAGGTTTCGGCAATTGATCTTTTTCATTTCAATATATCGGTAAATATGCTATTGCAAGTTGTATACTTGTCAGACTATGCATGGTGGATATAAAAGACACAAATCAAAGCCAGTGACTGAGCACACTTAAGGTGTGCGTAAGTTGTCTCTCACACACAAGTTTGGGCCTCTCAGTATATTTATGTCATCGCCTACTGAAAGAAGCATGAGAACTAGACTCAACTGAAGTTTATCCAAGTCAGCAACTTCACAGAAACCAGGACAATTATAGAAATTATAACCAGCTCTATCAGAAGCTCATCTCTATCCTCTCCTAAAAACAGGGTAAGAATGGAAAGCAAAAACACTTTTCTCCCTTGCGAGAAATCTGATGGGCGATGCAGCAGGCTATTTCTTTTAGTAGTAGCCTCGCTGGAAATCACCTGCCTGAGTTTTTAATTAGTGACTTTAGCTCATATGTCAGAAAATATATTTTTCTTCCTCACCCACATCCTAGGCTCACTGCCATCTCTGAGTAAAGTTACAGTCTTTGGGGACTTCCCTGGTGAGAGCCCATGTGCAGCAATGAAGACCCAACTCAGCCATAAATAAATAAATAAAAAGGAAGGAAGGAAGGAAGGAAGGAAGGGAGGGAGGGAGGGAGGGAGGAAGGGAGGAAGGAAGGAAGGGAGGAAGGAAGGAAGGGAGGAAGGAAGGAAGGGAGGAAGGAAGGAAGGGAGGAAGGAAGGAAGGGAGGAAGGAAGGGAGTTCCGGTCTTTGAAGAGCTCTGCTGAGTTTGGACACTTACAAAAGTGTAATATCATGACCTCACAAAATATATTTTGAAAGTCATGGAATAGAATTCACATTTTTCATCCTTGGCTTTTAGAGTATACTTATAATTACATAAATGTAGTAAAATGTTTCAAATGATAACTTTATTAAATAGCAAAAATAATGTGTATGTCTACATACATTCACTTAAAAAGGAAAAGTAGCACTGTGAGTACTACGAAGTAACCAAAAGGGGCACTGTCTTTACATGGCTAGTAAGGAATTTTTGAGGTGATTGACAAATATATGGATTTTCAAAGGAACATATTATTTTTCCTTTATCCTGATGGGTAAGTTTGGTGTTAGCAGATGGACACAGTCCTATCTTGGTTCTCCAAAAGAACAAGCCATTAACCTACTTTTCCTTTAGACATGCAAAGCTCTCAGACTCAAACTGAAAATCAAAGGAAGATTCTAGAAAACTAAGGCAATGTTTTGCTTAAAAATCACATCTTCAAGTAACTCACTGCGGATCGTTAGAGATATATTCTTGTAGAACATACTAAACGAATGGAAACTACAGATTTACAATTTACTATAACTAGAGAAGTCTAGAGAAACCAGCCTAGGTCCTCCCACTGAACCCACTACAGTTCAAGACATTCTAAATTATCCTTTGCCACCTTTGTACTAAAGCCTGGAAAAGGCTGAGGTTTCAGATGAAAAACCACAGCTATACAGTGCTCACATTTGCTATTTCCCCCACCCAGGAGTTTCTCTCCATTTAAATTTCTAGGCCTTCACTATTTCTCTGAAATTTCATAAGTAAAACTAGAATGCTGAGAGAAGAGGTCAGAAAATTAATAAAAGGATAGTCTTCTCTGAAATATTTAATTTCTAAATGATCTAAACAATTTTCAACCTCAATGGTTATCAGAAGCTGAGTCAAGTCTTAAAAGTATTAGTATCAAATATACTATTTGATAATAAAATTTGTTTTACCCTTTTTCCATCTGTTTTAAAAGGCAATAATATCTTGGCCCCTAGGAATATAAATAAATAAAAACCCAGGGAGCCTCAATGTCCTCAGAATTCCTGGGACTAATGTTAAGGGAAAGAGACTTCAGCACCCAGAATGGGATTCTTTAGCACCAATCACTTGGGCCAAAAATCTACCTAATACATTTATCTCTATTTACTTTATAATTCTGATAACCATTTACATATTAGGTAAATATAAAATGACTATAAAATCACATGTTTGATCAACAAACATACTATTATGTCCACAGAACAAGTTTAGAAAGAAAGAGATCAGTCCTACTCACAATCACATTAAATGCTGCATCCATTCTTAGGAAGAAGGAAATATAACCTATTTATTGTTAATGTTAGGCAATGCTTCCTCTCTGGATGAAATGGGATTTATGTAAGTCTCAAGTGTGCATTAGAGAAGAGATGACTGTGGCGAGGGAAAGTGTCTTCGTAATGTGTCGGAATGAGTCCACACAACTTCACTGCTCATATTTTTGCCTTTATAGGTATAACTGCAGCTGAACAGTCGTTAGGAATTGTGTGGTGGTTTGTCTTCTCCAAGGGCATTCATTACTCACCTTCAGGTCCCGATGGACTACGCCCATCTGATGGCAGTGTAGCACAGCCTCCAGGATCTGCTGAATGCAATGACTGCATGCAAACACCAGGGGGCGTGTGTTAGTTCCAAGCTTACACTCACTGTCTGTATAGCCTCAGAGAGACTGGGTTAAAGTGCAAAACTAGCAGACAACTGGGGTTGTATTTTAAACATCTTCAGTAATGTAAACATGCTCAAGTAGAGTGACTACTGCCTCAGAACAATCAGGATCTTGCCAGATGTGAGCCAAAATGTGGGTCCACTTGTTCTAGAAAAATCCATCTTAAAAATATTTAATTCAGGAGCTCATTTCCTGGTTATAAATCCTCACAGGAAATGAACTGGAACACAACTATTATTTTTATAGCTTTTGTGCTCCACCTCCACCTCACACAAAAAAAGCTGTTTCCCTCTTCTCTCCCATTTTTCTAGTATCATTCCAAAGCTGTCACATTAGCAGTCAAGGCACCATTAAGGTTAAATTAGGATACGTAATGAATTTTTGATAAATCATTAACTTCGCATGCTTTAATTTAGCTGGCAATTATCATCTCTTGCCTGAGGGTTCATCAGACTCAAATGGAGCAATGCGTAACCAGTTGTTCTGCTACAGCAACCCATGGTCTCAGAACAGAAGTGGTGTTTAAATCTACAGGCGGACATACATCACAGGCCAAGTTTATCTCCAGGCAAGTGCTGGTCATCTCAGGAAAGCCTGCCCCCAAACTGCCTCTGGTGGTTTACTCCTTGGAAACGTAACAGGTTGTGTTCTCAATACTGTCCTTCCCTTTTTGCTATGATGTATATTTAGCCTGTAGATGAGCAAACTGAAAGAGCCATCATGCATTATCATTTCATCATTTAGTCATTTTAGGGAAAAGTTGGGAAAGGCAAGGGAACCATTTTAAATACCCACCCTCTGCCCTTTCCCCAGAAAAAAAAAAACCAAAAAAAACTTCCTTTGATTCGGATTTATGGACTCCATATACTGACCTTCAGGTCCCTGTGAACTATGCCATTTAGGTGACAATGATTTACACTTTCTAGAATCTGCTGTATACAATGACTGTAAAGATACAAGGGCAGAATGGAAGGGAGAACATTTTAAAGGCACATAGTCAACAGTGAATACAAAATAAAATGAAAGTTCGAACGAAACAAACCACAAACAAAAATTATATTTTTCACATTTTTTTAGCTTTACACTGGAATTAAATAATGCTGAATAAAGCTAATTCTGGTTCTAACAAAAATGACATCCAACATAGAATTTGTGACATATTCAGACAAAACAATTTGAGCTGTGTTTTTCATTGCAACTCCATAAATTAAATCATTTGTATACAGAACCCAATATTTCCATATTCAGGGAGAAAATTTTATAAATAATTCCCACAATGTTCTGGGAAAATTCTTCAGTGAAATAAAATTTATGGGTATTTCTCATACACATCTAAACTGTTTAAAATCTGAGGTCACAATTAAACATAGGTGTTGAAACAAGAGGGTAAACACAGATGAAGTGGCAGGTGAAACAAAGGTCAAAAAAAATGGAGGGAGACATTTACCATTTTGACTTAGAAATGGTGCTGCTTGTATAATATATTAATAGGAAAACTAACACACGTCTCCAATAATAGGGAGAATTTAAAGTAAACACATGGCATAAAACAAACTCCTCTTCAGTATAGTCATACTCTGGGGAAGGGCTAAGAACTTACAAAAAATAAATAAAATTTAAAATCCCCTGGAGCACTGGTGGTTGTTAAGACACATTTTCATACACCCCAGTGAAGGAAAACTTATGATTATTACTATGTTAAAATGCACAACTTATGCTATTCTTATTAAAGGCTCACTGATGTCAAATAGACGCTAATTAAATTCTATGGTAGACGTCATCGATGGGCACCTATAAGGTCCCATGAGCTGTCATATGACATACAGTAGTGTAGAACATATCACACTGATGAATTCTGTACAAGTTCACTATGCGATTCAAATGCAGGTATATACAGACATTCATTCATTCTACATTCATTCATATAAGGATTAAGCAAATACTTTAATGAGGATATTTTCAATCATTTAATGTACAAAACTACTACTCCAAAGTAAATTCTTGAATTAAAAGAAAGTAATCACCATCTGATTTATTACAACATGTCACAAAATTGATCATGATTGTGATTTTCTAGCTCTAACTCGATTAAATGTACCACTAAACAGCTTCATATTGGTTGTTTTTGACTATACAGCTTATTGGAGTGTTGGTAATTATCTGTTAAATCATATGACTCTTTCCTTCTACAATAATGTTCACTTTATACTACTTTTTAGGAATACTTCACTCTCTCATCTCAAACCACTGGTATAAGTTATTGGGCTTAATGAATAACAGAAAATAAAGAAGTAAACAAGAATTCATATTAAATAAAGTTTACCATATGTTACCAGTAAGAATTAATTCAATTCTTAACTTCTTGAGGACTAGTACTAAACAGATTTTTACAAATTATTTGCTCTTTATGCTTGTAGTTAAGAAGAGAATGTTTCTTCTCCTTGATTATGTGTGGGACCTACCCTAAAATGTATCCCATTGTACATTCCAAAATTTAATATAAGCATGCATATGAAATGATCCAACCAACCAAGGGTCTATCCTGTTATCTGTAGGGCTGCTCGATAGTGAAAATGGTCTCTAGATTAATTTCAACCAATATTTTGAAACACAAGAACAACCTGTTTAACATCACTTTGAAAAGCAAAATAAAGGAAATTCCCTAACTTTTTTTATTACCTTGATTAAAAAGATTACTCTTTTGGAAAGTGGGCAAATAGCTACTTCCAAGGCTATTCTGAAGCCCTTTTCAGAGGCCTAATGTGAGGAACTGGCTTAAACTGAACAAGTGGTGATTCACTCATTATAGCATAAGTGACATGGAACTTTCTATTTGACTTTGGCAGGAAAAATTCCATTAAAAAATTAGAGTGTAGTCATGTGCAGAGAAGATTCACAAAATGTCATAAACAGTAGCATTAAACCAAAAAGATTCATTAGAAATTTAGAAGTGAGCCTGTATATACATGTGCTACTTCGGAGGGATGGGGAACCTTCTATCGGCTGACTATCTGAGGGCCAGGCTACAGGCGAATTAGCAGCCTTAGGAAGCTCTGAAAGCATTAGATAGAGAACCAGCAGGCACAGACCATCAGTAACTGAATATATATAAAACATCTCATTTATATTGCTAATAATGAGCCAAGCACTCACGGCCAGATTTTTCAGAATGAGTACCAACTGCAGAATATATGTAAGAAATGCCAAGGAAATTAACATCATACAGTCTAAGTAATGCCTAAGCAAGTAGATGAATGTTACTTCACTCCAAAAACATTGCCTAGGAAGCCTCAAATTAGACAAAATGTTAGCCATTTTTAACTTCTGTAAAAATTTTGCCAATTAACAAGATTGGGAAATCCTCTTAAATCCTCTGAAGTACCTGAATAAATATTTTTCAAGTGAGAGTTCCAAGGACATTAATGGAATTTCCAAAGCATTAAACAGCTCATAATGCCTGAAGGAGACCACTGGGCCTTTTGGAGTCTGTCTCTTTTTATGGCCTCTGATTAGACATGGGCTGTTCATGGAACTTCTGTGATGATGGAAATGCTTTATATCTGCTATATCCAGTCAGTTGCCACTAGCCACTCGTGCAATTAAGCACTTGAAATGGGGCTAGTGCAACTGAGGAAGTGAACTTTTTATTCAATTTTAATTAATTGAAATTGAAATTAAGAGTCATATGTATAAACAACAAGGTCCTACTATATAGCACATGGAACTATATTCAATATCCTGTAATAAACCATAGCAGAAAAGAATAAGGAAAAGTATATATATATAACTGAATCACTTTGCTGTACAGCAGAAATTAATACAATGTTGTAACGTAGTATCAAGTATACTTCAATAAAATAAATTAAAAAAAAAAAGTCATGTGTGACTAGTGGCTCCATACTGGGCAGCCTAGCATCTAGAGAGCTCATAACTTTGATAAAAAAGTATATTTCTTTATTAGAAGTCATTCCAGTTAGGCTTTTTTAAAAAATAAAATATGTATTCTAACTATAGATACTAGATAAAAATAAAGTTCAGGCCAGATTCATAGTTTTTTTTTTTTTTCCTTCAAAGAATCATCTTGGAAATCCTTAAGAGAGAAATATCAGTTAAGAGGGTCTCATCAAGAAAAGTCCAAGATGGTATTATGAAAGTCTCATAATCTTAAGCATCATAATATATTTGTAGAGAGATATACTGAACAGGGGTCATCTGAGTGCTGAGTCCTGTATCTTGCCCAGGGCAAGTCACTTACCTGGCGTCGGCTTCACTGTAATATTCTCTCGCCACTATGTCTTCAAACAGCTCACCTCCAGTAACTCTGTGAAGACAAGATATTCACATTAAAAAAGAAGAAAAAACTGGGCATCAATAGATTTGCACCAGTGTTCATATGGAATATATGCTTTCAGATTATTTTAAAAATTATTATCAAAACAGAAAGCATATTAAAACATTATAAGACTCCATAATGTTCAATTTATATTAATCTAAACATTTCCATCTTTTCTGTTTGCCTTTGTATCGCTAGATCCCGAGGATACAACTTTCTGTATACCATAAATATACTCAGACGTATCTTATAGAAAATGGTTTCTATGAAACTCTTCAATTCTCTAAATATTAGCTGAGGTCTGACAAAGTGTGTGGAACCATTTAGGAACATTTTCTGAACAAAAAGAGAGGACAGGATAACATATCATGGGTGTAGAGTGTGAGTTTGCAGGCTGTATTTCTCTGGAGAGGCTTGTTTTTTAAACTGCAATGAACATGCCTTTATGGGCTAGAGGTGGCCTTCCAAAATACATACCACTTTGGGGCCGAGTGCTTGATTTTCCTTGTAAAGCAATTTCCTTTATGTTCCATGTCTTTGCCGGTAAAGTAAGACTCAGGTTTTGGCAGTGCCTGGGAGGCAGCAGTGACCCCTTGCCAGCTAGGAAGGAGCCATATCTGTCTGCCCTTTTTAATAAAATGAAGACTTCCCCACTACTCAGCAACTAGATTTGGTTACTCCAGGAAGTTCATTCAGACGGTGGACTTCGAAGTTCTCTAAATAAGGAGATGTAACTATCTCTGGGATTAATTTCTTCTCCAGGTCCAATAGATTACTGCCTTGGGGCTACAATTCCCTAACCAGTGATTCTCTGGCTTAGGCTTTTCTTCTCCCTGCTTAAAAAATGACTTTTTAAATTTTAAAAAGTCATGTAATTTTGTGGTAAAATTTTAAAATATGGAAATGTACCAAGTCCTCCCCTATCTCTTAATCCCAATTCCACTCCAGGGAATAAATCGATTTTAACTTTATGCGTGTCCTTTCAACTTTTTGTGTATCTTTTAACATTTATACTTTTCCCTTTACAAACACACACAAAGAAACACTTTTCTCACTACAGTGCGATTGTGCAACATACAAAAATTAGGCTAATCGTGTTTTTCATTTTACATTAAATCATGGGCACTGTTTCATGGCAGAAGGATTTTTCCCCCTATTTAAAATAAGTAGTGTGTATGTGTGTGTGCACGTATATCTTTGAGTATTATTAGAAGATAAATTCTTAAAAGTAAAATTACTGGGTCAAAGAGTATCCACATTTAAAATTTTGTTGGGAAGACAAGGAAAATTACCTTCCAAAATGGTGGTACCTCCAACATTTTGAAAGTACCGACAGGCCCACATCATTACTAATAATGGTTATTGTCAATAAACGAAAATGCCTATCTAATTGGAAAAAAGCTCATGTTAATACAAATTTGAGTATTAGTGAAATGAATCATTTTTTAATGTATTTATCAGTCATTCCTTCCTCTGTTATGATCTGACTTGATTTTAAAAGAAACTTTCAGCTTTGGAGTTAAATCTCATAAGAGCTAACATTTGTTGAGTGCTTACCATGTGACACACAGTGTGCTAAGCTTTATATTAACTGATAAATTCTCAAAATTTAGGATGGTTTTACCACTAGCCCAGTGTATTGATGAGAAAATGGAAGTACAGAGAAGTTAAGTAACTTGCCCAATTTTACACAGCCTTGAGTGGCATAGGTGGGCCATCTACTCTACAGCCCATACTTTCAATCACTACACAGTACAGCCTTTTCAATAATTACACTGTCCATTTTTCTAGAGATTTAGAAGGTATGAGTCATTTGGTCAAGCATCAAGTGAAGGTATAAAACTTGCTGTATGTACATTAGAGAGTGTGAGATAAAATTAATCTAAGATAGTTTTTTGTTCTTGTTTTTTACTTTAAAGTTCTGAAATATCATCAAATGATAACATGTTCCAGGGATCACCAGTTATTACTTTTGTCTGTATTTTCCTCTCCTAAATGAAAAGATGTGATACTATAAACTGTAAACTTGTCTGAAAGTTTACCCAACTTTCCCCCATCTCCATGGCATTCTGTATATTTGTAAGTCCTTTAATGTTGAAGTTACTATTTTCAATTCTATTACTTTTACATATAAAATGGACATCTAAAATGATTATTTAAAGCTTCATATGGGCTTGTTATGAAAACTATGGTTATGTGTACATGTAATTTCATTTATTGGCACAGCTAAGTTTTTCTCCCAATTAGAATCTATGATATTAACGCAATCATACAGTGTGCCCTAGACAAATTACAATACAAAATAATTAAATATTAGACAGAAAGAACTTCCAACAAATCTGTTACTGTCTCTAACGATGATAACAGTTTCATGGGATTTCTTCCTTTGAACGTGACCAACGTAGATATTCATATTTATCTTTGTTTCTGACCACAGGTAGCAAGAAAATCTGTATATATTACAAACAATTTTGGATTGTTAAAGTGTTTAACAAATATTGATTAAAAAGTCCGTTTTCACTAATAAAATTGCTACTGCATATATAGTAGCTTCTTAAATATATTAATACTCCATGAGAATTGTCAGATCCTAAATCACTAGGATCAGGACTTACGGATCTCTGTTACCTTAGCACCGAACCCAGCAACTAAGACATAACATTTGTTCAATTAACGAGTACTGAAATAATGATTAAATGAATTAACCAAGTCAAAAAATTATGCTACCCATCTACTATAAGTTTAGAGTTTACATGTGCTTAAAAAGAAAAAGGAAAACACTAAAATTTAGCCACACGTGACAATAGGTTTTATTTCTTAAGGGGTTTATATCTAAAGAAGACTACTGAAAAGTCACGTGTAACTATTAAACAAATTTAAGGGGTATAGAGAGCTTTATGTAGAGCTGGAGATTATGTAGTCAACTGTCTCTGACAGTACTCTTTCTCATTTTCTAGCATTCATTTTTCTCATTATTTAAAAATATCCTTGTGCAAATGAAGCCATTTTGTCATTTTTGCTATATGTATGATAAACGTCTGAGAAGGAAAAAATGGACTTCTAATAGAACACACTGCCTTAAAGAGAAGCTTGAATTTTCCAACTTTAACACATTTCTATATTCACACGATTGTTTAATGGAGCACAAAATTAAGCAGCAGTTATTACAGATTTTGGAAAATTTTTAGTATGCTATGTGAAGTTTCACACAGTCACAAATTAAATCAGTCTCATGAATAAACTGTTAGATTAATTAGAGATTTTGCGAATAAAGTGGTGTCAGGGATCTGTATGATATGAGGCATATCAATTATATATTTGAAGCATTAATTATCATTTATGAACCTCTATAACATTAGAGCTTACAGGTAATAAATGATAACTCTAGAACTATGAAAAGATGAGACTCCATATATCAAAAAGGTTTTTGTTGTTGCTGTTGTTATTTATGGGAATGCTGATTCATTTTGTGTTATCCAGCAAGAATGAATTATTCATGCTCCTTGTATATATATATATATTTGTGAATTATATCAGAAATAGCTGAAAGTAGTTTCACCTTGAACAAAACATTTATAAAATTTTGAGGATTACAGTTTTGACTATGACACTGAGAGCAGCTGCTAGCATCCAAGATGTCAAAGATTGGACTTTGGAAGAGAAAATGGCTCCACGTTAACTCAAGAACCAGCACTGATGTAGAGATTAGAGCATGCCCAAGGTAGTGGGGCAAAACCCATGAACCTCAGGCTGTAGCCACGTTGGAAAACAGGAACCCAGAGCAGGGCCCAGCTAACGCACAGGGAGGAGGCAATATCTCCAAGGCAGGGCCAGGAGTGTCTCTGAGAAAAAGGAGTAATTCCCCCTGGAACTCCAAGTATAAAGCTGAAGAACAAACCCAATGAGCAGAGGCCACTGGACCTGAAATCCAAGGCTCTGAACAGAGACAGCAGAAGTCATGTTAGCAAAGAATCACCATAGTCAAATTTTTTGTTTGTTTGTCCAAAAACATTTCATATGCTGACTTGCATTTGGGTGACAGGTGTGTCTTCCAGTGACCTCCCGGGCAGAAGCTGTGAGTGGTGATGTGTTCATCTGTGCTACCTGCATGGTGCCCGGCACACTGCCTTCCATACTGTTGAACGATAACGGCAAATATCCATTGGGAGCTCACCATGTGCCAAGCCCAAGCACTGTTCTAAGTCCCTACGGGTTGTAACACAACAACCTCATGAGGTAGATACTAGAGCTATCATTTCCGTTTTATACACAAGGACACTGAATTAGTGGAGGTTAAGGACTTTTCCCAAGAACACACAACACAAGAAAGAAAGGGTTTGTTTATTCCCATTGTGCTACCCTAATTGTTTCCCCTTGGACACAAGCTGGAGAGCAGGAGAAGAGCAGGTCAAAGATCTCTGGAGAGCCCAAAGGGTCATGTGAAAAGACTGGGAAGAACAGTGACATAAAGGCACTCCCACTTATATCCCCTTTAATTCTTAGATTAAAGTAAGACCAACTGCTGGTGAGGGCTGGTCAGAGTGAAGCTGATCACGGTTCATTAACAGGAGTGTTACTGGTCTTCCTGGCCAGACAGTCCTTCACCAAGTGGGATGGTCCCTTGAATAGGCAAGACTGTCAGCACCAGGCCCCACAATAGGTGCCAGTAGCACTACCTTGTCAATCCCACTATTCCCAGTCACCCCAAGGTCCCCCTAGTGTCCCTGATGAGAACCACTGAGCTAAGGGAAGTCTATGGAGATACAATTGAAAAGTCAGGCCTTCTTAGCACCACCTTCTAACATATATAGTCAACCAAGCCAATCTCTGGGCAGGCATCTATGATGGAACATTGTATCTTCAGTACTTTATAGCATGTCTGGCAGATAGAAAGAGCTTAATAAATCTTTACTGAGTAAATAAATTATCAAATAATTAAATGGATGAATGAAACCAGTCCACAATTTTATGGTTTAACCCATATTTAAGCTAGAAACTGAGGGTAAAGAGGCCCAACTACCTTTCTATTATTTATCTACCAATCTCTAGACAAATCCTGCTGACTTTAGCTCCAAAATGGATCTTAAATCAGTACTTCTTTTCATCTCCACTCTAATGTCACCAGTCCAAGTCATCACTGTCTGCCACCTGCACTACTGCAATGGCCTCCTCATTGGCACCATCTCCTCTCTTGCCCCTCTGCCATCAATTCCCCAGACAGTAGCTTTAAGTGTATATCAAATCTTGTCTCATGGCTACATGAAGCTCTTAAATACCTGTGCACTGCTTTTCCAGGCAAAATCCTTACATGACCTGCATGTCTCCTGACCCTCCTTGCTGCCCCTCTCCATCCTGCTCCAACCACAGCAGCCTTTCTCAAGTTCCTCAAGTGCACCAAGCTCCTTCCCATCCCCAGGCCTTTTCACGTGCTGATCTCTCTTCCAGAACATTCCCAATGTCTTTACCTTTACTATTTGGTGAGTAAATCCCTCTTATCCTTAAAAACTTGGTTTAAATTTTATATCCTCAGACCCCGTACTCATCTAAGTTATCTTACCCCCTTAGAACCCTGTATTATACTCCATAACACTTATCACCATTATAATCACGTATTTCTTTGTGTACACATTTGTTTAATGTTTGTCTTTCTACCTGTATGGTTGCTCTGGGAGGGTAAAATCTGTTCCTGCTTCTTCACTATAAAATATCAAGCGATGACACATAGTGCCTGTGACAAGCTCGATAAATGCTCATTAAGTGAATGATCCCAGGGTTTTATATTTCACAGAGAGCAGATGTGTGGGATGATCACATATCAAGGCCATAATGTTGATGCTCCTGACACCATATCACTTACCATTATATTTTATAAGAAAGCAGGTATCTCTCAGGCCGTTTTCCCCTGGAAATCATATATTTCAGTTTTGGATATTATAGTATCTTTCCCATAAGACAGAGGTTGTCTGTGAACTAATCATGTCTGATCACAAATGCAGGAAGTATTTGTTGAATTCATTATAAAGGCACATACTTGGATTAGAGATTGAGAAGGGAATAAAAACATGGTGTTTTGAGGGCAGACAGCAGAAGCAAGAAGAACTACAATCCTGCAGACTGTGGAACCAAAAACACATTCACAGAAAGATAGACAAGATGCAAAGGCAGAGGGCTATGTACCAGAGGAAGGAACAAGATAAAACCTCAGAAAAACAACTAAAAGAAATGGAGATAGGCAATCTTCCAGAAAAAGAATTCAGAATAATGATAGTGAAGATCATCCAGGACCTCGGAAAAAGAATGGAGGCAAAGATTGAGAAGATGCAAGAAATGTTTAACAAAGACACAGAAGAATTAAAGAACAAACACCTAGAAGAATTAAAGAACAAACAAACAGAGATGAACAATACAATAAATGAAATGAAAAATACACTAGAAGGAATCAATAGCAGAATAACTGAGGCAGAAGAACGGATAAGTGACCTGGAAGACAGAATGGTGGAATTCACTGCTGCAGAACAGAATAAAGAAAAAAGAATGAAAAGAAATGAAGACAGCCTAAGAGACCTCTGGGACAACATTAAACGCAACAACATTCACATTATAGGGGTCCCAGAAGGAGAAGAGAGAGAAAGGACCAGAGAAAATATTTGAAGAGATTAGAGTCGAAAACTTCCCTAACATGGGAAAGGAAATAGCTGCCCAAGTCCAGGAAGCACAGAGAGTCCCAGGCAGGATAAACCCAAGGAGAAACACGCCGAGATATATAGTAATCAAATTGACAAAAATTAAAGACAAAGAAAAATTATTGAAAGCAACAAGGGAAAAATGACAAATCACATACAAGGGAACTCCCATAAGGTTAACAGCTGATTTCTCAGCAGAAACTCTACAAGCCAGAAGGGAGTGGCATGATATACTTAAAGTGATGAAAGGGAAGAACCTACAGCCAAGATTACTCTGAGTAATGAGATACAGCAAGGATCTCATTCAGATCTGACAGAGAAATGAAAGGCGTTACAGACAAGCAAAAGCTAAGAGAATTCAGCACCACCAAAACAGCTCTACAACAAATGCTAAAGGAACTTCTCTAAGTGGGAAACACAAGAGAAGAAAAGGACCTACAAAAACAACCCATAACAATTAAGAAAATGGTAATAGGAACATACATATCAATAGTTACCTTAAATGTGAATGGGTTAAATGCTCCAACCAAAAGACACAGGCTCTCTGAATGGATACAAAAACAAGACGCATATATATGTTGTCTACAAGAGACCCACTTCAGACCTAGGGACACATACAGACTGAAAGTGAGGGGATGGAAAAAGATACTCCATGCAAATGGAATCAAAAGAAAGCTGGAGTAGCAACACTCATATCAGATAAAATAGACTTTAAAATAAAGAATGTTAAAAGAGACAAGGAAGGACACTACATAATGATCAAGGGATCAATCCAAGAAGAAGATATGACAATTATAAATATATAGGCATCCAACATAGGAGCACCTCAATACATAAGGCAACTGCTAACAGCTCTAAAAGAGGAAATCGACAGTAACACAACAGTAGTGGGGGACTTTTAACAACTCACTTACACCAATAGACAGATCATCCAAACAGAAAATTAATAAGGAAACACAAGCTTTAAATGGCACAATAGACCAGATAGATTTAATTGATATTTATAGGACATTCCATTCCTATGGAATTCCTACTTTCTTCTCAAGTGCACACAGAACATTCTCCAGGATAGATCACATCTTGGGTCACAAATCAAGCCTCAGTAAATTTAAGAAAATTGAAATAATATGAGGCATCTTTTTTGACCAAAACACTATGAGATTAGAAATCAGTTACAGGGAAAAAAATGTAAAAAACACAAACACATGGAGGTTAAACAATACGTTACTAAACAACCAAGAGATCACTGAAGAAATCAAAGAGGAAATCAAAAAATACCTAGAGACAAATGACAAGGAAAACACGACGATCCAAAACCTATGGGATGCAGCAAAAGCAGTTCTAAGAGGGAAGTTTATAGCAATATAAGCCTACCTCAAGAAACAAGAAAAATCTCAAAATAAACAATCTAAACTTACACCTAAAGGAACTAAAGAAAGAAGAACAAACAAAACCCAAAGTTAGTAGAAGGAAAGAAATCATAAATATCAGAGCAGAAATAAATGAAATAGAAACAAAGAAAACAATAGCAAAGATCAATGAAACTAAAAGTTGGTTCTTTGAGAAGATAAACAAAATTGTTAAACCATTAGCCAGATTCATCAAGAAAAAGAGGGAGAGGACTCAAATCAATAAAATTAGAAACGAAAAAGGAGAAGTTACAACAGACAACGCAGAAATACAAAGCATCCTAAGAGACTACTACAGGCAACTCTATGCCAAAAAAATGGACAATCTGGCAGAAATGGACAAATTCTTAGAAAGGTACAACCATCCAAGACTGAACCAGAAAGAGTTAGAAAATATAAACAGACCAATCACAAGTAATGAAATTGAAACTGTGATTAAAAACCTTCCAACAAACAAAAGTCCAGGACCACATGGCTTCACAGGTGAATTCTATCAAACATTTAGAGAAGAGCTAACACCCATCCTTCTCAAACTCTTCCAAAAAATTGCAGAGGAAGGAACCCTCCCAAACTCATTCTATGAGGCCACCATCACCCTGATACCAAAACCAAAGATACTACAAAAAAAGAAAATTATAGATCAATGTCACTGATGAATATAGATGCAAAAATCCTCAAAAAAAACTAGCAAACAGAATCCAACAATACATTAAAAGGATCATACACCATGATCAAGTGGGATTTATCCCAGGGATGCAAGGACTCTTCAATATACACAAATCAATCAATGTGATATACCATATTAACAAACTGAAGAATAAAAACCATGTGATCGTCTCAATAGATGCAGGAAAAGCTTTTGACAAAATTCAACACCCATTTATGATAAAAACCCTCCAGAAAGTAGGCATAGAGGGAAACTACCTCAACATAATAAAGTCCATATATGACAAACCCACAGCAAACATCATTCTCAATGGTGAAGAAGTGAAAGCAATTCCTCTAGATCAGGAACAAGACAAGGTTGTCCACTCTTGTCACAATTATTAAACATAGTTTTGGATGTCCTAGGCATGGCAATCAGAGAAGAAAAAGAAATAAAAGGAATCCAAATCAGAAAAGAAGAATTAAAACTGTCACTGTTTGCAGATGACATGATACTATACATAGAGAATCCTAAAGATGTCACCAGAAAACTACTAGAGCTAATCTATGAATTTGGTAAAGTTGCAGGATACAAAATTAATGCACAGAAATCTCTTGCATTCCTATACACTAATGATGAAAAATCTGAAAAAGAAATTAAGGAAACACTCCCATTTACCATTGCAACAGAAATAATAAAACACCTAGGAATAAACCTACCTAGGGAGACAAAAGACATGTATGCAGAAAACTATAAGACACTGATGAAAGAAATTAAAGATGATACCAACAGATGGAGAGATATACCATGTTGTTCTTGAATTGGAATAATCAACGTTGTGAAAATGACTACACTACCCAAAGCAACGTAGAGATTCAATGCTATTCCTATCGAATTACCAATGTCATTTTTTACAGAAGTAGAACAAAAAAATCTTAAAATTTGTATGGAGACACAGAAGACCCGAGCTAGAAGAATCAGACTCCCCGACTTCAGACTATACTACAAAGCTACATTAATCAAGACAATATGGTACTGGCACAAAAACAGACATATAGATCAATGGAACAAGATAGAAAGCCCAGAGATAAACCCACGCACCTATGGTCAACTAATCTATGACAAAGGAGGCAAGGATATACAGTGGAGAAAGGACAGCCTCTTCAATAAGTAGTGCTGGGAAAACTGGACAGCTACATGTAAAAGAATGAAATTAGAATACTCCCTAACACCATACACAAAAATAAACTCAAAATGGATTAGAGACCTAAATGTAAGGCCAGACACTATCAAACTCTTAGAGGAAAACACAGGCAGAACACTGTATGACATAAATCAAAGCAAGATCCTTTTTGATCCACCTCCTAGAGAAATGGAAATAAAAAGATAAAAAACAAATGGGACCTAATGAAACTAAAAAGCTTTTGCAAAGCAAACTACAAACAACATGAAAAGACAACCCTCAGAATGGGAAAAAATATATGCAAATGAATCAATGGACAAAGGAGTAATCTCCAAAATATAGAGACAGCTCATGCAGCTCAATATTAAAAAAACAAACAACCCAATCCAAAAATGGGCAGAAGACCTAAATAGACATTTCTCCAAAAAAGATATACAGATGGCCAAGAAGCACATGAAAAGCTGCTCAACATCATTAATTATTAGAGAAATGCAAATCGTAACTATATATCACCTCACACCAGTTAGAATGGGCATCATCAGAAAATCTACAAATAACAAATGCTGGAGAGGGTGCAGAGAAAAGGAAATCCTCTTGCACTGTTGGTGGGAATGTGAATTGATACAGCCACTATGGAGAACAGTATGGAGATTCCTTAAAAAGCTAAAAATAGAATTACCATATGACCCAGCAATCCCCCTACTGGGCATATACCAGAGAAAACCATAACTCAAAAAGACACATGCACCCCAATGTTCACTGCAGCACTATTTACAATAGCCAGGTCATAGAAGTAACTTAAATGCCCATCGACAGATGAATGGATAAAGAAGATGTGGTACATATACACAATGGAATATTACTCAGCCATAAAAAGGAACGAAATTGGGTCATTTGTAGAGATGTGGATGGATCTAGAGACTGTCATACAGAATGAAGTCAGAAAGAGAAAAACAAATATCGTATATTAATGCATATATGCGGAACCTAGAAAAATGGTACAGACGAACCGGTTTGCAGGGCAGAAATAGAGACACAGATGTAGAGAACAAATGTATGGACACCAAGGGGGCAAAGCGGCGGGGTGGTGGTGGTGGTGTGATGAATTGGGAGATTGGGATTGACATGTATACACTAATATGTATAAAATGGATAACTAATAAGAACTTGCTGTATAAAAAAATAAGTAAGATTTTTTTAAAAACATGGTATTTTATGATTCTTGGGAGATAACTAGCTATGTTTATATTCCATTTTTTGAAGAACTGAACCCATATACCTGTTGGTTTTTTTTTTAAGTATAATTGAGTACAGAGATCAAGAATATCTATATGTTCAACTTCTGTTTGACATTATGCCCCTCTCATGTTCAAAAACGTTCAAAGTTCTTGGTGAATGATGAGTTTTAAGATGAGTCAAGCGGTGCAACCATGACATGAGCAGAATAAGATTTGTCAGCCAGTTGTGATAAAGTGCCAATGGTGGGCATGCAGGCGGCTGATGCAAACTTGAGATGGATGGATTCAAAACACAATTCTGGTTCATTGTTAATGTCACTGTTAGTATCTTTTTTTAGCTAAGATCAATTTATTATGTAAGTTATTTTCTAGCTGAATACCCAGTATTTGATAACACCTCTGAAGTAGTAGATTATCTGAGGTTGACCAGAAATGGTTTTCTGAATGGATGCCAAATTGTATGATGAAAATCAAAAAAGGCTGAGAGTTGCTTTAATAGAAGGTCCAAAGAGATTCTTATTGATTCTGATGTAGATAGATTTGTTGAGGAATTACAGTAGAGATAATAAAACTGAGACAGGCCATTGGAAGTGTTCCATTCAAAACCTGAGTCAGGCCAGGAGGAAACGCAGCACACTGGGGGAGGCTCAGTGTGGGATATTAAAGCAGGACACTGTATTCATTGGCACTGTCCAACTTGTAGTATTAAGCAGAGTGGGGGAGTGGACTGGGGTGGCAGGGTCTGAAATCCTTCAAAGGAGCACTTAGTTTACTCCTGTTTTTCTGTGTAATCAATCTTTCCTTTCAATATCGTTCTGGATCCTCCCTCAATTCTAAAACTCATGCCAACTCTGCTTTTTAATCCCCTCCTCATTCCGTCTTTCGCAAATGCAGATGAAAAGTTGGAACCACTAACAGAAGTTCATATTCTTAAAGTTGTTTTTCGTCTTTGATGACCAAGAAAAAGCATTAATGAAAATAGTGCTGCTAACCACAATTAAGGGCGCATAGAATAAAACAAATGCAGAAACGAGATAGGTTATTTTGTTGTTAACATCACGACCTCCTCAAGTGAGCAAGCCAGTCATTAAGCTTATTATATATGTGTGTGTGTGTATGTGGTTTAACAAGATGCCTTAATCTAACATTGCTTAAATGCTCAGGCAATATTTTGCAAAGATGTACATTTCAAAATGAATGCTTCCTGAAGGCAAGGAATAGACCACGATTCTATGCATTAAAAAAAAAAAGTTTGATACAAATTAAAATCATAGGGAGATACCAACTCACACGGCTTAAGATGGTTACTATAAGAAAAACCAGAAAATAACAAGTGTTGGTGAGGACGCAGAGAAACTGGAATACTTGTGCACTATTGGTGGAAATGTAACATGGTACAGCTGCTGTGGAAAACAGTATGACAATTCCAAAAAAAATTTTTTAAACAGAATTACCATATGATCCAGCAATTCTACTTCTGGGTATATACCCCAAAGAATTAAAAGCAGTTTCTTGAAAAGATATCTGCACTCCCATGTTCACAGCAGCGTCATTCACAATAGTTAAAACATGGAAGCAACTCAAGTGTTCATTGGCTGATCAGTGGATAAGTAAAATATGGTATATGCAGACAATGAAATATTGCTCAGTCCTAAAAAGGAAGTAAATTCTGACATATGCTACAACATGGATGAACCCTGAGGACATTATGCTCAGTGAAATAAGCCAGTATGATTTCACTTACATGGGGTACTTAGAGTAGTCAAAATCAGAGAGACAGAAAGTAGAATGGTGCTTGCCAGGGACTGAAGAGAGGGAAGAACGGGGAGTTATTGTTTAGTGGATGCAGAGTTTCAGTTCTGCAAGATGAACTTGTTCTACGGATGGAAGGTGATGATGGTTGCCCAATAATGTGAATGTGCTTAATGCCACTTAACTGGACATTTAAAATGGTTAAGCAATTTTTATGTTATGTATATTTTACAATAAAATTTTCTTAATCAAAACAATACTTGATGATAATAATCATGATGGCAGTGAAAAAGAGTATAATGTAATGCAGACTAAATAAGTATTGCTACTTCCTATTCCTCTGTGGGTCCCAGAGGGATTTAGGAAATTATCCATACCATAAACTTGAACGTTAATAAACAGTTCTACGTCATCCAGTTGTTTGTTCCACTGTTACTTTTCACTTTTAGGCAGCATGGTCAAATTGATAATGAAGTAGATTCAACATAATATCAACTGGTTTGTTATTAGCCAATTGTGTGAGGTCAGATCAGGCAAAAAAATTTTTCCGTGCTCTATTTTGTCTATTCATAAAATGCAAAGAGAAAAGACAGCATTCCTCCCTATTCAGAGCCACCAGATAAGGGCTGTGCAATTTGTGCTATGTACAAAGGCACAAGCCAAGGAGGCAAGGGAGGGCTGTAATCCAGCCTTATTCCAGTCTCTAAGCAAACTGCCCATACCAGAAGCTTTTTCTAATGGCACAGAAACACCAACAGGCTTACAGTGGCTCTATCCATATCTGACCAAGTTCCATGAGTAATTCAGTTCACATTATCCCCAACACACCAAGATATGACTGCCATGACCCCAGAACCCCTATGGAATACCCAAGGACACTCAGCAAGGCAGACCAAGTGTTCTCAACCTGGGCATATCAAATTTGAAAGTAAATGCTCTTTCTGTAGTGTCTATGAGGTGTGAGCCATTAATAAAATTCTTTATAAGTCCTAATGGAAATCTTAAAATGGAAATTTAAGGCTGTGCAAGCTGTGTTTGGAGATGAGCAGAATTGTTTGCCTCTCTCATGTCTTATCACAGAACATACCTTCTTTCGATTTGGGGTTAGCTTGCTAAGGGGCACATTATCTCCTTGGCAATTGATGACTTGCAATCACACAGCTTTGCACCAGTCCTACTCTTAGCTCACCAAAAATCTAGCGTGGCACATGCACATATTTTCTAAGGATGGAGGAGCTGATAAAATAATACGCTCAGCTCTCCAGAAGAAGACACACAACAGACAGCACAGTGCCTATGCCTATATAAAAAGAAAAAAAATGAGAAAACTGATAATCCATCCAGGTAGACTGTGGTGTATTACCTGTTGAGGCATCAGGCTCCCCTGCCAAGCATGGGCTTCTGTCCCTTAGATTTCCAGTCCCTGGAGCTGAAGCTGGGCCCACACCCAAATGTGCAAGACACTCTTGGAGGTGAGGGATCTGGCTGAAGAGAGTTGGTTACACCCTGGACTCACAGTTTGGCAACAATAATCTTCAGCTGAAGATGTGAGACCAAAGGAGAAATATCTCCCAACGCTCAGGTAAGTTGCAATGTAATTAAATCATAGAGAGAAAAATTCCATTCTTATAATTACTATCTAATTTTCTGCTTCACCTACCCAAGCTAACTGCATATCCTTTCACATTTTAAAAAGAAGTTAATTTATATATTTATAGCAAGTTTTTAAAAAATAGTGGTCACTGATCTTTATTTGCTGACCTAAATATTTTTAGTAATTTCCTATAAATTATATATATTGTATTTGTTTTGCATATATCATATATATACATATAACATCACACTTATAAAAAAACAGATTCTCATTTTAAGTGAAAGAAAAAATTCTAACATATATCATACATCTCAACAAGATACCTGATATCCCATACTCTAATGTAAATAAAAAAATAAAAGCCAGAAACAGGAAAAAAGCACTCACCATTTATAGATTTATATATACTACAGATATTCTAAAGAATCACAAGAGACTATTATAAAATATGGTTTCAAAAGAGTGGAAAAGTCCACCTAATTGGAAACAATTTGAGTCCCGTGAAGAAATCTATTAACTGCACAAGTGAAATTCAGTAAATCTATCAGAAGTTCTACTATATAAAAGATAAACTAAAATCTGGATACTTGTGCTATCTCTTAGTCATTTACGAGACTAAGTTTCAAGCAATGCAATGTGGACGTGACTATTCTAAATTTACCTTCATATTGAAATCACTGTCATTTAAAAAAATCTCTTGTATTACCACAATTTTTGCTCATATTTTATTATTTATCATGCCTGGATGACCAGAGGAAAATAATCACTTTTTAAAAAATATCTGCCATTAGCCCTCTGATGAATGTTACTAAGTGATGATCATCACCTTATAAACTACATATCATTATTTTTTTTACATATACTGAACCACTCTAGGACTCCTGCTGATGTTCTGCTGAATTTTCCTGTGAATTCCTGTTTTCATTGTTAATGCCAGGGCAACTGTCTTTGACTAAAAATATCACTGCAGCTAAGTTTTGTTTCACAAGTTAATTGGGCTGAAACAGTTGGCGTATCTCAGTAATTCATCTAAGAGTTGGCTTTAGGCACCAGAAGAATGAGCCTTAATTTAGCCACAAAATGTTTGGATCATCTTATGAAAGCAGCAAAGCCACTGTAAATGATGGGCGAATTTATACTCCCCAACTAAGACTCTAACATATTTCTGACCAACATTATTCCAGAAAGAATCCTGGAATAGAGGTGACAGATGAGTGAACCTAGTGATTCAATGATACATCCCTATAAGACAATACTCCAAAACACTGGGGTTTTCCAAGATGACAGGTATGAGTTTTGACTCTTCAGGAGCCCGACAGACTCTCTGTTGCAGAGGACATATTGTTCTTGGGGATCCCTGTGGGTGTGTAGATGTTTACAAAGGAAATACTCAAGCTTATGTGGCTGCAAGCTATTAAATGGTGCTTATTGGGACTTCCCTGGTGGCCCAGTGGTAAAGAACCCACCTTCCAATGCAGGGGACACGGGTTCTATCCCTGGTTGGGGAATTAAGTTCCCACATGCCACAGGGCAACTAAGCCCACATGCCACAACTACTGAGCTTCCATGCTGCAAACTACAGAGCCAACATGCCCTGGAGTCCTCAAGCTGCAACGAAGAGCTGGCGTGACGCAACAGAAAAAAGATCCCACAGGCCTCAACTAAGACCCGATGCAGCCAAAAAAAAGAGAGAGAGAGAGAAAATAAATAAAGTAAATATTTTTTTTAAATGGTGCTTGTTGTTTTGTGAATTCAGGGAATAACAGGAATTTCCCCACTAAGTTCTCCAGTTAGAGACACATTTGTTCTCACATTTTCTTCCTGATAATACAAATAACAATGAGGAGTTAAGCTTGTCACCTATACATCAGTATTTTTTACATATACTAATTCTACAAATATTACCGAACTGTATCCCTAATATGTACGAGGCTTGCCCATACTAACAGATAGGGATATAAAGAATCAAGTTGTAAGTTCTATCATCAAGCATTTGGTCTATTGGAAAAAGCAGAAAAATAAATTGAAAGGTATCTCTCCGTGGAACATGCTTTAAAGCATTGGTCTGTTTTTAAATCGTTACGACCTGCTAATCCTAGTAACTAGAAAATCTTCTCGTTTACATAGGAAGTATGTGCAACTGTAAGTAAAAAAGTTCCACCCAATACTCACTGGCATGATAAAAGGAAGGAAAATTAACATGAATGTGGATGGTGTAAGAGCTCACTGATAAATAAGCAGTAAGTACCATCCACCCTGGAGCATTATACCAATGGATGCCCAATGTCAGTAAGGCTGGGGGTCCTCTCATAGCTTGTCACCTATTGCAGTTTATGAGACATTCCTGCTACTTTCTCCATTTTCACAGAGGGCTTTAGACCACTGCTATATGAATTCAAAAAGTTACACTCTTTGTACACAGGATAAGCAAAAAGAGAGGAGGGAGTAATAAATTCACAGAGGATAAAAGAGAGGAGAGAATTATAAATTCGGAAACCTTGAAGGCTGATGTGCTGTTGGAGAAAGAATTTACATAAATAAGGAAGAGCTGGCCAGGAAGAAACGTGGGACAGGAATGCCCAGGCAGAAATGCGAGTTTAGCTGGAGAAAGATGGAGAGAGAAAGGGATCAAAAGGATTGGAAACAGGAATCTCAATCTCTTCTTATTTGGTCCCAATATTGTTTCCTTCCATTGTTCGCAATAAATACCCAGGATATACCTATTACTAAAGGGACTTACAGAAGCTATATTCTCCCAAATGCTATAAATATTCTCTTTGGTATGCTCTAGAGATCATGCTTTCATACTGGAAACTGGTAGTAAGTTAATTTCTAGTATCACAACATTTTCCCAAATATCTGAATAAAGACTCATCAAACTAGAATCAATCTAGTTTTTGTTTTTGTTTTTAAAGATAATGCTGGATTAATTTTCACACAGGGTTACAGAAATAATGCTTCTTGAAGGGGTATCTAGGGCAGTAATCTCATTTTTAAAAATATACCAAAAATTAGTCCTGGTTTTATTCCCAATGTTTTGATTTACTCAATAGCAAATAAATAACTTGTTTATAGGTTTAGCATTCATCCTCACAAATTCTTCTCCATGTTTCAGCTTGAGTACTCACTCTATTGCCAATATACTACACTTATTACCAGACAACAGATTTCTTATTCTTTACTTTGTATGTTTAGTTGGGTCCCTGGAATATTACTGAATGATCTATCGCACGTGTGTATGCACACACTTGCACACACACCCACTTACTTCATAAGTATGAAAAAACATAGCTCCATTTGCTTTTGTAATTTTATCTAACTTTTTATTGGCTATACAATGTTCAACGAATTTCAAAACAAATAATGAGAATCACAGTAAAGCTATAGGAATTCACATTAATTAGCTGAATAGGCATATTTCTGAATTATGGAATATTTTTCTCAGGAAATGAAGCTATATTTCTTTTAAATAAAAGGTAATAAAGCCTTCTTTGCCTCCTTTGCAAATTAGAGGTTCTGCCAGAGCTCCACTAAGAAACAGCTAAGAATCTTACATCAAAATGCTACAGGCAAATTGTTGTGTTATGTACTTATTTGAAATCTCATTTATACTCACTTTCTTTTTTTTTTTAAACATCTTTATTGGGGTATAATTGCTTTACAATGGTGTGTTAGTTTCTGCTTTATCACAAAGTGAATCAGCTATACATATACATATGTTCCCATATGTCTTCCCTCTTGCGTCTCCCTCCCTCCCACTCTCCCCATCCCACCCCTTATACTCACTTTCTTAGCATACTGCTTATCTAGAATAGAAACACAGACCTAGGCCTAGATCATTCAATTACCATTTTAGAAAATGAATAGTCTCTTTGTGTATTTGTACATTGTTTAAACTAGCTTCCAAGAGGTATGTAAGACAGCTTATCATCTGTCAAATTACCTAAATTATCTAATTTTCTCACCTGAACTCTGAGTGCATGTTCTAATGTTTCTTATCGAAGTTAAAATACAAAAAGAGTAACAAATTTGTACTTAATAGCCACCTACAAGAACCTATACAATCTTAGCTTGCCTCCATTTTTTATCACAACAGCATAGTAAGAGGAAATGTGCTTAAACTTAATAATTAATTGTGCACTGAATCAAAACTATTTATTTGTTGCTTATTATGTGCAAGCCACTATGTTAAGTGCTTAATTTATTGGTTTAATCGAATTAAAAAAAAATAAACAATTAGGTTCTCAGGAATATAAGGCTTAATTTAATTTAATTAATTACTGCAGAACTACAAACTCCTAATTCAGTTTGTTTCATCACTATTCAACAGTAAGACAACATGATCTTCAGATGCAGATTTAAAGATGAAATATATCCTTATATACATATTAAACACAGTATTTGTAGGAATTATTACTGATTGCAATTCATCCCTGGAATACAAACGCTAAGTCAGTATAATGCTAATCAGCTTTAGCACGATGCCAAATGTAAAGCACACTCAGAGGCTCTGGACCTGGGTGTTTCAAGTCTAATGTGTAGGTTTCCTTCACTGAGAGCATTCTTTCTGTCTCTGACAGAAGCCTCACTTCTCCTTCCTCTTATATATCCTGCCCTCTCCTGCCGCCAGCTCCACAGGGAAGAGGGTGTTGCAGACATATTGAACCATTTTGTGGGACCCTAGAAAGGAAACCATAGGATGCTTCAATGTCTTGTCACATCTCCAACTCTAAGATGGCAGGTTGCTAGACGGGTAGATTGATGGATGGTGCTATTCTGAAGTTATCTAATGTTGGAGAAGGAAAGATGATTCACTAGGAGGCACTTCTCAAGATCAGAGGGAGCAGAGGTGGTGGTAGAATTCTATTTTAATCACTTGGATGTTGTCTATTTAACTACATTATTCAAGTCGGAATATACCTATACTCAACTCTATATAAAGAACAAGTAAGAACAAGCAAATTCAGCATAGGATCATATATCCCTATCAAGTTTGTATTTTGCTTAAGCAATTTTTTTTTGCGATACGTGGGCCTCTCACTGTTGTGGCCTCTCCCGTTGTGGAGCACAGGCTCTGGACGCCAGGCTCAGTGGCCATGGCTCATGGGCCCAGCCGCTCCACGGCATGTGGGATCTTCCCGGATCAGGGCACGAACCCGTGTCCCTTGCATCGGCAGGCGGACCCTCAACCACTGCGCACCAGGGAAGCCCTTAAGCAAATTTTAACATTAGCAGTCGCTGGAAAAAGGGGTAGGGAAGAATTTAGAGAAAAACATTACAGATCGTGATGGTGTAAAAGGAAACTAGCCTTAGAATTTAAAAATTACTCAGTGAATCTATGAAATAGACACTTCTCATGCTTCTTTTAAATTCCCATTTGTATCTATTAAATATTTACTTTTCCATTTATAAGATGTTTCCTATATCAATTCTTTATACTAAAGCTGCTTTACTGCCTGGTACCCAAATTGAAATAGATGAGGATCAAATGGGAAGATTTTCACACATGTATAAATTATCACCATCTTTTTAAGAAATATATCTTTCCCGCCCCCCCCCGATTCTTTGTATTTGAAATATTCCAATTATTTCCTCTGGACATGATTCTTTCTCTGTGCCCTTTACTCTTGCCATCATCCTTGAGTTTTTGACCTGAAGTATACTATACTTAGATTATCATTTGTTAGATCAAAATAGTGCTATTAGATTTACAAAAGGAATTTGGGGTGATTGTTCAGTTTTCCCATTAGGAATTTGCATTTTACACTGCTTGAAAGCTGCAAAATCACTAAACTTAGAAGCATTTGAATTAAATTAAGAAATTCAAAGCTATATAAGAGGAGCTATTCAATGTGGCATTATCCCTAATAGCAAAAGCATAGAAACAAGCTAAATGACCATCTTTGCAAGAATGGGTTAATAATTATGATGCAACAGTACGATTATTACACTGAAACTAAAATTATAATAAAGAGGGTGATGTATGAACAAAAAAAATGTGTTTATAGCATAAGAGAAAGTATTAGAACACAAAACAATTCAGCATGTGCATATCATTGTAAAAACGTAAATACATGTGAGTTTTCTCTCATTTACTTGTAGAACACCCAACTCCTCTGAGGTTTATGCCACCTGCCATATTACCGCCGGTCACCCCCTCATCTCTGTTACCCTTACCACTTACATATGGTCACCTCCAGCCCCCTTCTCCACACGTCTTCCATCTATTATCTTCGTTGACTTCACTTTCTACTTAGCTCTTCCCACACTCCACTCATTTAGTTCCTGGAAGCAGTTCTGAGTGATGACAAGGTCAAAGATGCAGGCAAGGGTAGGAGTAGCTGACATAAATTTAAAGTATAAGTAACTAAATACATACATCAAAATTTCTGACCACAGCCTATGATTTTTCCTCAAAAAGAATCCCAGCCCTCACTTTTATTCAACAGGGTTTTGGAAGTCCTATCCATGGTAATCAGAGAAGAAAAAGGAATAAAGGGAATCCAAATTGGAAAAGAAGAAGTAAAACTGTCACTGTTTGCTGATGACATGATACTATACATAGAAAATCCTAAAGATGCTACCAGAAAATTACTAGACCTCATCAATGAATTTGGTAAAGTTTCAGAATACAAAATAAATACATATAAATCTGTTGCATTTCTATACACTAAAAACAAAAGATCAGAAAGAGAAATTAAACAAACAATCCCATTTACTGTTGCACCAGAAAGAATAAAATATCTAGGAGTAAACCTACCTAAGGAAGCAAAAGACCTGTACACTTCAGAGGTGACACAAGAAGATCAAAAGATATACCATGTCCTTAGCTTGGAAGAATCAATATTGTCAAAATGACTATACTACCAAAGGCAATCTACAGATTCAATGCAATCCCTATCAAATTACCAATGGCATTTGGTAGAGACTAGAACAAAAAATCTTATTTTTAGGGAGATACAAAAGATCTCGAATAGCCAAAGTAATCTTGAGAAAGAAAAACAGAGCTGGAGGAATCAGGTTCCCTGACTTCAGACTATATGACAAAGCTACAGTTATCAAAACAGCATGGTACTGGCACAAAAACAGAAATATAGATCAATGGAACAGGATAGAAAGCCCAGAAATAAACCCACACACCTATGGTCAATTAATCTATGACAAAGGAGGCAAGAATATACAATGGAGAAAAGACAGCCTCTTCAATAAATGGTGCTGGGTAAACTGGACAGCTACTTGTAAAAGAATGAAATTAGAACATTCTTTAACACCATACACAAAAATAAACTCAAAGTGGATTAAAGACCTAAATGTAAGACTGGATACTATAAAACTCTTAGAGGAAAATATACCAGAACACTCTTTGACATAAATTGCAGCAATATCTTTTCTGACCCGTCTCCTAGAGCAGGGGTCCCCAATCCCCAGGCCGCAGACCAGTAACAGTCTGTGGCCTGTTAGGAACCAGGCTGCACAGCAGGAGGTGAGTGGTGGGTGAGTGAGCGAAGCTTCATCTGCCACTCCCCATCCCTCACATTACCACCTGAACCATTCCCTCTCCCATCCCCTGTCCATGGAAAAACTGTCTTCTACAAAACTGGTCCCTGGTGCCAAAAAGGCTGGGGGCTGCTGTCCTAGAGGAATAGAAATAAAAGTAAACAAATGGGACCTAATTAAACTCAAAAGCTTTTGCACAGCAAAGGAAACCATAAACAAAATGAAAAGACAACCCACAGAATGGGAGAAAATATTTGCAAAATGATGAGACTTGCAAGAGATCAACCTCCAAAATCTACAAACAGTTCATGCAGCTCAGTATTAAAAAAAACAAACAACCCAATTAAAAAATGGGCAGACGACCTAAACAGACAGTTCTCCAAAGAAGACATACAGATGGCCAAGAGGCACATGAAAAGATGCTCAACATTGCTAATTATCAGAGAAACGCAAATCAAAACTAAAATGAGGTATTACCTCACACCAGTCAGAATGACCATCATCAAAAAGTCTACAAACAGTAAATGCTGGACAGGGTGTGGAGAAAAGGGAACCCTCCTACACTGTTGGTGGGAAAGTAAACTGGTACAGCCACTATGGAGAACAGTATGTAGGTTCCTTAAGAAACTAAAAATACAGCTAGCATATGATCCAGCAATCCCTCTGCTGGGCATATACCCAGAGAAATCCATAATTCAAAGATACATGCACCCCAATGTTCACTGCAGCACTGTTTACAACAGCCAAGACATGGAAGCAACCTAAATGTCCATCAACAGATGAATGGATAAAGATGTGGTACATATATACAATGGAATGTTACTCAGCCATTAAAAAGAATGAAATAATGCCATTTGCAGCAACATGAATGGACCTGGAAATTATCGTACAGAGTGAAGTAAGTCAGAGAAAGACAAATACCATGATATCATTTATATGCAGCATCTAAAAAAAATGATAAAATGAACTTATTTATAAAACTGAAACAGACTCACAGACTTAGAGAACAAACTTATGGTTACCAAAGGGGAAAGGTGGCGGGGGGGATAAATTGGGAGTTTGGGATTAACATATACACACTGCTATATTTAAAATATTAATAGATAACCAACAAGGACCTACTGTATAGCACAGGGAACTCTGCTTAATACTCTGTAATAACCTAAATGGGAAAAGAATTTTAAAAAGAATAGATACATGTATATCTGAATCACTTTGCTGTACACCTGAAACCAACACAACATTGTTAATCAACTATACTCCACTATAAAATAAAAATTAAAAACAAAAAGAATCCCAGCCCCTGATTCGTCCATTTTTTTTTAATCTCCAAGCCCCTTTTTGTTTTTTATAATGCTTTTAAAAAAAGTTTTATTGAGATTTTTATATATCATTGAATTTACCCATTTTAGGTGTACAAGTCAATGAATTTTAGTATACTTGGAAAATTATACAATCATCTACCGGAATCTAATTTTAGAACATCTCCATCTCTGTAAAAAGAAATCTGTGCCCATTTAGTCACTCCCAATTTTAACCTCCAGCCCTAGGCAACTACTGATTTTCTTTCCTTCCCTATATATTTACCTTTTAGGATTTTTTTTCATATAAATAGTCAGACAATAGGTGTTCTTTTGCGTCTGGCTTCTCTCACTGAGCACATTTTTGAGGTTCATCCATGTTGTAGCCTGTATCGGTACTTCATTCCTTTTCATTGCTGAATAGTTATCCATTCTATGGATACACAACATTTTATCTCTTCACCGTTTGATGGACGTTTGAGCTATGTTCACCTTTTTTGGCTATTATGCACAATGCTGTTCTGAACATCTGCACTCACACTTTTGTGTGGACATATATTTTTATTTCTCTTGGGGAGATATGCAAGAGTGGAATTGCTAGGTCACGTGGTAAGTCTGTTTAACTCTTTTAAAGAAACTGTTAAGCTGTTTTCTAATATGATTGTGTCATTTTACATTCTCACCAGCAATGTTTCTGCACATCCTTGGCAACATTTGTTATTGCTTGTCTTTTTTATATACCCATCTTAGTGGGTGAGAAATGGTATCTTATCATGGTTTTTTTTAAAAAATAAATGTATTTATTTATTTGTTTTTATTTTTGGCTGTGTTGGGTCTTCGTTGCTGTGCGTGGGCTTTCTCTAGTTGCAGCAAGCGGAGGCTACTCTTCATTGTGGTGCGCGGGCTTCTCATTGCAGTGGCTTTTCTTGTTGCAGAGCACGGGTTCTAGGAGCACAGACTTCAGTAGTTGTGGCACATGGGCTCTAGAGCGCAGGCTCAATAGTTGTGGCACAGGGCTTAGTTGCTCCTTGGCATGTGGGATCTTCCCGGGCCTGGGATCGAACCCGTGTCCCCTGCATTGGCAGGTGGATTCTTAACCACTGTGCCACCAGGGAAACCCTCTTATCATGGTTTTGATATGCATTTCCCTAATGAGTAATGATGTTGAGTATCTTTTCATATTCTTTTTTTTTAACATCTTTATTGTATAATTGTGTTAGTTTCTGCTTTATAACAAAGTGAATCAGCTTTACATATACATATATCCCCATATATCCTCCCTCTTGCATCTCCCTCTCACTCTCCCTATCCCACCCCTCTAGGTGGTCACAAAGCACCGAGCTGATCTCCCTGTGCTATGCGGCAGCTTCCCACTAGCTATCTATTTTATATTTGGTAGTGTATATATGTCCATGCCACTCTCTCACTTCATCCCAGCTTACCCTTCCCCCCCACCGTGTCCTCAAGTCCATTCTCTATGTCTGCATCTTTATTCCTGTCCTGCCCGTCCAAGTCCCTTCTTTTTTTTTTTTTTTACGGTACACAGGCCTCTCACTGTTGTGGCCTCTCCCGTTGCGCAGCACAGGCTCCGGACGCGCAGGCTCAGCAGCCATGGCTCACGGGCCCAGCCGCTCCGCAGCACGTGGGATCTTCCTGGACTGGGGCACGAACCCGCGTCCCCTGCATCGGCAGGCAGACTCTCAACCACTGTGCCACCAGGGAAGCCCCAAGACCCTTCTTGATCTCAGTGATCTCCTCATCTATTCCACACTGAGGGGATGATCACCCGAACACTCATCAACATTCTCAAATCTCATTTATGTCCCTGTTCATCTTATACTGGGTCTCTCCACTACTTTTGACACTGCAGACCATTAGCTCCATATTCCCTTGTTTCCATGAGAATCTGTTCCTAGGAATTTCCTCCTGTCTCATTCATAGACATTCTTTTTTTTTCTCAGTCACCTCCTTAAGCTTTGACATGCAATAAGGTAATCCCCTGTGAAAACGATACTTCCTATGATTTAAACTGGATATGCATGCCAATGAATATGGAACTTGGATGTCCCACAAGCACCTTAAACTCAATTAACTTTATTTGTCTTTATCCCAAGACCTGCTTCTCCTCCTATATGCCAAATCTCCTTTAATAGTACAACCAAGTTAACCAAGCCAAAAACCTGGTTAATCATCCTTGACTAACTTTACCCTCTTTTCTCCATCAGTTAAGAAGCTCCGTTAATTTTGCCTTTTAAAAATTTCTTGATTCCCTCTACTTTTTGTCATCCTTTCTACTGCTGCCATGGCCACATAATATCTCAACTGGACAAATACATCAGTTTCGTGACTGCTCACCCTCCTTCCAATTTTACCTCTTGCCACATTGCAACCAACATGATTTGTCTAAAAAGCAAATCTGACCGTGTGACTTCCCGGCTAAAAGCTTTGCCATGGCTGCGCACTCCCTATGGGCCTCTTACCAGGCTCATTTTGCACATATGTGCTTCAAGTGCAATGTCAAGGCATCGCTGACATTCTCCCCAAAAGCTAAGACTCATTGGCCTCTAGCATACTGTTTCAAGACCTTACTATGACATACACAGACCTCATGATGCGGCTCTTACTGGCAGAGCTCTTTTTACTCCACACAAATTGTCTTGGACTTTGGCTACTTGCATTATGTCTCCATGAGCTTTTAATATGATTCCCTGCTGATAATGCCTAGATGGCCTAGATCTCGTTTTCCTTAAGTTTACACTTTCTTCAAGAAAGAAGCCCAAGGCTTTTTCAGGAAGACTTCTCTAAAATCCACTTACAACACACTGTGCTTGTTTGATTTAAATTACACGTGACACTGAGACCATCTGCTCTACACCTAAATCCCTAATTATATTTCAAGATCAGGAATGGCAAGGACCATGTCTTACTCATTTTTTTTTTTTGGTAACTCCTGTACCTAACACAATGCCGCAGACATATTAGTAGCTCAAAAACATTACTTGAAAAAGAAGTAGCTTAGTAAACATTACTGGGAAAGAGCAGATGCAAATATGAAATCAGTTTAAACAGAGAAGTGGAATTATGGACAATTTTTATTATTAAAATGTTCCTTTAAAGGGGGATATAAAACTCCTGTCTTTCCAGTCATTTGCACATTTTTTAAACAAGTATTTACCAAGTATCTATGTATGAGAGCCTATATTAGGTGAAGGATATGATGATCCCTAACCTTAAAAAAACTAGAAAATATACAATATAGTAGGACATCACCAAGTATAAGCAAATACCCATGTGATATATAAAATGATATCAATTCAAATTTTTGAAACATAAATGCTTAGCTATTACTACAAATAAGCCAGTGGAAACATCAAATGAAAGCAGTTAAGACAATTAGAGTCTTCAAAAAAAATAACATGTAACCACAGGATGTGGTTAATCCCCAATCAGACCACAAATATCTTGCCACTAGGTCACTAGCTGCAGATAAGCCAATGATTAGAAATGTTTTTAGCTAGAGCCACAGTGTGCTGGTTTGTGAAACAGAATCTACAGGGTATGGGGTTGGTGATTAGATAGGGTCATGTTCCTATAAATTTATTCAATATAGCAAATTAAGAAGGGTTCATGCAATCCCCCCCCTTTTTTTTGGTTGCCAAGTGCTTGGAAGAATACCTTTCATATAGAAGTTATACAACAGATGAACAAATGAATATGTGCGGGCAAGACAAATGCCATTGGTCATGATCTTTGCCCCACAGATGACAGATTCACTTTAATTTGAGGTCTAAATCACTTCTGGGGATGTTGAAGAGAGAATAGAGAAGGAGCTTTTCTGAACTCAAGAGTTTGACTTCCAGCAGGATAGAAAAATTTAACGGAGGCTAGTAATGTTCCCAGATGCACCTCTGGAAGATTTTGTTGAGTTATTTGATATTCTGAAATACCAAACAGAGTTTCTATAAACTTTCCTCATTGTAAAATGTTTTAATCTCTATTAGTTTTTCTGTGAAGTTGTCATATTTTCCTTTCAATATAATTTTCAGTTCTGACTAAGAAAAGAGAGATTCGGTCAGAAGAGGGAAGGAGGGAAAGAAGGAAAGGCTCTCCCCAGGGAAAATGAGTTAAAGATGTCATCTTATGAGTGTGAAATCAGCTCTGTAATTCTGGCCCAGGACAGGGAGAAGGAATCCCTTTCTTTTAAACCCCTACCTTTTCCTAAAGCTCTGAATGTCCAACATTCTTTATATATTGGCAATATATATATGTACAGTTCATCCCGAAAAGTCCAATTTACCTTCTCAAGAAGACACTGAAGTTTTTCTACTTCTCACCTGCCCCCAACCTTGCTCAAATCACTATCTTTTTTTTTTTTTTTTTCTCTTGAACTCCTGCAGTATCCATTTCCCCTGCTTCCATTCTGGCCTCCTATAATTGCTTTGCCACACTACTGCAAGAGTGAGTTTTGTAAAATAAAACAGGTCCTTAACGTCCCAGCTTTAAGCTCTCCAGTGGTTTCTCACAGCGCACGGTATCACACCCTAATTCCCTTTCTTGGCCCTCAAGGCTGTTTGAGCTCTGGCCCATATACTTACCTTATACATTACTTTATATCCCTGTCCCCAAGTCCTTGTGATGTTTGAAGCCACACTGACCATCCTTAGGCTCCCCAATGAAGTTACTCTTAGAGCTGTACCTGTTGTTCACTGTGGGCGGAACCTCTACTTCCAGATCTTTTCAATATTTGGGTTTCTGCTCCTGACACCTCACAGTGGCCCTTCCCTCATCATCCCCTTTAAATCAGCCATCAGCCCCTAGTCATTCACCATGTATCATCCTGTTTTCTTCACAGCATTAAAAATGATCTAAAATTATCTTGCTGGCTTTACTAGTTTATTTACTTATTATCTCCTCCTCCTCCCCCAACTACTACAATGTAAGTTCTGTCTTTTCCATCACTGTATTTCCAGGGCTTGGAAAAGTATATGCATATAGCAAGCATGAAATAAATGTCTGTTAACTGAATTAATTAATAAATCATCAGACTCACTGGCATTAAGATCGGTCAACCAGAAAAAAGCAAATCAGAGCCAAAGAATGAACATTATAGCAAGTACTGAATGGAACTGAAATTGGTTAAAATGACAAACTTAGAAGCTAGCTTGTGCTAGAATTGTGGGTCTGCTACTTAGCTATTACTGTGTAACCTAGGAGAGTCACTTAATCTCTTTGAGCTTCAGTATCCTCATCTATAAAATGGCAAAAAATAGTACCTAATAGTATTGATGTAAGCATTAAGGAGTTAAAAGAGTTGAAGAACATAAACAGTATTGGATACACAGTAGGTACCCAATGAACATTAGTTATAATGATTATTACTTCAATACAGTGAGACCACTTTGGTTACTATATAGCAACCACATAACTAGGCATCATTGTACTGGGTATCGAGTTTACAAATTTAGAAGTAGAAGGGATTAACAATAACTTGATACTTAAAGTAAAAGATTTATAAATAGAACATATCCATATATTGTGGATAGATGTCTCAAATGATTTTTTATGGTAAAGTTATATTTTATTGTTGTAAAATATACATAACATACAAGCTATTCTTTTAAGCATTTTCAAGTGTACAATCTAGTGACATGAAGCACCTTCACAACATGTGACCATCACCACTATCCATTTCAAAAACTTTTTGATCATCCCAAACAGAACTCTGTAACCATTAAACAAAACCTCCCATTCCCTTCTCTCCCTCAGCCCCTGGCAACCTCCACTCTACGTCTGTCCCTATGAATTTGTCTATTTTAGGTACTTCGTATACATGGAACTATACAATATTTTTCCTTTCGTGTCTGACTTACTTCACTTAACATAACATTTTCAAGGTTCATCCATGTTGTAGCACGTATCAAAATTTCATTTAAGGTGGAGTAATATTCCATTGTAAGTATATAGCACATTTTATTCATCTGTTTATTTGATGATGGACACCTGGGTTGTTTCCACTTTTTGGCTAATAATGCTGCTATAGCCTTTGATATAATAGTATCTGAGTCCATGTTTTCAATTCTTTGGGGTAAACACTGAGAAGTTACATTGCTGGCTCACATGGCAATTCTATACTTAACGTTTGAGGAACTACCAAATTGTTTTCCAAAGTGACTGCACCACCTTACATTCCCACCAGCAGTGCAGAAGGGTTCCTAATTCCCACATCCCTGATAACACTTGTTATTTTCTCTTTTCTGTTTGCTGTTTTTGTAATAGTCATTCTAGTGGTGTCTCATGGAGTTTTGATTTGTATTTCCCCTAAGAATTAGTAATGCCAAGCATCTTTTTCATGTCCTTATTGACCATTTGTATATCTCCCAGGAAATCGTTACTAAATCCAATGTCATTAAAATTTTATCCTATGTTTTCTTCTAAGAGTTTTATAGTTTTATTAGCTCTTAAATTTAGGTCTTTGTGACTCTCAACCACTGCGCCACCAGGGAAGCCCCATTTTGAGTTAATTTTTGTATGTAGTGTAAGGTAAGGGTCCAACTTCATTATTTTACATGTAGATATCCAGATATTCTCTAATGATTTTGTTATGATGTAGGAAAATGGCTGAAAAGGCCATTAAAATTTGTATATGTCTATAAAGATTAAATATGCACCAGTGTTTCCTTTAGATATAGACTATAAAACAACAGAATATTACAATTACCAGAATTTTTAGCAATTCACTTATAAATACCTTACACAATAATGTGGGAGAACTGGCTAATGTTTAATTAAAACCATTATAGCACAAGACCCTCTCCCAAATGGCAGAATTCATGCAATTCAGTGCTAAGAAAATATCTCTATGGAAAATATTAAATTGGCTTTTATGTTGTTAAAGTTTAGAAAAATCATCTGTATTAATAATAGATATGGACAAATAGATTCTCCTAAATTGTAAATATTATAAATAGTATTAATGAACCAAGTTCATCCTTGTTTTTTCTTTATAGTTAATATAATCTAATTATTTAAGAATGCAGTTCTAAATATCAGAAAATTCCCTACTCATGCATATATGTCTCTACTTCTACTTTTCATAACTTTACTGTTTGAAGCCTAGCTCTCAATTCTCAACAATTTCAAAAGAGTTGAAATAAGCTGCTGACAGAACAAGATATATATCAAACCATGTCATCGGATGAAGCACCCCTACTGCAAATTTAAAGGTATACTACTAAGAGATCCATAAGTTTCTATCCATTTATCTCTCTACGAGGCATTCAGATATTATAAAAGTAAGACTATGATGTTCTTTCACTGTAATCAAATTAATTTTAGGATAATGTTATTACTCTTTTTTAATGAAAAGATTTTACATAATTAGTTATTCCTATGTGAAAAACAAAAAAATCAAATCTATTTTGAGATTTTTTATAAGAAGCAATGCCCTCTAGCAACTAGGAAAAAGGCATTCATGCTTAGAATGGCACAAATAACTATAAGGAAGAAATGAGCAGAAAATATAGAGATGAATACAATCTAGAAATAATACAATAATAAGACTTAGATACCCTGAGTAGCATTCAGAAAAACGTTTGTCATTCACAGGTTCCAAGTCAGACTTTGGTTGAATTTTTGCTCTACCATTTATTGTTCTTAGGGAAGTTATTTAACCTCTTTATCTATCATTTAGAGACTAATAGTTATTTTGGGTTTACGTATGATAAAGTTTATTAATATACACAGCAAAATCCTTAGCATATATTAAGAACTCAACAATGTTATCTATTTTTACTATTATTATAATGTTATAAAAGCATGGAGTTTTGCTGTCAGCCATTACTACATCTTGCTTCTATTCTTGATGCCTGAATAGGGAATTACAATAAGAAGTTTATTTATAAGCTGAATAGAATAAATTTATGTGAAGGAAAGATTTCAAAAGAATATCATATCTTATTCTAAATAAAAATACAAAGAACCATACAGTTTTAGAGCTTTTACCTGATACATAATTTATTCCACTTGCCTTATTTAGCCAGAGACACTATGGTACAGAGAGTATGATACATCCAAGGTCATACAAATAGGCTATACATTTATAATAAGCAAATTTATTATAATCTCAAGGTTTCAAACTTCCAAAAGTTTTTGGTCAGATTACTACAATAAAAGAAGTATAAAATGCAAATGCTTATATCCCCAGAGATCCATCAGCAAGGAAAATCGTAAATGGATATCCAAACTTGGTAATTATAAACACATACTTCACAGCATCAGAATTTCATCTTTCCTAGGTCTCACCATTGCTACAAATTTTTTGTATCCAACACTACATATCTGTGTCCAGATCCTTTTCTCATTTTGTTCTTTTGTTTTTGTAAGACCCATCAGCTGCTGAGAGACAAGATGTTCAAAAGAACGAATATAGCTGAGACTTGGTCTTTTGAAAGAGTAGCCTAGCCCTGCTTCCTTTGTCTTTGGCTCACCTCCTGTGTCCTTAATGGGAGATATACATACTTCCACTCCCACAGCTGAAAAACTGAGCTGGAAATATCAAGGTGGCCAACTACCAAATGTGGCTTTATGCCCTGAGGGTATTTGCCATAATAGCTGACATTTAAAGAAACAGGTAAGCTTTATTAAGCACTTGCTTTGCTGGACACTTTGTGAACACTGTCTTCTTTAATTTGTTCAAACACACTTAAGAAGAAAATAATATTCCATCTGTTTTAGAGATGAGAGCATGAGGCTTGGTGCAGATAAGTTGCAGAAAATCACATAGTTGACCTGGGACACATAAGTGGATCTGAATTTACGTACCAAGCTCTTAACCAATGCTTACTGCATCCTACAACAGTTAACATACTGAATTTACTTAGTTTTCTTTACCATATTTAGTTATCACCACATTCCTAGGCATGGGTTTTTATCTTGGGCTATATTATATCTAATATTTATTTTACATCAACTATAAATTATATTTGACACTAGAAAAATACAGAAAACAATAAAAATGAAACAACTGCAAACTCTAAAATGAACACATAGGGGCTTCCCTGGTGGCATAGTGGTTAAAAATCTGCCTGCCAATTCAGGGGACATGGGTTCAACCCCTGGCTCAGGAAGATCCCACATGCCGTGGAGCAACTAAGCCTGTGCACCACAACTACTGAGCCCGCACTTTAGAGCTTGTAAGCCACAACTACTGAGCCCACATGCCACAACTACTGAAGCCTGCATGCCTAGAGCCCATGCTCCGCAACAAGAGAAGCCATGACAATGAGAAGCCCGTGCACCGCAACAAAGAGTAGCCCCTGCTCTCTGCAACTAGAGAAAGCCCGTGCACAGCAACGAAGACCCAACACAGCCAATAAATAAATAAAAACAAATTAAAAATAAATAAATAAAATAAACACATAGGCAGAGACATTATAGGACAGTAATGGATATTTATCTTGAAAGCTTGAGCCAATGTCAAAAATAAAATTTCAATGTCTGAAAAAGAGAAATCAAAAAGTAATTATCAGTCAAAGTTCTGCTATAAACAAGATTCCTATAGAGCTTTGCTCATATTTCAGGAGGAAATTTGGTTTTAAAAAAAGGACAGGTAAAGAAGACTCCTCAGACTGAGCTATGGGTGATTTGTCTTCAAAGGTTAGGTTGACTTCGATACTCTCTCTCCTGTGTTCCTCCTTCTAACTGGGAAAGCTTCTCGGTTTCAAAGGGGCTACAGGTCCAGTGACCCTGTACATACAGCAGGTCTTTATTCTCTGCAGCCTGTCTTGGTCCCCTAAGATCTTCAAAAAAAAAAGGCATATTTACAGAAACATGTAGGTCAGGTTGCTTCAAAGTTGCCTTGAAGAAAGTGCCAGTCAGGCAACTGAAAAGATTTCAGATTAAGATCCTTATAGAAATAAAAAGAAAAATACATTTGCACTTTAGTATACATGAACAAAGAAAACTAATTGTTCTGAGATCTGGCCTCTGAATAGCAACATAAAGAGTGCCATCTTTAAAAAGGCTTGTAATAATAGGAAAACTAAGCTCATAAGTAGTCTTTGATTCGCATTAAAATACTTTCTTTCATTAAATTTATTTTTTCCGTTTAAGTAGAGTTCAAAATTGCTAATAGTTTATCATCTAAATTGAAGAGAGAATTAGAAAACTCAATCTGTAAACGTTCGCAGTAAGTTTTAAAAAGTTCTGAAACTACATGATATTAATCCAAATTAAATGATTATTTTTCCCAATGATATTCACAAAAGCAGAAATGACAAGTGAAAAAAAAAACAAGTTACATTATTTTAATGTTTTACTTATTATTTGTGGATAGGTTTCTGATTTTTTTGGTAAAATCTATCTATAGCTGTCTTGTAATATATATGTAGACATACATATTTATGTATATCTGTCAGTCTAGCTATCTATCTATATTACACTTTTTCTATGTGAGATGTTAGTTTCATCAATGTTATTAACAGAACACAGCTTGCACTAAAGAAGTGGGAAAACCCATCTGGACACAATAAATTCAATTAACTAAAAAAGATATATACTCTCAGAAAACTGCAAAAGCCCACATCAATCTTCTTTAAGTGGTGAGACATCTTGTCCCTAATTGCAGCAAGATTATTTTATCAATACTTCAAGACGGGTAAAAATCAGGAGGACAACAACAGTCCTTAAATAACAACAGTCCTTAAATAAAAAATAAAAGGAACAGTCTCAATATCTGTTACTTAAAAAAAAAAATCTTTGGCTACATTATCCTTTAAGACACAGTGCCTTCTTCCTCTCCACAGTATGACTTACTTTATAAACCGGATACCGAACTGTTTAAATATAGTACATTTACATATGAACTGTTTTACTCTGAATGTTGGCAGGTAAAGGGAAAAGTGCCTGGAAATAACGTCATTAGCTGACAAGGACTGACTGACCTTCGACTCTTATTTTTTTACATTGAAAGCTCTCTAAGACCATTTAAAAAAATTCAAAAAACATGGCAAAAGTGGCCATAACTCATACAGAGAAAAGGATATGTAAAATATATATTGGTAGCAATTTCAACCTGGTAGATTGGGATAAAATTTTCATTAAACCACATATACACGCACACTAATGAAATTGATTTTATTACAGGGTACTGGATAGTTTGAGGTGATCTTTTGAACACTTATTCAGAAACTACAATTATGTTTCTAATTTGCCTGAGCATTTTCATACTGACTTCAATTCTCTTCTTTTATGAGAAACACAGTATATGAGGGCTTGAAGGGATTACTAACCATGTCCTCAATTGAACTCAGCCCCACTTGGCCTACCCTGGATATTACAATAAAACACACCAGGCTTGTGGGAACCTGCTGGTGGAGAGGCAGGGAGATAGTGAAGACCTTGGCTCAGCCGTGTGACAGACAGTGATTCCAAGTATAACCTTGAGACAGTGTACAATTAAGCAATCAGAAGCTTCCAGATAATAGAGAGACTTATAGACCTATCTCCATACATTTTCTAACTCTTACCTCTGAACTGATGTAAATCCAAACTTACTCTTCCGTCCTACCTCAGGTAAAGAAATCTCCCTCCTTCCAAAATCAGAGCTTCAAATATGATATTAGTTTATTCCTGCTTTCTTCCTTCTGAATCAGTGTCTCCTGATTTTCACCTCTTTTTCCTGGGCCTTCATTATGCCCTTCTTCATTGGCTCCTTCTAATTAGCCTTTAAATGAGTCTTCCATCAAAATCTCCGTCTACCCTCGTTTTCTCTCCCACCATTAATCTCTCGTCTTTTAACTAGCTCCAGCCAATGTCTCAAGGGCATTTCATGCTGTGCATAAATTTATTCATTTTAATCTACGTCTTCATATTACAATGGAATTACTATTTACATAGCCCCCATCGCAGTGAAGCTAAATTCCACTTTCTTTCTTACCACAGCACCCAGTGGTTTACTACGTTCTACCAAACTCTAGCTCCAAAATACCTCTGGACTTGATCCCCTTCTCTCCACCCACCGTCCCACAGTTAGAGCTTCACTGTGTCTCACACAGACTACTAGACAGCTTCTTATCTCTAAATTTGTCTCTCCCTTCTACAAATATATTCTCCACATTGCTGTTACAGTTACTGTTCTAAACTGCAGTATGACTATATTAGATTCCATGAACTGCATCTGAATAAATTATAAGGTTTTAGGGCCCAGGAAGGACTGTTGAGATAATCTCTTCTAGTACAGAATACTGGGGTAATATTTCCAAACACTAAAGGATCTCTGTTAGAACCCAAAGGTCCTGATTCTTCACCGCATACTTGTCAAAGCTGATTTCCAAGTCTGAGTCTTGGTTTCTAAGTTGAGACACTTCTTTCTCACTTTCAATACCATGCAATCATTAAGTGCTCTTCACAAATTATAAGGAATTTGTGAAGGAAAATATGCTTTGGAACTTAGTAAGGTTGTTTTTTTTTTTTTACATCTTTATTAGAGTATAATTGCTTTACAATAGTGTGTTAGTTTCTGCTTTATAACAAAGTGAATCAGTTATACATATACATATGTTCCCATATCTCTTCCCTCTTGTGTCTCTCTCCCTCCCACCCTCCCCATTCCACCCCTCCAGGGGACCGAGCTGATCTCCCTGTGCTATGCATAGTCTGTCATACAGAGTGAAGTAACTTAGTAAGGTTTTGACAAACGTGTGCCACTAGACAAATATCACTGAGGAAATGTTTCTCTCTGTTGACATCAATGGAAAAACACTACTTGCCAACTCTCAAATTCTGTTAAATGTTAAATATGCATTCAAAAATGGCTAGAGAACATTGTAAATGAAAACAATAACCCAAGAGGCCACAGAAAGGTGCTGTCATTCACCACGACGAGATTTGAGATCTCCACAAAGGTTCTTACAAGCCCAGTTCTACTAGGATATGTCCTCCTTTGTCAGTACCATAGGGGGTGATACATAGGTAGAAGAAAAGAAATAAACGGAGCATCTGCACACTCACTTCTTCAAGTTTTAACAGCCCATTAGGCTTTCTACAGTAATATTTATAGCCTCACAAAACTCAGGTAATAAATGTAATCATTTTTCCCTTATGGGGAATGTAAGCTGCTAAAACTACAAAGTAAAGGGGTATATTTTATGCATTTGCTGTCTTAAGGAACTTAAAAAGAAGGGTAATTGTTTATTTGAAGATTACCATCCACTCCTTAGACAGAAAGAAAATAGACAAACTAATGCTGTGTGTCTGTATGCTAATTGCACTGTTTTCATGAAACAAAATGTAAAACAAAAATTAGAGAAACGCCTCATTTGCCCGACATCTTTAGGAATGGGGATATTTTCTTAAGTTATTTTTCCAAATAACAAAATAATTACTCCTTTAAGTTCCAAAACTATAACTGTTTTTATGGCTATATCAAAATATACTTAAATATCTTTGAATTCTTAATTTAAATATATAAAACATAATATTTTAATGACTCAGGATCATAGTTAGGATTATGGAGTTCTGTGTTCTGTACAGTACATGGTGCTTAAGAACTACAGAAGTAAGCAGAAAAATTTGCTCCCGTGCTAAGTCCTCTCAAACTACGATGATGTTCTGGCTCTTGTTTGTTTTTTCCCTCATTTAAAATTTGCTTATTCCCTTGCTCAGTCACGCAGTCAGCTCCTTTTCTTCTTGTTACTGCAATCACTCTATCAGCTCCCTATTACTATTTGGTCTGTACTTCTCCCCTCAAATTTCCAACTTCTAATTTCGGAGGATTTGGATATTACATTATAAAACCTGTTAAAATATATGAAAGTCAATATGTCCTGATGGAAAGTTTGAGATTCTCATGGAAAAAGGTGCATGAGTTTTAGTGCATATATTTTTTAAATATTTATTTTATTATTTTTTTTTAATTTTTGGCTATGTCAGGTCTTAGTTGCGGCACGTGGGATCTTTCGTTGTGGCGCGCAGGCTCTCCGTTGCAACATGAGCGCTTCTCTCTAGTTGTGGCGTGCGGGCCTTCTTTCTCTAGCTGTGTCGCATGGGCTCCAGAGCGCATGGGTTCTGTAGTTTGCGGCACGCAGGCTTAGTTGCCCCACGGCATGTGGGATCTTAGCTCCCTAACCAGGGATCAAACCCGTGTCCCCTGCATTGGAAGGCAGACTCTTTACCACTGGACCACCAGGGAAGTCCCGGTGCGTACGTTTATTGACAAAAATTTTAGTCACATTAAATACCTTTCTTGCTTACTGACTTCCTAATAAATGGGAATTTAGAAATGTAAACTGTATGACTTTTTTTTGAAGAGAAGCCTTGCAGGTCTCTAATAAGTATCTTCTAGCTAAAGTAAGAAGATACCTAGATGTCAACTACTAAGTTCTTTTAATATTTTAACTTTCGACTTTTCAAGAAAATACAGAATAGAATAAAAAGCTACATTCACAGCTTCCCAATGTTTAATCCTGTTAACATATTGACACATTTGCTTCTAATCTACCTTCACCCTGTCTTTATTTTAAAAAGAAAAAAATAATCACTGCATTATTTTCAGAAAAGCTAGATATGCTCAGTACAAAGAACTAAAACAATGCAGAAAAGTACAAAATAAAAGCAAAAAGGAGAAAAAAAATTATTCCAAACCCACAAACTAGAAACTGCATGTGTGTGTGGGCGTGTGCGTGTGGGCGTGTGCGTGTGTGTGCACGGGGGAGGATAAACTGATGACTGAAACATAAAGAGACATTTTTAAAAATGGGACTCATCTGCTTATTAATCTTAATTTACAGAATATTGTTTAATTAAATTTGAAATGAACAGAAGAAATAATCAAAATAAATCTTAAAAACTGTTAGCAGGTATATTTCTTAAAAGATCATTCAATTTTTAAAAAAGAGAACTTTGAAAAAAATTGAAACTAGAATAATTTCTAACTACATGTTTTAGTTTAGATGGCATCAACTATCTCCCTGCTTTCAATGAGGGATGAGGATATTAGCATCCTCATGGTCGCTAATTCCCCCTCTCTAACCTCTCTATTTTGTTAATTATAATTTTTAAATTGTCTGGATTTATATATTCACATTCTCTTGGTTGTCAATAATTCCCAAAATTGTTTAATATTTAGACATCTCAGATAGGATTAAATGCTCATAGCCACATCTTTTACCATAGTCTTTTTCATTCACAAATTCTTCATTTTAACTGATTTGCTGGATTTTAATTTTTCAAGTAGTTCCTCCAGTCTTGCAGCCCACCCCCATCCCAACACACACACAGTAAGAGCCCAGTGAATTTTACATTTTTGGAGTATTTTTCATGTTTGAGAATTTTTACCACTGTCTCTTCCCTTTGATAGCAACTTGCTGTCTGGATGCCTAAAGAATTCTCTTGTTTTCTTACAAGTGTATCAGCTTAAGTAGGACACATCTCAGATTCATGTTCTGATTATAAATTTCCTGGAACATACTGTACTTTAATATACAGATTCAATTCTTCATTTTAAAGAATTTCTCTTGCATTATACGTTATATTGCATATTTTGGGTTTTCTATTCAGGGACACAAATGACTCTTATGCTGAATTAGCTTTAGTTCTGTTCCATATCTGTAAGATTCTCTAAAGCTACTTTATTCTCATCTCTTTCATCCATATACATTATCATTATCATGAGTGTTTTTACTACGCTACTAATTAAAACAATCTGGTGTTTAACAACTACCTTACGTTTTGTTAGTCACTTAGTTGATAATGATGCTCATTTGGTCCTCAATTTGTTTCCTCAGGTATACATACGATATATCCCTTTTATCTTCTAGGCTTTGGGCTCTTTATTGAGTATGTGTTCTTATTAAGTTGTTCTTTATTGTGAAGCAGCTGTGAGATTTTCTTTGGGTTATTTGTGTTACAGTTTTTTCTTTGGGTTCTTTGGTTTATACTATATTTATTTATTTCATTTAGCTCTAGTAGTTTTGTATAATTGTTTGCACAAGTGCCGTGCATTTTTGCACAAATGCTATGATGCATTTTTCATTTTTTTCATTCTCCACATGCTTGCTTTCAGTAAAGATCTTGAATTTTCTCTGAAATAATGTGCCTGATTTGAGCTTCTCTCCACCATTAGTAAGACCATATGCTTTTTCCCCCACTTCCAGCTACTAATTGAAGGCCGATTTTGGTGTCTCACAATCCTACCATCTTTCCATAGCTTGGGAGACTAATAGGGAGGAGAGGGTTGCGGAGTTTGGCTATGTGGTGTATATCCTTTTGTAGAATACTTGGGCTCTACTCTTAGTTAAGGTAGATGCTTTGTACCAGAATTCAATCCACCTCACTGGGGAAAGATATTCTGTTCCCATGGAAAGATATCCTCATACTTAGGATCATTTTCCCAACGGCGAAATGCCCATTCAATTCTTATTCACATCTCCCATTTCATTCATTTCTCACAGGCCTCTGCTTGTAGTACTTCTCAGTCAAAAGAACAGAAAGATAAGGACCCACAAAGTGTATTTCTTTACAAATTTGGGTATTTGCGAGAGCTGTCAGAATTGAGTTAGCTCAGTGGTACAACTCTAGAAGTACAGAGTAGGTTTAAGAAACAAGCTACACTATGTCTCTCTGTTCCAATTCAGAATTGTTTGTTTTTCATACCGGATATAAGGTTTTCAAAAACCTTGCTTTAAGTTATGGCTCATTCCTTATTGGTTCATGTTAGTTTAAGAAAAAAGAAAAACATCCAAAAACTCTTAGTTAGTTTTGCTTATTTGGCAGGTATTGAGGGACAGGGGGCAGTTAGCTTTTATGTTGTAGTTTCTTTTTTTTTTTTTTT
>NW_020173266.1:680295-712819 GCF_003031525.2 Neophocaena asiaeorientalis asiaeorientalis | reverse complement strand
GTCCATGCCACTCTCTCACTTTGTCACAGCTTACCCTTCCCCCTCCCCACATCCTCAAGTCCATTCTCTAGTAGGTCTGTGTCTTTATTCCCGCCTTGTCCCTAGGTTGTTCTTGACCATTTTTTTTCCTTAGTCTCCACTGTATATTCTTGCCTCCTTTATCAAAGATAAGGAGACCATATGTGCGTGGGTTTATCTCTGGGCTTTCTATCCTGTTCCATTGATCTGTATTTCTGTTTTTGTGCCAGTACCATACTGTCTTGATCACCACAGCTTTGTAGTATAGTCTGAATTCACAGAGCCTGATTCCTCCAGCTCTGTTTTTCTTTCTCAAGATTGCAAAGCACGTATTTTGACTCTGGCCCCAAATCTATAAGAACTTACAGTTTCAGTCTCTGTCTTGGTTCCAAATCCAGGTTGACCTAGCTCCAGTTAGGTGTCCACACCTAATCTAATAAGCTTGTATTCAGAAGGACAGAATCAGGTGACATGCATGGTGGCTCACACTGGGGTATGGGTAGGATTTGTTCTCCAAGAATAGGATGTGAGTAGAAAGGAAATTTGAATATAAAACATATAAACATGTAAAGCATTTAAATCTAGGACACATGCTTCTATTTAGTATAGCTATCTCTTTGACCTGCATTTATCAAGTTATAATTTACATACGATAAAATTCACCCTTTTTAGTGTACAGTTCTGTAAGTTTTGACAAACACATATAGTCCTGTAACTATCACATGTGACTGAGACAGAGAAGGCTTCCATCATTAACTTGGATTTAAATATCCTCAAAATTATTTATTTTAATAATCTTTCTTCACTTCACTTTAAAGAAACAAGCCAATAAGTAGCTATTTCTCAGGAGCTTTCATCCAAAAAAATTTGTCTTTAAGGAATAAGGTAAACATTGTATATATTGATACTGGGTCTTGAGTGATTGGATCATATGTAAAACAAAACAAAGGCTATTTCTACTCATAGCCTACTTCAGGTTGTTATCTACATAAATACTGAAGGAACTGCCTTAAGTTAGGACTTCATGAAACACATAAAGTGTAGGAGGTCCCCATTCTCTAGGGACTGACAGAATGCCTCTCAGGTAAAGGGTCTCTGTGATATATATAGTACTTATTGTTATAAGTTTAGACAATGTCTGAATTTAGACCACAGCTTGCTGACAAATATACACTATCCCCTGGCACTCTGCCAGCAGAGAGGTAGAAAAGCTTGGGAGATAATCAAAGGTCACAGCTTTATTTAACACCATCACACACCAAATAGGAAGACAGGCATTCACTGTTGGGGCAGAGACAGTGTGTCCTCCAGTGACTGCTCAGCCATTTAGCAGAGTCAAATCCTGCCTTTAAAAGGTGGGACTCACCAAGTGGCCTAAAACAGGTCTCATCTTTCACCAAGGGCTTCTAATTTTAAATTGCTGCCATGCTAAATTTTATCTTGAGTGTCGCCCTGAGTCTCCACCCAGTTTGTTCAGATCTAACACTGGTTTTAGACAAGACTCTCCCAGGGCCATGGATTTCAGTCTGTGTTGTTTAACACACAGGCTGCACGGGGCACAAAGCAATGCAAGATGATTAAGAATTTGAATGAAATCCTTATATATCAACTTTTAACATCAGTTAACTTACAAAAATTCTAACCTCTGTTGATATCACTCTCTGTGATAACAGAATCCACTAGGAAGAAAGTAAAAACAAAAACCACAGTTTCCTAGGAATCAGGTTAGAGGTCCTATTTAAATGCTATTTAGAAATGCACTGTAGCAGTGTTATGGGTTGCTACTTGGACTCACTTGGTAAAAATGAGTAGTATCACATGTTATGAAACTCAACTCCTGTAAAAGGTGAGGCTGCAAGATTCTTCAGGATAACTTTGTTCAGAACTAACATGTCTCTAGTAACACTGCCAGAGGGAAAATTCAACTGATAATCGCTGTTAAAGCACTTATGGTCTGAAATGGGACCATTTAAGAGAAAATGAAATTTCCAGTTTTACTTGCTACAGCTAAACTTATCTAAGACAAAGGTAAAAGCAAAATGTCGTCACCAAGACGTAGTTCATACAACAAGCTATTTGTTCAATTTTTTTCCCCCAAGTGTTACAGAATTCAGAGTCCAACACACAGATTTACCTCACCTGAGCATGCATTTTATTCCAATTGTGGACAAACCTCCCAGTGGTTCAGTAGAAAAAAAAAAATTCACCCTTTTTAGTGTACAGTTCTATAAGTTTTGACAAACACATAGTCCTGTAACTATCACATGTGACTGAGACAGGGAAGTGTAGATAGACTGAACTGCCTAAATCAGGGCCACCATCGCTCTGATGGTGCATGCCACATATGCCTTTAGAGACCTGAAAAACCTAAACTACTCTTCCATGAAACGTAATCATTATGCTGGGCCATCGAGTAATCTGATTCTCGTATTTGCATTATAAGATCCAATGGAATGCAGGAGTATACGTGGGTATTTCAGGTATTTCCAGTAATCTCCACTGTCACTAGAAAGGAGTTGCTTATCTATAGTGGGTCAAGAGTTGCCACAGCCTTTCATGGCTTAGGGGAACGTGTCTCCTGGGATCTCACGCTCTCAGTCTCATAGTATGGTAAGGCTGTACAAAACCTTATGGGGAATAAAATATGGAAGGTGAGGAGTAACCTGGGAGTCTGGGGGTTCTCAGGATGACTACCAAAAGCAAGGCTAAAGAAGGGCATAACGAAGTGAGTTCAAGTGGATGCAAAGCACCAAGGCTGTGTGAATTGTATGGTGGGAGCAGGGGAGGTTTCTGGGCCTCCCTCTTCACCCCTGATGATGGCAGGCTCTTTGTTGGCAGGCCTCCTCTTGACTCCAGATGAAGGGGGTGAAAGGCCTCTTCAACCAAACCAGGTTCTTTATTGTCATCCAAATAAAAAACACATCAGTTCTCACTTTGGCTCAAAGTGATCTCTGACTAGAATTCTATTCCTTCTACGTGTGTAAATTTATACACACATAAACATCATTTATAGGTAATGCTTTTTAATCCTCTAGTTAGAAAAAACTCTGTTTTCCCCAAACTCCCTGAGCACAAATATTATTATATATTATTGCATCAACTACCAAAATCATATTGTGAGCAATCTGATGGCAGAAACAGTGCCATCATCTTTGTATTCCCCATTGCACCTAGCACAATAACATCACACGTTAGGTGCTCAATAAACATTTACTGACTGACACAATGAGAGAGATGCAATAGAAACTTTCTTTTCCTCCACAGAGCACAGACTTATAATCACAAATAACACCTATTAAGTGCAGACTCTCCATCAAGTTCTGTTCTGGAAGTTTTATATCAATCAAATCATTTGATTCTCACAGCAGTCCTAGAAGTTACATGGTACTGCTATTTCTGTCTAACAACCAAGGAAATTGAGGCCCTGAGAGGTTAAGCAAATTGGTTCAAAGTCAGACAGGAAGTAATTGGCAGAGCTGGGGGTCAAATCTAAACAAGTGGGTTTCAGGACTCTGGAGTCCTGTACTTAACCTCACTGTCTGGTTGCTGGAATAGGGGCAGAGTTGAAGCCAAAACATTATTTCTGAAGAAAAGATGAAAGATGGTTCCTTAAGACTAGATAGGCTGAGGACTTATTTTTCTTCACTTTCTTCAATTTACTTATTCTCTTCTTTCCTTTTCCTTTCTATTCTTGTATCTTCTTTCCCTTGCTTCTCCTTCTGTTTCAACTAGGCTCCCTGGATGAAGGCCACAGAAACCAACTCTGGCTTATGTGAGAAGGAAAGGGGTCCAGTGGCAGGCTATGGGGTAGCTCGCAGAATCAGAGGGAGGCCTGAAGAAGCAGGCTCGGGAGTCAAGAACCAGGAAAGCTTCCTGTTTCCAGGCCACAGAAACTGCGGGGTCTCTTCTAGGCATCTCATCACGAGTTCACTCCTACCATTTTCAGTCTTTTAGTTACTTGGCTTAGGTTTCAAATTCCAGAGATTAGGGGGAGCACCTGACAGTCCTAGCTCGGGTCATGTGCCCACCCCTTAAATAAAGGAGAACAGGACACCTTCTAGAACAGATTCACCAGGCTACAAACAGTTGGTCCTCTATAGTCACAGATTCTGCATCTTCAAACTCAACCAATGGAGGGTCAAAAATATCCAGGAAAAAAAAAAAATTCCAGAAAGTTCCATAAAGCAAAACTTGAATTTGCTGTGCCCTGGCAACTATTTACATAGCATTTACATTGTATTTACAACTATTTACAAAGCATTTACATTGTATTAGGTATTACAAGTAATCTAGTGATGATTTAAAGTGTACAGGAGGATATGTGTAGGTTATATGCAAATGCTACACCATCTTATATAAGGGACTTGAGCATCTGCAGATTTCAGTATTCAGAGGGAATCCTGGAACCAATCCTCTATGGGTATTGAGGGACAACTATATAATGGAGAAGGCTTGGTCCCACAGTTAAATTGTGGTGGTTACCAAAAGAAGAGGAGAATAGGGACTTCCCCGGTGGCGCTGTGGTTGAGAATTCACCTGCCAATGCAGGGGACGTGGGTTCGAGCCCTGATCCGGGAAGATCCCACATGCTGCAGAGCAACTAAGCCCGTGCACCACAACTACTGAGCCTGCGCTCTAGAGCCTGCAAGCCACAACTACTGAAGCCCACACGCCACAACTACTGAAGCCCGTGTGCTGAGAGCCTGTGCTCTGAAACAAGAGAAACCACCGCAATGAGAAGCCCGTGCACCGCAACGGAGTGTAGCCCCTGCTCACCGCAACTAGAGAAAATCCGCGCACAGCGACGAAGACCCAATGCAGCCAAAAATAAATAAATTAAATAAATGAAATTTAAAAAAAAGAAGAGGAGAATAGATAATAGGCAATGAAAGCAAAAGTGTTGACGATGCCCACCTTTTATCTTAAAAAAAAAATGTCCTCTATGTCTTTATCCATTTTTGCCTAATAAGCCATCAAAACCAGTGATGGCCTTATTCACTACTCACAGATCACTGTGGAAGATGGAACTAGAGGCTGAGTCACTCTCTTCTGCGTTTTTCTGGGTCCCATATTGGCCTGCTGTCCTTTCTCATCATCATCACTTTGGACCAAACATAACTAGGGACTTCATAGCTTCTTATAGTGACTGTGAGTTAAACATGATGTTTTCAATTCCTTAATCAATAGTCTCCAGAACTTTTTCACTCAAGGGGAGGAAATACCACAGGTTAGAAATTTGACCTATTTGCTGATTAAATTATCTATAGATTAAAATAAAACCAGGTACTGCTAAAAACTGAGTAATAAATTTTAAAATTAACAAAGAAGACTGTACTTTGGTATAATCAGCATATGAAATTTCAGGCTTAAAGCTGAACCTCTAAAGTGATTTTTTTCTAAGCCTCACTGGATATCTCTCCTCAGCCTTTTGTGCGTATGTGCGCATACATAAACATACATGCACACACAAACATACATGCATACACCTATATACATATATGTATAGATGCATACATATGTATATAAACGTACGTGGATACTCTCTGTATATGATAAAACATATACAATACACACAGGATAATTCACAGGTATTATCTGATTTCATAAATTATCATGTTCCCTATATATCTTTATTCTTTTTGACGTTTTGAATCAGAAACTAATATGATGAGAGGAAAATTCATTAAGCAGAATCCATAAAGTCACCTGAGTTTATCTGATAATGTCTAAGCTAAATATGCAAGATTTAAAATTTCCAATATGATTTAGCATATAGACCTTAATGCTTAAAAAGTAAAAGCAATTTAAAATATTTAGTTCCTGTTCTGCAAAGAGAACATTTAAACATTGCCTCCAATATTAAACTGGAAGCCACTGTGTTTAACAGAATGTCAGCTAGCATGTAGCAAGCCTTGCTCTCATCTCCCAGACTTCTAGCTTCTTCAAAGGCATTTTCCTCTTTGGCTTGGTTCCTGTCCACCTCTTCTCTTTATCTGCCTATTGTGGACCTCTGTTCTTTTTTGCCTACCTGCATTTATTTCTCCTTTGTTAACTGTACCCTTTTTTCCTTTCAGTAAACTGGCTTGACCAACATCCCTTTCAGCTCCAAAGGCTACTGTGTCATTCCCTTAGTCAGAATAATTGGTTCAGGGATGGACAACACAACTCAATTTTAGTACAACTGTTGGAATTAAATGGGAAAAAGAAGCTTTCTTTGCAATGAGACTTATTACTGTAAGGAAAATCTAAGCCTGGAATTCTGGGGGCCACTATATTGGGAGAACGTGCCTGACAATCAAGTAGAAAAAATTTGGGACTAACTGAACTTGGGCCACTTTTGAGCCACATTTGAAACTAGACGTACTTTTACATGTTACTGTCACCACTTTTCAGCGAAACTCTCTCAAATTCTATCTACCAGGTGATTCTAGCTCTCAAGGCTTTGTTCCGACTTCTCTCAATAGAACAACCCTAGGATGTGAGGATCAGCTCAGTTCTCCTTTATCCAAGCATCTTCTGATTCTCTGCATTTGGATTTAGTTCAAATTGGTCCAACTTTCATAAACCTAGGGTTTATCTCTGTATTCTACAAATGAAACATCTCCGATACTACTGATTGAGGGCCTATAACATCCAGAATCTTACAGAAAAGCCACTTTTCTATGAACACTTGCTAGTTATAGTAAAAGACAAAAAAGAAAAAAAGAAAGGATGAAACTGATACTGTCTTAGCTCCATGTTCGGGGAATGCAGTTAAAAGCATAAGTCCATGGAGTGGGGGAGGGGTGCACAGTTTAAATGAAAAATAACAGACTTCAGAAAGCCCCACATTAACATTTGGACTGAAGGGGGAGAAGCTAAAAACAAATCATTCAAAACAAATGCAAGCACATGATACTCCACCATTTAAGTTTTGTAAATAGAGAGCAGTATTTCACAGTGGTTCATGGTATTGTCTTCAGGGTCAAGAAAATCTGAGTTTTAAGTCCTAGCACAGCCATTTACTCTGTGACCTTGGACAAAACAATTAACCTTTCCTGCCCCAATTTCCTTACCTGTAAAGAGGAAGTAAGTAATACTATATAATTCATAGTTACTGTGCAGAATAAATGAGACAATGTGTAATAATATGCTTTGGGAAGGGGCTTCATAGTACTTAACATGTTAGCTCTGATTTAAGTCAGACATTCTTTGCAAAATTCAAATGATTTTCCAATAATATAATGCATTGATAAGGGCGGTTCAACAACACTGATCTAAGCAAATTTCACTTGAGTATATATCATTTTATTCTTGGGTTTTATTCACATACTCAGTAACTTTGTTTCTAATAAATAATGAATGCTTCAAATCAGCAGAGACCAAGTCAAAACCATAGTCCCTAAAACTCTCTTCACATTGCAACACTCAAAAGGGAAAGTGTGGTTATTTGTTTTTAATCCCTTTTTGCTTTCTTTAGGTAAAGAGATTACATGGACAACCAAAGAGAATTTCCACTTTGAGGTGGCCAAAAAGAGAAATAGTTAACACTGAAGCTGTTACAGAAACAAAGCTTTAAGTTTGAGCACATAAGAAAAGTGTTCTTCCTTCTCTAGACTATTAGTAACTAACACTTTAAGTTTTTCCAAACTCCAGGCATAAATTTCAAGAGTATAACTATTGCAAGTCCTAAGGCACTATGCCTTATCTATTCATCATTTCACTTCTATTCATAGTCCCCGAGTGTTTTGGGTTTTATGACTGTCAGCTAGGCATGCCCTTAGTAAAGGTCCATATCATCACTAACTCTAGGACAAGAAACCAAATGCTGATGATGCCGTTCATCCAGATCAGTGGCCTCTTTGTTCAAGTAAAAGCAGGCAGAAAGGATTTCTTACTGTCCATGAAAATGCCCCAGTTGGGTCTACGCTTCTGGAAAGGGTTGAATAGTTTTCAAATTCCAAAATAAGAGATTAAAAAAGCAAACAAAAGAGGCTTTCTTTCCTCAGACTCCAGTGAAGAATGTGACCACTCAAGAAATATATTAGGCCATGTATACATTGCATGTTTCAGTCTTGGCACTTTGTGGGTTTGAGAAAGAGAATGACAGGAATGACTTCAATTGTCTAAATAATTACAGCCATTAGCATCAGGCTCCCAGGGTAACTGAATATCTTACTTTGCTTGCTGGCTAAAAATAAGTAACCAAAATGTTCCCAAGAAAAAGTCAAGGTAGATGGTAAATATCAATTAATTAAGCAACATAACAATCAAGAAAAATCAGTATTTGAACTTAAGTACGTCATCATCATCATGCTTGAGAACATTACATCCATTTTGACCATACAGGCTTAGCTACTTCACACTTCTTAAAACATGTGTTCATGATGTCACATTTTGCTCCAAAGTAGATATTTTGCTAAAACAAAATCTCCAGTTTTAGTTTTGGTTAAAAATCCATTTCTATGAGTCTGAGCATGCTAATTAACTAGTATTTAGGCAACAGGACCTTCAAATAGCTAGCACTGTGGCACCATATGCACCCGAAGTAGCAAGTAAATCAAAGGAGACCTAAAATATTCACTTCAAGCTCTCTAAACTCTTTACAAAACAAGTTTGTATTCTTTCCAGAAGCTTCCTCAGATACTCTTATGCAAAAATATTTATTGAATGCCTGCTTTGTGCAAGCGCTCTTCTAGGCACTGGGGATAAAACAGTGAACAAAAGAGAAAAAGCCCCTGTATTCATGGAGCATTCTAGCGGGCAGTAGCAGATAACTGACCAGATATAGTTTAAGTTTAGTCTATGACAGGTTAGGTGGTGATAAATGTCAAGGAAGGGGGGAAATAAAGGCCAAGAAGGAGTAAGAGTTGGTAAAGAAATAAGGGCAACCCTTAGGGATACAGGGAAGGCCTTCTTGAGAAGGTGGCCTGTGAGCCCTGAAGGGAGGGAGAGGTAGACTAAGCAGGTTGATGGTAGAAGAACACGCAGGGCCAAGGAAACAGGAAGGGTAAATGTCTAGCTTGTTCCAGGCTATGAAGAAGGCAGTGAGTGTGGCTGGAGCTGAGAAGGCAGGAGGACAGGGTAAGCCATGAGACAATGGAGTGCTCTGAGCAGAGCAGTCTCTGGCTGTTGGGCTGCGCATAGATAAAGAAAAAGGGAGACTAGTCAGGATGCTTTTACAGTGACCCAGGCAAGAGATGAGTGGTTTGGGCCAAGGTAGTGCCACGGACATGGTGATGAGTTATCGGATTCCGAATATATTTTAAAACTAACAGGAGTTACTGATGAATCAGATATAGTATTTAAGAAAAAGAAATGAGTTAATAATTACTACAATGTTTTTGTCCTGAGTGACTGCAAAGATGGAGTTGCCAGTAACTGGTAGGGGCAAGTTTGGCAGTAGGGAGATGAGAAGGTCAGTTTTAGACATTTTAAATTTGAAATGATAGTCAGAAATCCAAGTGGAGATGGTGAGTAGGCAACAGGAAATGTCTGGAATTCAGGTAGAGGTCTGAGCTGCAGTTATAAATTTGGGTGCCATTAGTTTTGTTTTTTGTTTTTTTCGGTACACGGGCCTCTCACTGTTGTGGCCTCTCCCGTTGTGGAGCACAGGCTCCGGACGCGCAGGCTCAGCGGCCATGGCTCACGGGCCCAGCTGCTCCACGGCATGTGGGATCCTCCTGGACCAGGGCACGAACCCGTGTCCCCTGCATTAGCAGGCGGACTCTCAACCACTGCGCCACCAGGGAAGCCCCGCCATTAGTTTTTATATGAAATTTAAAGCCGTGATACTAGATGAGATAGCGAGAAAGTGAGTATAAGCAGAAAATGTAAGGTGCCCAAGCAACAAGCTCCTGGATCACTCATCTAGGAGATGAGGAAGAACTAGCAAAGAAGACAGAAGGATAGAAGAAAATTACCTATATGATAGATCTAAATTACATCTATGGTATTTTGAATATATGCATGTTACTTAATATCTAAACAAACTTCAAGTGCCTTGAAGAGAGGGACAAAATCTAACTCGTGGTGGGCCCTAGAGACCAGCACGGTATCAACTATATGATAAACACTACAGGTATTTGTTGAATGAATAAGTGAATGAATAAATGAATTCAGGATCGTGAGGGTTTTGTTTAGCTCAACAAATATTTACTGAACACCTTCTAGTTTCAGAAACTGAGCAAGACACTGGGAAAGAAAGATACATAAACAGAGACCTGTCTGACAGAGAAGACAGATGGGTTAAGTTGATAGTGAATTGGTTTAATTTCTTGCCAAGGGCAGCATCAAGACAATAAACGTAAAAGTATCAGGTATGGACAAAAACAGTATGTTCTTTAAAGAAATATATTTGTTAAGATCTGATTCCCTCCTCTCCTTTTTAGCAAGATATACGAGAAACAGTGAAAGTTAATGAAAAAATCATAATTCAAGATAATAAATCTATATATAAAACTTTTCAAACACACTTCCATCACTACACTAAAATAGTAAAGAAGAAAAATGAACAAGATAATGAATTGTAATCTTCCTCAAAATTCTATGTTGAAAGCTTTTTCCTGAGGGTTCAATAACAGTCCTGTCAGGTTATTGATTTGGAATTCAAAAAATTCAAAAGCATTTGTGAAAAATCAGACTCCTATTTCTCTCCCACATATTTTTTCAAACAAAAGAGACATCTTCCTTAAGACAATTATTCTCGTCTGTCAACATCTTAACAAAGTTACAGCCACACCAACGCTTACGAAACACATACAGAACAGACACACACAACCAAATGGCGTGCTGGGTGGCCAGAGAGACTGGTGATTAAATAGGGAGGCAGATGGGCTGAAACACTGACTGACAGATACATAGGCATAATAAACCAGACTTAATGGCTAAATACTGATCATGCAGAACTATATAATTGGTCAAATATTATCCACACAATTATTACTAAATCATGAGTGGCCATTTTTAATATTTCAAATATTTCAGTTCTACTTTTCTAATTCAAATCAATTAGCAAACCGGTAATTTTCGTAAGTTTTATCCAGACTACTGGGAAACAGTAACTCTGTGCAGGTAGATGTTGGCCCTCATCCCCTCACAGAACTGGCATACACCACACAATGTGAGTGCATAGTATGTATAACATGTATACCCCAAGAATGAACACATGCAATTGAAATTGAGGTAACCTCAATAATTGCTTCTACTTTCTTTGACCTATTTAAAATGTCAAATAATTCAAGACATTTATCCAATAAATGTTTACTGAGCGCCTACTATGTTTTAGTGCTGTTTATATCCTCACTTTAGCTGGTAAAAAGAAGTTCTTTTTTTTTTTTTTTCCCAAAATCTGCTTGTTTGTCAAAAGTCACATACTTTTAGATGTTTTACTTATTTTATTCACATATTCAAAATTCCAAAACACTGAACTGGTAACTATTTCTGAGCCTGATAAGTGTCTTTTAACAAAATGTCATTGTTTTAACTGTTCTCAATTACACGGCTATCAATTAGCTAGTCAACACATTAACAAGATAAAATATTCTTTTCTCTAATCAGATTATTGTAGTTATTTTAGAAATGGAATGTTCCAAACCAACAGTAGGTTTCAACAAAAAAGTTTCAGGTCCAATTAATCACCATATCTATTTCTTCTACCTCTTAAATTACTCTCAAAGCTTTCCACTTCCTGCATTCCCACTGCACTGCTTAGATCCAGAAACCTGTATCTCATGCTAGGATGCCAATATGTTTCCCGACTTGTAGCTGGAATGACTTTTCTAAAATATCTCATTACATCATTCCCCTTAATTCCCCCTTTTAAAAAATCAGGTTTTAGTTCAAGGAATGAAAACTAGGGAATGGGCTTTGAGAACTGGCCTCTGCCTGCTTCTTCAGTCTCACAGCTTCATGGTGCTCCCTTTCTCCCCTCAAACTCAATGGCTCATCCAGGCTGAGGTACAAACGTCTAGAATTGTCTACAGTCTCTCTCCTCTGGGCCATTGCGCTTGCTGTTCCTCTTGGCATTGCAGGAAGAAGACAGAATCTGTGACTGACTAAATTCTCCTTATCCTGCACATCTCATCATAGAGTCTCTTCCTCCATGCTCGCACCCTGGCGGTCATTAGGTGCCACTCCTTTCCGTGAGCTTACTCCATCTCAGGGCTCTCCACAGTTTACTGTCTCTCTTCCTGATTAGGCTCTAAGCTCCTAGAGGGCAGGGACTATGTCTTATTCATGGCTTTATCTCTAGTATTTTTTTAAAATTTATTTTATTTATTTATTTATTTTTGGCTGCGTTGGGTCTTCGTTGCCGCATGCGGGCTTTCTCTAGTTTGTGGTGCACGGGCTTCTCATTGTGGTGGCTTCTCTTGTTGCAGAGCATGGGCTCTAAGTGCATGGGCTTCAGTAGTTGTGGCTCACGGGCTCTAGAGCGCAGGCTCAGTAGCTGTGGCACATGGGCTCAGTTGCTCCGCGGCATGTGGGATCTTCCCGGACCAGGGCTCGAACCCATGTCCCCTGAATTGGCAGGTGGATTCTTAACCACTGTGCCACCAGGGAAGCCCTATCTCTAGTATTTAGCTGCCATATAATTAGCACCCAATCGGTATTCTAGTCATTGGACGAATGTATGATAATAGCAAATCTATTTACAGAGAATGTCTAAAGTACCAAAACTTGGGAGAAAACTAACAGCAAGCCAACAGCAGCACCTGCCATGTTTGGGTGTCTCAAGTAGAAGTGAAAAGTAAGCAGGGATCAAGTAGGACTTGGGCTTCCTGCCGACAAAGCCCAGGCTTGGAGATGGAATGGATGAGAACACAGCAGAAAATATCATCACATCCTGAAGAAGCTGACTGCTAAACTTAGTCCAACATCTTTCAAACTGTAACTTTTCCAGATCCTCTTACATAGCAGAATGTCACTGACAGTCCACAGACACTAACTGTCTCTAAAATGACAATTAATACCCAAGATAGCAATTCCAGCTTTGTCCAGGGAGAAGCATCTGACCCAGGAGGTGAAAGACATTTACTTAAGAAGGCAGCACTTTAATCAGCATCGAAGATTTTATACTTAATTAACTTTTTGAGAAAACTGTGCTTTCAAAATCTGGTTGAACAAAAGAGTCAGTAAATCTCTTTAATGATTATGGACAACAATTTCCAATGAAGTGTGATTAAGGAATAGTTTTCAGTTGTTTATTCTATCAGTCTTGGTGGTCTATAGTATATGAGAAACACATAGCTCAGACTTCTAATTATCTTAAAACATGTCTTAAAAACTTTAATTTCTAGCCTTGATTTCTGACCTCCAGCTGTAAATGACTATGCCTTGCTTGTCTTTTCAATTCCAATTTAGGAGTTTTAAATTAATTTTATAATATTCAAGATTTAAAAAAAAAACATTGTATGATCTTCTGGTTTCTGGTCTGGCAGGTAAGGATCTCAGAAGTTGTCACTCTGTCCTAAAAACAAATAAAAAGCTAAACAAACTAAAAAATTAACAATTTTCCATAGATCTGTCAAATAAGGTCACAAGGCAGACTGCTGCCCCTGAAACTGAAGAGACTGACAGGCAGATACAGAAAATCACAACTTACTGAAACAGAAACCTCTGCAGGAACCAATGTCATGGTAGGAAAATCTGACCTATAATTGAAAAACTGCTGGAGGCTCAGTGTGGACAAGCTTAGAAGATAAAGCTCCAGGGGTACCCAGTCATGTGAGGGCCCAGACGATTGAAAGTTTTACCTCTAGGAGTTCTATCAGGTCCTCACAGTGAATATCAGAGGAAAATCTTGTGCTTCCAGCAGTGAGAGGGGAAAAGGAACCCTTTTGAAATATGGCAGAGCATTCTGTTCTTTTTAACAAGGGCCACCTTAATGAGATCATCTTACCAGAGCCTAAACTACTGAGGTATTAACAGAGCCTACCTAACTCAGGGGGGAATGTAAGTGGAAGAAGGGAAACACCCAATTCCAGCTTTCTCTAGCTATCCTGTCCCACCTAAGGGGCGGGGGTGGGGTGGGGGCGACAAAGCAAAACTGAGAAGCACTGGTGAAGTTGGCAGTCCAAGGGATGAGGCTCACCAAAAGACTGAAACCTAATCATAGGACTGCAGAACGCTTCCCCTCCTCCAACACCTTACCAACACATTACTAAAGGCCTACTAACCATGGTTCCTTTTACCCAGTACATCATGTCCATCTTTCAACAAAAAATTACAAGACATACCAAAAGGCAAAAAGCACACTTTGAAGAAACTTAACATGCATCAGAGCCAGAATCGGATATGACAGGAATGTCAGAATTATTAGACCAGGAATTTAAAAAACCATGATTAATATGTTAAGGAGATTAATGGAAAATGTAGACAACATGCAAGAACTGATGGGTAATGTAAGCAGAAAGATGAAAATTCTGAGAAAGAATCAAAAAGAACTGCCAGGATAAAAAAGAAAACACTGTAACAGTAATGAAGAATGCCACTGATGAGCTCCGTAGTACACTGGACCCAGCCGAGGAAAGAATCTCTGAGCTTAAGGAAATGCCAATAGAAACTTAAAAAAAAAAAAAAAAAGGTGGATGATAATAACAAAGAACAAGAGAAGCAAATAGAAAACAGTAACAAATATGGTAGATATTAATCCAACGATATCAATAATCACTTTAAACATCAATGAACTAAATACACGAAAAGAGATTGTCAGAGTGGATCAAAAAACAAGACCCAACTATATGCTGTCAGAAAGAAATTCATTGTGATTATGAAGACATACATAGATTAAGACTAAAAGAATGGAGAATTATATGTCATGCTAACACTACTAAAAAGAAAGTGAGAGTAGCTATATTAATAATAGAGCAGACTTCGGGGCAAGGAAAATTATCAGAGAAAAAGAGGGGCATCACTTAATGACAAAGGGGTCAATACTCCAAGGATATGTAACAATTCTTAATGTGCATGTGCCTAACAATACAGCATCAAAATACACAAGGCAAACACTGGTAGAGCTGCAAGAAAAAACAGGTGAATCTACTACTGGAGACTTTAGCACCTGTCTATCAGAAAAGGACTGATCCAGCAGGCAGAAAATCACTAAGAACACAGTTGAACTCAAGAGCACCATAAATCAACTGGATATAATTGAGATCTATAGACTAGATCTATAGATCTATAATTGAGATCTATAGACGACTTCTATACTCATACTTCTGTACAAACAACAGCAGAATACACATTCTTCTCCAGATCATATAGAACATTCACCAAGATGGATGACATTCTGGGTCATAAAACACACCTTAACAAGTTTAGAAGATTAGAAATCAAACAAGGTCTACTCTCAGAGCACATGGAATTAAACAAGAAATCAACGACAGAAAGAAGACTGAAGGATCCAAAATACTAGGAGATTAAACCACACATAAGTCAATGAAGAAATCGCAAGAGAAATTTAAAAATATTTTGAATTAACTGAAAAAAATAACATCAAAATTTGTGGGATGAGCTACATATAGGGAAATTTATAGCACTGAATGCACATATTAGAAAGGAAGATATCAAATTAATATGCTAAGCTTCCACTAGTAAAAAGAAAAAAGAGCAAATTAAATCCAAAGTAAGCAGAACAAAAGAAATAATAAAAATTAGAGCAGAAATCAATAAAAATGAAAACAGGAAATCAATAGAGGAAATCAACAATAGCAAAAAAAAGCTAGCTCTTTGAAAAGATCAATGAAATGGATAAGTCTCTAGCCAGACTAATTAAGAAAAAAAGAGAGAAGACATAAATTATTAATATTAGAAATGAAGGAGGAGACATTACTGTAGATACCATGGACATTAAAAGGATAATAAAGGATTATTATGAATAACTCTATGCCCACATATTTGATAACCCAGATGAAATGGACTAATTCCTTGAAAGACACAATCTGCCAAAACTGCACAAGAAGAAATAGACAACCTGAACAGCCCTACCTATTAAAGAAATTGAATCAATAATTAATAACCTTCCAAAACAGAAAGCACCAGGCCCAAATGGATTACCTGGTAAATTATACCAAACACTAAAGGAATAAACAATACCAATTCTTCACAATATGAAGCAGAAAACAGAAGCAGAGGGAACACACTGCAACACATTCCGTAAGGCCACCATTACTCTAAAACCAAAACCAGATAAAGGCACTACAAGAAGGAAAAATTATACACCAATATCCCTCACGAACATAGATACAAAAATCCTCAACAAAATATTAGCGAAATGAATATGACAATGTATAAAAAGAATTATTCACCATGAGCAAAAGAATTTTATTTCAGGTGTGCAAGCCTGGTTTAACCTTTGAAAATCAATGTTATCTATCAGTAACATCAAAATAGGCAAAAATAGAAAAATCACATGATCATATCAGTTGATGTAGAAAAATCATTTGACAAAATTCAACATCCATTCATGAGAATAACTCTCAGTAAACTAGGAACAGTTCCCCAACTTCATAAAGAACATCTACAAAATACCACAAGCTAACATCATATTTAATAGTGAGAAACATGAAGCTTTCCTACTAAGATCAGGAACAAGACAAAGATGTCCCCTTTCATCACGCATTTCCAACATCATACTGGAAGTCCTGGTTAATGCAGTCGGATCAAAAAAAGGAAACAAAAGGTATACAAATTGAGAAGGAAGAAATAAAATGGTCATTATTCACAGATGACATGATTGTCTATGCATAAAAATCCTAAAGAATTGACAACAAAACTCCTGGAAATAAGCAGTTATCACAAACTGCAAGATACAAGGTTAATATACAAAAGTCTATAGGTTTCCTATGTGCCAGAAATGACCAAGTGAAATTTATATTAAAAACACATTACCATTTACATTACCCTCCCTAAAAATGAAATACTTAGGTGTAAGTCTAACAAAATATGTAAAAGATCTATATGAGGAAAACTACAAAACGCTGAAGAAATATTTCCAAAAAATAACTAAATAAATGGAGAGATATTCCTTGTCAACGAGTAGGAGGTCAAGATGACAGTTCTTATCAACTTGATCAGCATAATCCCAATCAAAATCTCAGCAAGTCTTTTTGTGGATATCAACAACCTGATTCTAAAGTTTATGTGGAGAGCCAAAAGACCAAGAATACCAACAAAATATTTAAAGAGAAGAACAAAGATGAAGGACTGATACCATCTGACTTCAAGACTTACTATAAAGCTACAGTAATCAAAAAAGTGTGGCATTAATGAAAGAATAAACAAACTGATTAATTGTATGGAATAGAAAGCCCAGAAATGAACCCACATAAATATATAAATATAGTCTCTCATCTTTGACAAAGGAGCAATGGAAATACAATGGAGAAAAGATAGACTCTTCAATAAATGATGCTGGAACAGGTACATATTAAAAACAAAACAAAAAACCCCCCTAAATCCAGACATTACACCCTTCACAAAAACTAACTCAAAGTGAACCACAGACCTAAATGTAAAACTATAACTATATAATTAAAACAATAAAAATCCTGGATGATAACATAGGAGAATATCTAGATGACCTTGGACATGGGGATGACTTTTAAATACAACATCAAAGGCACGATCTATAAAAGAAAGAATTGATAATGTGAACTTGATTAAAATTTTAAAATTATGCTCTGCAAGACACTGTCAAGAAATGAGAAGACAGGTTATAGACTGGGAAAAAATATTTACAAAGACATCTGATAAAGAACTGTTATCCAAACTACACAAAGAATTCTTAAAACTGAACAATAAGAAAATGGACAATCTGATTCAAAAATAGGCAAAAGATCTGAAGGATACCTCACCAAAGAAGATATGCAGATAGCACATAAGTATATGAAAAGATGCTCCACACCTATGTCACTAGGCAATTGTGAATTAAAATGAGAAAACCATGGGAATGTAAATTGGTACAGCCGCTATGGAGAGCAGTATGGAGGTTCCTTAAAAAGCTAAAAATAGAATTACCATATGACCCAGCAATCCCACTACTGGGCATATACTCAGAGAAAACCATAATTCAAAAAGACAAATGCACCCCAGTGTTCACTGCAGCACTATTTACAATAGCCAGGTCATGGAAGCAACCTAAATGCCCAACAACAGACGAATGGATAAAGAAGATGTGGTACATATACACAATGGAATATTACTCAGCCATAAAAAGGAACGAAATTGGGTCATTTGTAGAGATGTGGATGGACCTAGAGACTGTCATACAGAGTAAAGTAAGTCCGAAAGAGAAAAATACATATCATATATTAACACATATATGTGTGTTAATCTAGAATCTAGAAAAATGGTACAGATAAAAGATCTAATCTAGAATCTAATCTAGAAAAATCTAATCTAGAATCTAGAAAAATGGTACAGATGAACCAGTCTGCAAGGCAGAAATAGAGACACAGATGTAGAGAACAAACTTATGAACACCAAGGGGGGAAAGCAGGGGGTGGTGGTGGTGGTGATGGTGGTATGAATTGGGAGATTGGGATTGACATATATACACTAATATGTATAAAATGGATAACTAATAAGAACCTGATGTATAAAAAAAAAAATAAAATGAGATAACTGCTATAAATCTATTAGTGTGGCCAAAGTCCAAAACACTGACAGCACTAAATACTGGTAGGATGTGGAGCAACAGAAACTCTTATTCATTGCTGATGGGAATGCAAAATGATACAGCCACTTTAAAAGACAGTTTGGTAGTTTCTTCTAAAACTAAATATACTCTTACCATATAATCCAGCAATTGTGCTCCTTGGTATTTACCCAAAGGAGTTGAAAACTTAAGTCCACACAAAAGCCTGCACATAGATGTTTATAGCAACTTTATTCATAGCCAAAACTCAGAAGAAACCAAGACATCCTTCAGTAGGTGAGTGCATAAACAAACCGTGGCTCATCCAGGGAATGGACTATTAGTCAGTGCTAAAAAGATATGAACTATCAAGCCGTGAAAAACATGGAGGAAACATAAACATATACAGCTAAGTGGAAGAAGCCAATCTGAAAAGGTTACATACTGTATGATTCCAACTTTGACATTCTGGAAAAGGCAAAAGTATGGAGACAGTGAAACGATTAGTTGTTTCTAGTTAGAGAGAAGGGTGAGATAAATAATTGGAGCACAGAGGACTTTTAAAACAATGAAATTATTCTGTATTAAACTACAATGGTGGATACATGTCATTATACATTTGTAAAAACCCAGTCAATGTACAATACCAAGAGTAAACCCTAATGTAAACTATGGACTTCGGGTAACAATGATGGGTCAATGTAGATTCATCAACTGAAACAAACAGATCACTGTGGTGTAGGAAGTCAACAGCGCTGAGGCTGTGCATGTGTGGGGATGGGGGTATTTGGGAATTCTCAGAAATTTCTGCTCAATTTTGCTTTGAACCCAAAAATGCTCTAAAAAAATAAAGTTTATTAGAAGTGTAAAAGTTTAAAAAAATTGTTTAAAAGTTTCCAAAGTCCTAAATTACATAACATTTTCTCCTTACTTCATAAAGACAAATATGGGAATTGATATAATATCAAGAAATCCAGATTTATATTAAAGGATGAAAATTACTAAAGTGAACAAATGAAACAGAAATTGGGCCTCTGGAATTTAAGACAATTATACCTGACAATAATTCTAAAGAAGCCATCAGATGGTATTCATCTTGAAGAGCCTCCTTCTTCCTGTAGGTTGTCAGCTAAAGACGACTCATGAGATGAGGTTGTATCTAATCCCACACAAACTGAAAGTGTTTGTTAACATAAAAGACCTATGATGGGGCTTCCCTGGTGCTGCAGTGGTTGAGAGTCCACCTGCCCATGCAGGGGACATGGGTCCGTGCCCCGGTCCGGGAAGATCCTACATGCTGCAGAGCAGCTGGGCCCGTGAGCCATGGCCGCTGAGCCTGTGCTCCGCAACGGGCGAGGCCACAACAGTGAGAGGCCCGCATACCGCAAAAAAAAACTATAATGTGTGGGTGAAAGGGTTGACTTTGCCACCTTGGAGCAGCACCATAATACATGAGAAAAGTTGAATGTTAATTTTGCCTTCTACTCAGAAAAGAATCAAAAGGATATGAGTATCTCTATCCCTTTCTATTAAAAGTACAGGATGTCATAGTCATTTAAAATGCTTTTTCTTAAAAAATACACAGGCATACCTCCAAGATACAGCAGGCTCAGTTCCAGACCACCAATATAAAATGAATATCACAACAAAGTAAGTCACAAGAATTTTCTGTTTCCCAGTGCCTGTAGAAGTTATGTTTACACTATCCTGTAGTCTATTAAGTGTCCAATAGCATTATGTCTTTAAAAAAAAAGTACATACCTTAATTAAAAAAATACTTCATTGCTAATAAAATGCTAACCATCAACTGAGCTTTCAGCAAGACATAATCTTTTTTGCTGGTCGAGGGTTTTGAAATATTTTGAGAATCACCAAAATGTGACACAGACATATAGAGTGAGCAAATGTTGTTAGGAAAAAATGGGACTGATAAACTTGCTGGATGGAGGGTTACCATAAACCTTCAATTTGTAAAAAATGCACTCTCTAAACACAATAAAGCAAAATTCAGTAAAGCAGTATATGCTTGTAACAGATTCATTACCACTTTTTAATTAATTCTCTAACAAATAGGACACTGAAATTATTTAGTATAACCTTGTGAAACCTGTATTTTCCCAACTGTGAACTTCTACAGTTCTAGATTTATAGCTTCCCACTGTAATGGACATTAAATTTCATTTTAACAACAGCCAAGATGTTTTGATTCAAACGCAATTGACTTTAAAAACAAATGAGAAATGCAGTATCTTTACAGCATCCAGGGTTTCTTTGTTATTTAAAATATCCTCCATTTAAAATAGATTAACTGTTTCTTGCATGTAAATTGCCAACTAACAGCAAAATTCCACAGACAACTTTGTTCTAAAAATTATTTTCAGACAGATTATACAGTCATCCCATAGCATCCGTGGGGATCCCCAGCAGCTATTAAAATCCAAGGATGCTCAAGTTCCTTATATGAAATGGTACAGTATGATCTTATACTATAACGCATATCCTCCCTTATACTTTAAACCATCTCTTGATTACCTATAACACCCAATACAATGCAAATGCTAGGTCAACAGTTGCCAGCTTCAGTAAATTCAAGTTTTGCTTTTTGGAACTTTGGAATTTTTCTTTTCTCAAATATTTTTGACCTATGGTTGGTTGAATTCGTGGGTGTGGAACCTGAGGATATGGAGGGCCGACTGTACCTTTTTACTTTATTCCTACCAACACCTTATGTACTTCAGGGACTATCATCTACCTGGATGTTAGTGCAGCCACCTTCTAACTGGGTTCACCACCTCCAATCTAATCTCTCTTTGCTCCAATCCGTGTACATAGCAAAATATCACAGCACTTGATTTATTTTTCTTTCTCTTGACAGGAGTATAACCTAGAGACTTGTGCTCAAGTACTATTTTGCAACAGTAAATAGCCTTCAATACTGTGCTTTCACATTCTGATCTGAGTGTAAAATTATTTTTGCTACTACTGTTTGTTAACTACAATGTTTGGTGATATAAATTAAAGGAAATACTACACTTGGTAGGTTTTAAGACAGATAAAATTTGCTGTAAATAATAAGCAAAAGGTATTCAGAAAAAAAATCATACTAGGCCTCCACCTCCCAAAAGAATTAATCATCACTGGAATATACATACCTTGTGAAATACAGGAGAGTATCATCAGCATAATAGAAGAATTTTACTAAATTACCATAAAGATGACCAAGTTACTAGGCGCACATATCAGATGTTTTCACAGACACTGTGAAACTTGTTATATTTGTGTTATGTAAATGCTGCTGACCTGTTGGTTATATAACCAAATATTCTAGTAGGTGAAAAAACGCCATAACATAACATTTCATTATGTTTTTTTGAAGGGAAAAAAATGGTCATTCACCTTCCCTTCAATCTGCTTATCTGCAGCGCCTGGTACAGAGTGAGTACATACCAAGTGTTTATTCGCTGAACGAAGAAATATCCCCAAGGACATAATTATGCCTGCCTCAGCTTCAGTTCTTCCCACTGTTTCCTGATATCCCTGACTGAATGAAGGTTGCCTCACTTTCCCAATCCCCTGTGTAACTCTTACAGCTTTTACCACACTAGGTCTACACCACAGACATTTTGAAGGCATCTAAGCCCCTATCTAAACTATAAAATCTTTGAAAAAGGATGGTGTCTGACTTATTCTTTAGCCCTAATATTACCAATAAAACTATCAGCTCCCCAGTCCAAGGAGTGTATTTTGAAAAAGTATTTTTAGTATTATAATTTCAAATTTGTATAAACGAAAACTAAACATGTTTTCCTAACAATAACCACAAAACATGCAACTTGACCAGGCCTTCTGGCTGGTAGAAATATGATAAAATGGGGCAGAAGGAGGAAGCACAGCAGATTCTCTCAGAGTACTGCTTTCTGAATTTACCCAAATGGGACATTTATTTTAAAATGCTCAGAAACATTGCTTTTTTTCCCCCTTAAAGCATTAGGCAAAGTGTCTTGCTTTTAGTAGGCGCCTATCACATATTTGATGAATGGAATTTATTTGGAGACAAAAACACAAACACTTTAAAACAGAAGAAAAAAAGAAATACTTCACATACCAAGGTATGACTTTGCTAGAGAAAAAAAATATGTTCTTTTTAAAGACATAATGATAGCATTTTCTCCAGTACTTTAGAGTCGTGAGAAATTTTCTAGTATTTAAAAATGGTACCAGGAGTCCCATTAATTCTATCAGAAATCTCAAATTGATGTGAATAACATCCTGGCTTCATAGAATAGAAAAGAACTCGAGAGATGTCTAACAAATTTCTCATCTGGACCCATGGCCTCATTCTCTTTGAGAAAAATAAGGCTTAAAGAAAAGATATTGTTAAATGTTTAGCCCTGGGTAGCTTTGAGATTGAAACTTAAATCTTTTCATTCTGGGTCAGCATGCTTTCCATTGAGCCTTAATCTAGTCTATTTTAGTTCCCTATTGAGATTACCAAAGTTCAACCCAAGTGTTATTCTCTTACACATTTACTTAAAGTGTGATATACCTATACGTCATTGTGTACATTCACCCAACAAGCACATAATACAGATCTTCTCTGACATATAGATCCTGAAATATACATGCCATATTCAAGTGACTGCCCTTGTCAAGCCCTTTTTTCCCATCAGTTCTAGAAATGGACTAGATCTGCTTTATTTCCTAAGGCCAATGGCTCTGCCTTTAGGCTTCTCCCTTGAGGACTGTAATTCTAGCTCCATTACTTCACTGTCTTATCTTCTGTTAGATTTCAGATAAATCCACATCTCTTGCCTCTCGGAGTTGCTGAGATGTGTTTAAAAACCCTTCTAGGCACAGACCTTGACAAAAATGATTCTAAAAAATCAGGCAGTTCAATATTTGCGTGAAGATATCTTTGCTTTCATGCAGGCCTTTCCCACTGATTCCTGAGTCTATTTGCAAAACTGACTATTAACGCTTTGTAGTTGGAAACAGTGGATAGATACCTGAATAAAAAAATATAAATTAAAAGTAACAAAAGGAAACCTTTTTTTTTTTCATAGAACTCATGGCCCCTTCTGTTTTGCTTTTTAGAAAAGGAAATTCCATTAGAAGACGACTCAACACACCTATAAAAATAGAACTTCCCATTAGATTCTGAATAGCTCACATTCCATAGGAAGTATGCACAAGTACCACATTGCCAAAACCAGCATCAAAAGGACAAACACAGAGAACATTCCTTCTTCAGGAATTCAAGTAGTTATTTTATCTTGGAACTGATTGGCAAAGTGACTTCCAATTTTTCCATGAGTATTTCATTGATATCTTTAAGGTCATACTTTTCTTAAATTAACTATGTTTAAAATGTGGATTTTTCTAAAGCTACTTACTTTTCTTCTTCCTAGAATACCACCACCACAATTAAATAATTTAGAGGAATTATTTATTTATATTTGTTATAATCTCTTTTTAGTCATTGAAAACCTACACTTTTAGCCATTGTTTCCAACTGTGTCTAAAGCTGGGTGCTTTACTGGATTGTGTTTAACTAGTTTATTAATCTCATTTACTGGAAAAGCATTTTGATGAGAATTACTGATAACTCTCCTTTTAAACTTTAAACATTGAAGAATAATTGCAACAGATTTCAAAATAACAGCAGATTTCTCATGTTACTATGGTTCAAACGTAAACTCTACATTTTGGTTTCAGAGACATTAATAGCACAAACAAATATCATTGCTTCAGATATGATCCACTGTAATTAAAAATCTTATTTTGTTTTCAAATGAAATGCTTTCTTTATATGTTCTGCACCAATTACTAAGTGCTGAATTCTTTTTAAAATGGTGCACTTTAAAAATAAACTTTAGGGCTTCCCTGGTGGCGCAGTGGTTGGGAGTCCGCCTGCCGATGCAGGGGACGCAGGTTCGTGCCCGGGTCCGGGAAGATCCCACATGCCGTGGAGCGGTTGGGCCCGTGAGCCATGGCCGCTGAGCCTGCGCGTCCGGAGCCTGTGCTCCGCAACGGGAGAGGCCACAGCGGTGAGATGCCCGCGTACCGCAAAAAAAAAAAAAAAAAAAAAAAACTTTATTATAAACAATGTGATTCTTATCATTCCCTGCATTTAGTAAGGAAATCTATAATATTTAAAACATGGATATAAATAACTTGATGACTGTGGAAAAGCGGCATGGCATGGGAAGAAGGATGCCTCTTTCTTTTATATTTGGTCTAACACTGAATTGCTTTTTGGAGCTGAAGGGGATCAGGATATGCCCTGCCAAAATATGCCACTTTGGCATAAGGATTATATTGAGCTAAAGGCAAGTGAGAATCAGCAAATACAGGAAGAATTCTCCACTCCGTGCCCTTAATCTGCCTAAAAGCAGGACATAAATTTCCCTTTGAGGAAGGTGTCTGCTTCCATCTAAGCAATTCTTACCATCTAAGACAAGGAGTTGACACCCTGAGTCTAACTGCTTCTTTCAATTTCACTTCTTTGCTGTGAGCTCATGTGCACATAAATATTAATAAAAATGTTGTGCCTTTTCTCCTGTTAATCACTATCTTTTCTTAGTTTAACTCACATGCCTTCATGCATTGAACATAAGAAGGTAGAGAAAAAATTTTTTCTCTCTGACTGAGCTGTGATTAAACCCAATTAGTCTAAGTGGAGAGGGAAGGGGGAGGGGCAAATTAGGGGTTTGGAATTAAGAGATACAAACTACTACGTGTAAAATAGATAAGCAACAGGATATATTGTATAGCACAGGGCATTACACCCATTATCTTGTAATAACTTTTAATGGAGTATAATCTATAAAAATACTGAATCACAATCTGTATACCTAAAACTAATATAATATTGCAAATCAACTATGCTTCAATAAAAATAAATAAAATGAATACATATTAAAAATAAATAAATTAAATTTAAAAATAAACCCAGTTCTGAATGGTGGTTTAGGTAATGAGCATTAGCAAAAGTGTTTTTTTTAATTCTAGTACTCATCACAGCATGAAGGACATATCCCAATGTATAATGCCATACCCTTGATTATACTGTAAAGGAGATCTGACAAATTAGACCTATCAAGAAATCACAACATGTCTTAAAAAATGGGGTGGAGGCATTTCTCTCACTAAACAAAGAAAAAAAACACAAAAAACCAAAACCCTGTGCTCTCAGCCCTGCACAGCAGTAAAGAGGTACTTCCCAGGGGCGTCAATTGGGGTTGAGTAGGAAACCTGGGCTTCTACCCCCACCTGTCAGTAATAAGATGGTACCTCCTCACCTCTGTCATTGTGGTATCAGAGGAGGACTGTTAAAAAGATGATTTAAATTAAATTCAGAGTCTCATAATACCCAAAATGTCCAGGATATAATACAAAATCACTCACCATACCAAGAATCAGGATAATCTCAATATGAATGAGAAAAAACAATGAACAGATACCAATACCAAGATGACAGTGCTGTTGGAATTACCTGACAGGTTTTTTAATCAGCCATAATGAAAATGCTTCAGTGAACAATTATGAACACACTTAAATGAAAAAAAAGTAGGAAGTCTCAACAAAGGAATAGAGGATACACCAAACAACCAAAAGTCAATGGTAGAACTGATAAAAACACAGTAGCTAATAAAATTTTAAAAACTCAATTGATGAGCTCAACAGCAGAATGGAAAACAACTGAGGAAAGGATAAGTGAACTTGAAAAGAGAATATAAATTACCCAATCTGAACAAGAGAAATAAATTTTTTAAAAATTGAACAGAGGGGCTTCCCTGGTGGCGCAGTGGTTGAGAGTCCGCCTGACAATGCAGGGGACATGGGTTCATGCCCCGGTCCAGGAAGATCCCACATGCCGCGGAGCGGCTGGGCCCATGAGCCATGGCCGCTGGGCCTGCGCATCTGGAGCCTGTGCTCCGCAACGGGAGAGGCCACAATAGTGAGAGGCCCGCGTACCGGGAAAAAAAAAAAAAAAAATTGAACAGAGTCTCAGGGACTTATGCGACTATAACAAAAGATCTAGCATTCATGTCATCAGGGTTCCAGAAGGAGAAGAGAAAGTGAGGCTGAAAAAGCAATCAAAGAAACAACATCTAAAAATCTCCTAAGTTTGGCATAAATCTATATACTCAAGAGATTAAGTGAATATCAAATAAGATAAACTCTAAGAAATTCAAGGCAAGACACACCATAGTCAAACTTCTAAAAACTATAGACAAAGGTACATTTTTTAAAGCAGCCAGAGAGAAATAATACCTTATCTTTAGGGGATAAGCAACTAGAATGGTAGAAGATTTCTTATGAAAAACAAAAGAATCCAGAAGGAATTGGCCCAACATTGAAAGAAAATTACCATTAACCTAGAGTTTTATATACAGCAAAAATGTCCTTCTCAAATGAAGAGGAAATAAAGACAGTCTCAGAAAAGGAAAACAGAATCTGTTGCTAGCACATCTATACTCTAAACGAATGGCTACAGGAAATTCTTAAAGAAAGGAAATAATAAAAGAAGGAATGCTGGAACATCAAGAAAGAACAACGGTAAAAGTGAAAATATGAGCTTTGAGGAAGACTTGAAAACAAGAACTAGTGCAACTTGGAGTGTTGCCAACCTACAGCCACGTGAACAAGCCATGAATGGAATGTGACTGTGGAAAGAACCTTGTGCAGCAGGACTGTGCGTATCCAGAGATTTAGTGTCTATTCTCTAGCAAGTATGTGGAACACCAATATGGCAGACATGTTTGGTTGCCTATCCAACAGGCAAGACTTCCCTTCCTGCTACAGATTGAATATATGATTGGTCAAAGCCAACTGCTGTAATTCTATCCCCTTTACTACTACTTGGTTCAGACATGTGCATGAGAAGCAATTCTAAACAATAATTCATTATCAGCTATCTTCTGAGGGACTGCTGGGAAAGGTTTTCCCTATAAATAAAAATATATGCAATGGGATTAATCTTTCCTTTTCTTCTGCCTTTGGAAGTCACTGTGATACCTGAAAATGAGGCAGCAAACTTGAGAACATTAAGGGGAACCTGAGGGTGAGGACAAACCCACATACTACAGAGAACACAGAGAAAGATGGAATGAACTTGGTTTCTTAATGACATCATTGGAGGACTGAATTAACCAAACTTAGCACTAACCTGTCATTAGACACATTTTACATGAAATAATAATTTTTTTCTTATCTATTCCCCAAATATCACATTAAATACTACAGAGAAGTCCATCATATGAATGTACTGTAATTATGCAACTGATTCCATTATTGGATTTATAAGTTGGTTTTCTTTTTTTTCCCACTATAAAGGACAATGCAATAAACAGCTTTCAGTATAAACTTTAACTGAATTTAGGGTAATACTTTCTCTGTACTTTGTTCTGAGAAGGAAAATTACTAAGTTAAATGAAATGGACATTTTTGATATGGAGTATCAATTTGATTTTCAGAAAGTGTATTCTTATTTAACCCCTAGCAGCAATGTGTATGGCCTGTCTCCCTATACCCCATCCAGCCAGAGGGGATGCTGTGGACTGCTCCCCAAGAGCATTGGTTTCCCTTCATTCTTATTGATAGAAGCTTGGTTTATAAATCCTGATTAGTCTAAGTCAATCTTGATGACTCCATTCTCCCTGCCAGTGATTGGTGAGGGGTAGGCATGTGACCTAGCCCTGGCCAATGAGATGAAAAATGGGAGGCTTACTAGGTGAATTTCTCACTCTTAAAAAAAAAAAGAGAGAGACAATGTCTTCCACTATAAATTACCATGTCTCCATGTAACAATTTGAACCATGCCAGTCTGAGAACAAAGCCAGTGAGCTGGGGTAAAAGATGGGAGTTTGGTGATGTTGTTGAACCCCTGAATTAACCAACCTCAAGGGTCCTTGAGCCTTCTTTTTATATAAGATAATAAGTTACAAACACTTCAAAAAAATTCAATGGAAAATTATGCTTATGTATAATCAGCCATCTTTGTACCCCAAGGTAAAACTGAGAACTACTTATGATATCACAATGAACAATTCCAAAGGAAACAGACTCATAACTGTTTCCCTTATGAAGATTAACTTAAATTTTAAATAAACAATGCTGAGCATTCACCTCATTTCAAAAGAATTAGAGTTGAATGTAATTTGAAGAACATTTAAAAATATTATAGGGTCATTCATTTGGACTGTAACTTGGAGAAAAATCATCCTTAATTCAAGATCTTCAAATAGACAGCAAAAATAAACAAACACAAAGTATGTTGTACTTACAAATCAAACACCAAGTAATGGAAGCCCTCTTCCGATATGCTGTCGTGAAGTCGCACTAAAACAAAAGAAAAAAGGAAAAAGAGAAGAAAGTCTGTGTTATATGTATGCCAAGAATCAACATTGATCCAAGACACTTAATAGGCATCTGTCTCCTAAATTAAAATGTTAGCAACACTAAAAAAAAAAAAAAAAAAAAAAAAAAAAAAAAAAATGTTAGCAACACTATTTTAGTTTCTGAGGAGTCAGCATCCTTTATAGCAAGGCTTCGGTTCAGACAGACCCAAGGTTTAAGTTCTGGTTCTGATAATTATTAACTGTGTGATCTTAAGCAAATTAATTAACTTGTAATGATAACAGTTCTTATATTTTATAAAATGGTTGAGAATATTAAATAAAACAATACAAGTAAAATAATTCGTGTATTGCCACGTGAAAACTAAATAAAAGTCAATAATTGCTTTATCTCCATATGTCCAAAGTTACCAGGCTCCAGCAATTCTTCCACTGAGAGTCTATTCCTTGTCATCCCCTTTGCTAATATCCTAGTCCAGGTCTTAAGAGTCTAGTAAATGGACTCCATGCCTCTTCCTCTCCCTTTTATCTGGGAAACTTCTATATAGCACTCTCCAGCCAGCCAAAACAGTTTTTATTATGCTATCTCTAAGAGAAAGTCACCAAAATCTATTTACCAAATCATCAGCCAAAAATGTACAGCTAGAACTTTTTTTTTTTTTTTTTGCAGTATGCGGGCCCCTCACTGCTGTGGCCTCTCCCGTGGCGGAGCACAGACTCCGGACGCGCAGGTTCAGCGGCCATGGCTCACGGGCCCAGCCGCTCTGCGGCATGTGGGATCTTCCCGGACCTGGGCACGAACCCGCGTCCCCTGCATCGGCAGGCGGACTCTCAACCACTGCGCCACCTGGGAAGCCCACAGCTAGAACTTTTAATAAAATAATCTACTTTAATAGATTTAGTATTAAGCATATTAACACTACTTTAGATTTACCAGTGAGCTAAACGTTCAGTGATAACTAGCCAAAACCAAAGTTTCTCTCTTCTGAATTTAAAGTACTCACTGTTTACTGCAAAATAACCACACATGTAAAACTCACTTACTTTTTTTTCCTGCTATTTATTTTTGCCTAAGCCCCCTGACTCCCTTAGATGGTAAACTTCCTAAGTATCCAATCACTTACGAGGCCTTGGCCTTCACTGGGAGCAACGGAGGCCAAGAAAAGCAACAAACTCAGAGGACACAAATGCTTTTGAAAAGTCACCAAAAAAGGATCATGATTTCTACTATGACCAGTCCTTAGTACCTTCCCCATGCAGTGATGACCATCAATATGGAAAATGTGGATTCAAAAGAACACTTAGATGGTCACACAAGCTACTATAATCCACAAAGGGAGTTTTGTAGTACCCATGACATTCCCAAGGTCACAGACATAACAGAGTGTCCAGTCTTTACAATCCAATTCCATCCCCTTCAGATGTCATCCTTGGCTCACTATTAAAATCTTTTCTGAATTCCTCTCCAGAAATTTCTCCTAAGTAGAGAAAGAGAGGCTTTTGCTTCACCTATAATTATGGATTATCATTTGTAAAATGTAAGTTTTCTATTACCACGAACATGAGAAGGGGGCCCATAATGCAGGCATCTGGGAGTGTGGCCACTGCAGCTCAGTCTGAGCTCCTCTATTTGTCTCTAGAGCACGCGGAATGTAAACGCTGCAGCATCCCTTTCCTTATCTTATTTGTTTCTCATAGTGTCACCTTTGAATTATGGATGCAGCCTATTTTACTCTTATTAACAAACTCTAATACCTGTCCTTTCTTCAGGACACAGAGTTTCTTTCTCATCAACACTATCAAACAAGAACCATATTTCCTAAGTCTTTGCATCCCTCATAGAGACTTGGCAAATAGTAGACAGTCTTTCATAAAATTGGTTTTGAGCATTTACTATACCAGGTGCTAGGCATTCTTCCCACTTTTTAGACAAACATTTTCATCAAAGCTCAGTATACTTATATATGTGAAACAAAATGATTGCTATGTAAACAATTCTCCTGTAACTTTAATTGTGTGAAGGGTATTCTTCAATTTGCCAGTATCAGAGATCACATGCTTCATCCATAAATTCAGAGTGACACTAAAGATGAGAGGGAGACTGCTGTGTACTTACACTGCAGTCATGTGTTTAACTTGCCTGCTACCTTTGCTTAAACTTAATGCCACCAAAGAAAATCAAAAGTTTAGCTCAATGATGAGTCTTCTGCTCAGTCATTCAGCACAGTAAGGAAAGCCAGATCATGGGTGATAACTCACTGGCTTTCTTATATGACACAGACTCACAAATATCTCATTGAGCAGCTGTAACACAACCTGTGTTTAAATGAGTTCAGATAATGGTATGGCTACTTGAAGAACTCAGACAGTTACTCTGTGAAAATAAGGTGGATTTCCATGCTATCACAGTTAAAATGAAAAGCAAAAATCACAACGTGAGCTGGAGGAAGTGACCACTTTTTTCTCACATTGTCTCAAGGTAAAATCTTCAATTGGAGATGAGATCTCAGGTCTTCAGATCAGAGTTATAGAGCTAAACAGAGGTGGATATTTCAGGTACAAGTGGAGAAGCAGTACTAATTTCTGGTTATGTCTGGAATAAAGTTTTCTTAGTCTGACTATCACTACCTTATTAATACTTGGAATTAATCATCATTTGGAAGTAAGTTATTTTTTGAACAAGTCAAGAGTTGCTCAAGCCTGATAATCAAACACATACATTGTTTGGGGTCAAAACCAGTTTCACAACAGCATTTTGTCAGCAAGTACATGATAATGGTTAAAGATAAAAACCACCTGACCAAGTTCAATCCTTTTGCATCACACCATTCTAAAATAATCTCCACTATTTCTAACCAGCCATTTGACCAGGTAAGATTAATTCTGAATAAATTGTGTTATGATACAGTGGAAAAAAACTAGCATCATCTTTACTTGGGATAAATACGTACACATTTTCATAAACCTAAACAGTGTAACAGTTATCTAGGATAAACATTTAAATTCTAAGACATTAAGTATGAGATTTATAATGGGGAAAAAGGTGCTTCTGAGGCTAAAATATTTCCAAAGTTTAGCTGACCCAAGGCCTAATCTTTTTCCTCTCTCTCTTGAATGACAGAGTTAGTATAAATCCCTAAAACTAAACATAGTAGGGCAATGCTGCCAGTGTTATCATAATACTAACAGAGTAATTCATACAGAACAGATTGTATTGCATCCTCTAATCACTGGTTCTCAGCTCTAAGCAATACTCCTGGTTAGAAATGAGGTAGATTTTGCATTTTTAGTTGGCTATGTTGCAAGGATTGAGGTAGTTGGGTTTGATTCACATACTGGGATGCGAATATGGCAGCTTTTAAGTCAGATACTTTTTATATTTTCATCAGCAGTTAATTATATTTCACAGCTAGAGCAGGCATTAGCCAAGTCAGGCCATGCAATGTGTCAAGCCTTCGCAAAAGAGGGATGCCAGAGTTGAGTTCATTTGGTAACTTTAAAAAAAAAAAAAAAAAAATATATATATATA
>NW_020173266.1:679587-680176 GCF_003031525.2 Neophocaena asiaeorientalis asiaeorientalis | reverse complement strand
ATATATATATATATATATTTACTAGTTTCAGACATTATAACAATCAAATGGCAACACTCTAGAGAAAAATTTCACCTCAACCATTACTCCTGGCTCTTTTGTGACAAACCTGGTCATTTCTGGAGAGAAAACTTTTCAGATAGAAAACAAAGAAGCACTGAAAACCAAACTCAAAATAAAACTAACATTTCTAGAAAAATGAAGGTAAACCTGTATAGATGCTCTGTTTTCCTTAACCTCTATTTCTTATAACATGAGTAATACATTTAATAAAGCAACACCATTTTAAAAATCTCCCCAGTATAAAAATACTAATTTAGGGGCTTCCCTGGTGGCGCAGTGGTTGGGAGTCCGCCTGCCGATGCAGGGGACACAGGTTCGTGCCCCCGGTCCGGGAGGGATCACACATGCTGCAGAGCGGCTGGGCCCGTGAGCCATAACCGCTGAGCCTGCGCGTCCGGAGCCTGTGCTCCGCAACAGGAGAGGCCACAACAGTGAGAGGCCCGCGTACCGTTAAAAAAAAAAAAAAAAAAAAAAAAAAATTAAGGGGGGTTAAGGGGTTTATTATTGTTTTTCTTTTTTTTTTTTT
>NW_020173266.1:659377-679559 GCF_003031525.2 Neophocaena asiaeorientalis asiaeorientalis | reverse complement strand
AAAAAAAAAAAAAAAAAAAAAACTAATTTAGGTTGTGTGTATTTGAAAAATATATGCACTCTATTTCTTTGAAATATGAAGCCATGCATATATAGTTTATTTTATTTTAAATTAAGTAGAAAGATAAGCAGATAAAGATATATAGATATTTCTTTTGTTGTTATTGTCAAAGTCGGTAGTATTATAGCATTTATATTTTGATTTTCTTAACTTGTCTTAACAAGAAACTTTTAAAATTTGGGCATAAAAAGTTTGGAAATTTGATTTAGCTGTCTAAGGCAAACTAATCAGACACAGAAACTACAGTTTGTTCTAATTTTAGATCTTTGAACACATAAATTTCTAAAGCTGCATAAGAGATACATATTTTGACAATATACTGAGCGATATGACCCATTAATAAATACCACATAAGCCACTATCCACTACTCAAAAATGAAAATAACTTTAGTACCAGAAATCAAAAAATTGTTTCAATAAAATTTCAAATATTTTTTCTGAAGTGACAAGAAAATCTTTGTAAACTTAATATTAACATTAAATTATATTTAAAAGCAATTCATTGCTAATATGAAAAAGTTATTAAAGTTAAGAACTTTCTGAAAAAAGCACACATAATTATTACATGAAAATTCAGTGGGGAATGCCACCCATTTTAAAACTATTTTAAAAATACACAAAAAAAGCCACTGGAACACAAGATCAATCATGAAAGTCAAAGCATATCAACTCTGTTGACCATGATCTCCACCCTTATTCTCAAATTATCACCTCATTTCCTGACGCTAATCCTAAATCCAGTTTAGATTAGCTTCAATATCTACAGTATCAGGTTAGTAACAGGGCTGACTAGAAGAAATCACAATGTCTTCTAACAGTCCAGATCTATTTACAAGCTCATATTATTCAAAGGAGCTTCTGGCTGGTCAAAATATCTATTACTTGGGAGAATTACAATCTGGGAAGATGGTAAAAGTGAGGAGAAATGACTAATAACTGCAAACTATATGGCCACCATATAGTTTGACACTGATCACATGACACCAAAAGAACATGAGAGAACAATCAATTCTTTTGCATGAAAGTCATAAATGACTAAATATAGAATTTCAGAGATGTTTAATGAAATAGACAAGTAAATGGATAGTTCTTTTAATAGCCTTTCCTGCTCATTTTTAATAAAATTATATATGTGACAGGAAATGAAAGACTTATTACTAAACCAAGTAATATCTAGAAATAGTCTTTGTTTTCTTTGAAAAATCATTTGAGGTTACCTTTTTGCACATTTTCACTTCTTGGAAAAGTTAGTAATCATTTCAAGTTTCCTTTTATTTAAAAAAGTTTTCCTCTTTCAATTCTGCATCAATATCATTTATTTTATATATTTGAATAAGTGATTCCAACTTTCTTCATTTTTCTCTCTTCTTGCCATATCTTTCTGTTATTCCATCTTCTAATACTTATATAAAGCTAATCAGAGATTACTCATGGATATCCTTAAACAATAGGAATATCAAGAAAGGAAGAGAAGCAATTGTCATCAGATGACTTGCATATTAAAGAAATCTCTAGATGGTGCACTTTCACACTGTACTTTAAGGACTTAACAGAGCTTTGAGCTAATACCGTCCTTCTGTTGAGTTTATACAAAATGCACACACCTATATACTATGTATTAAATGTGTAAGAGTGTCTGGTGAAGTAGACAAAAAATGGCCATTTGTAATTCCTCTGCTCTTACCTGAATAGCACCACTATAATACCCACTGTCGAATCCAGTACCATTTTACCACTCTGCCTCCTATAATCTGGGTCAAAAAGAAAAGCCCTATTGCTGCTAATTGCCCACCAGCCTGCTCCGGTGGCTCCATATTTAACCAGCAAGAAACCAACACATTAAATGATTAAAGTAGTACAGTATTTAACTGTATTTTAAGATTAATCAAAAGCTATGTTATTTATGATAAACTAGGACTATCACACAGAAGGAGTCTATATCATGCCAAAGAATGGACCAGATAACGATCTTTTTTTTTTTTAAGTGCAGATCAAGGCAGTATTTAAAATAAGAATAAAATATACTGAAGTGCATTTCACATTTCAGGTAACCACTAAAGCTTTGGGAAACTTTTGTTTGAGTTTTATACATATATATAGCACACTTTAAAAAAAAAAAAAAAACTACAGATCACAGAAAAATGCTTGATGAGTACTAGGTCCCATGATTCTATAAGAGGATCCTATAAGATCCTTTCCAACTCTAAGTTTCTACATTTCTCTATTTCTGGATGATTATAGCTAAGAAAAAGTATGGGAAATAAACAATACATTCATTACCAATACAAGGTTGAATATAATCCCCTACATTTAAGACTTTTCCTTCTTCAACATTCCAACACATTTAAATTTAAAACATACTTCATTTTATTTTGGATCTGTTTTTAACAAACAACTAGAGAGAAAACTTAAAATGTTTATCTTGACAAATTAAAAATAAGTCCTTTTCAAAAATGTACTGGGCAGATGTGTTGCTTTTCTGACAACAGCCCTGGAGAACAGAATAAATAGAAAACTTATTAGATCATCCTCTCTTTGCAACTTACTACCATATTATCTTAACACTTGCAATTGCATTTTCCCTAGAGATACACCAGCCCAAATGCTCTCATCTTTCAAACCCCTTTCTGAAAATTTATTTCTTGCATAAAGTATTTTTCCAAACTTGATTCACTCCATAAGCAGGAAATAGGTGAGTTTAAAATTCTACTAAAATGTTTTTAAAATGCAATGTAAAACTGTATTCGTATTATGTTTTCTCAATATTTTTCAATAACTATTTTTATACTGAAAGTACTTAAAGATATCACTCTATTTCCTCTGGATAATATACACAAATATGAAGCACATGAAAAAGAACATACTCTAATCTTAGGCTCAAAATCGAGGAAAAACATAGAAGTTATTTATGAACTTATTCATGAGTTGGATATCACTGGAATACTAGTCAGTGCCAGTAAGCACCAGGTACCTGGTAATATGATTTTGGTTAAGCCCTCAATGGAACAGTTAGTTCACCTAGGTCAATGATTCTTCTTTTAAAGTAAAGAATAATTGCCCGTTTATCATGAAATCAAGGAAGTTATTAATGAGTGCCAGACATCTCAAACATTTGGTGCATTTGCTTGCCTCATAGACGTCTCAAAGCAAACAAGCCCAAAGAACTCAGTCTTCTCCCTAAATCCTGCTCTATCCAGTGTCTTTCATATCTTTCCAATTGGTCAGGATAAAAAACCTCAGTGTAATTTTGACTCTTTTCTCTGATGCTGAAAATCCAATCTGATAGCAAGTCCTTCAAAATACATAAGGAAAAAATTTTTTCTAGGTTTCTACCCTGCCCCTCATTCTCCTGTTACCACAGAGGCCAGAATAATCCTGTTAAGACTAAAATCTGATTATTGCCCTTTTGCTCAGAACCCTCCAATGGCTCTCCGACTGCCTCTGAGTAAAAGCCAAAATCCTATTCATGGCCTACGAGGTCCCACAAAGTCCATCTCCGAATCTGCCTGGCGTCTCCTACAACCACTCTTCCCCTGGCTCACTGCACTCCATCCACACTGGCCTCTTTGCTGCTTTTGGAGAAAGAACTGGGGGCAAACTCCTGCCTCAGTCTTTGCACTTGCTGTCTCCTCTGCCTGGAGGAGGCTCTTTTTCCCCAGCTATGGTTCACTGCCTCATCTCTTTCAAGTCCCTGCTCAGCTTTTCACCTGTTTTTGTAAATAAAAGTTTTACTGGAACACAGCCATGTCAGTTTGTTGATATATTAACAATGGCACTTTCAAGCTAGCACTGCAGTGTTTAGTAGCTGCAACAAAGACCCTACTGCCATGAAAATGAAAATATTTACTATTTGGCCCTTTACAGAAAAAGTCTGCTGACCACTGGAGTAGAAGAAAAAATTGTTGAAAGAAAGAAGACAGCTTGTGAGAGGCCAGGAAGTGACACAGACAATCTACATGACTAATTAAAGCCATCGACAGTGATGGTTTAGAAGTGGGGAAGGAGAGAACATAGTAAGTCAGCTCTTATATAATACAATAAATGAGTAGGTGTACCAAGACAATGGTGGGAAACTGTGGCCCTGAGTAGTATAGGATACTGTAATCTGAGAAAATGTGTTCAAAGATGGGGTGGTGGAAAGATGGAGGTGTGGGGCACTGAGGGAGGAGGTATTAACAGTGGTTATGTAAAAGTAGTGAAGAACAAGAAAACACCTGTGTACCACCAGGTTCAGGGTTATGTGGAGGACAGAGAAAACAGCCAGCACTGTCCAGTGCTATAGCACACTCAAGAGAAAGCCAGACTGCAGTTAGCACAAGAAGAAATGAACATTCAGAGACCACTGGGAGAACAGAGGGCACTCTGCAGAGATTATGACATAAAATTTGTTATTTTATAAATAACGGGAAAGGGAAAACTAATAACAGGTGCTAAAAGTTGGCAATTTTCTCACAGTTTAGATATTAACCCAGTAGTTAATCAAATTGTTGAAGATTTTCTCTTTGATAGATTTTCACATTTAGTTTTTTTTTTTAGAAGAGACATTTTTAAATACATTAATTATTATTTTTTTTTTTTGCGGTACACCGGTCTCTCACTGTTGTGGCCTCTCCCATTGCGGAGCACAGGCTCCGGACGCGCAGGCTCAGCGGCCATGGTTCACGGGCCCAGCCGCTCTGCAGCATGTGGAATCTTCCCGGACCAGGGCACGAACCCGTGTCCCCTGCACCGGCAGGCGGACTCTCAACTGCGCCACCAGGGAAGCCCTAAATACATTACTTTTTAAAGACCAAATTTAAGCAGTATGAGTTTCTGTCATTTTATTACTATCATACTCCTAGAGGGTTCTAAATCCTATTTAAAACATTTATGCATATGTCCTGTATTTATAGCACCTAAATTCCTTACAGGACAATAGTTAATCTGATTTGATTCTTTCATATCATAACAATTTTAATATCTTCTTGCTTAGTTTTAATTAAGTTTTCTTCCTGGTTCTTGTTTTCCAGATAGGAATGCTGGAAAAAATGAATGAAGAAGATACATCTTTAAATTTGCTCTCAATGAAAACTACATGGCATTAATTCATTTTCTTTTGATGGAAACTGATTCTGCCATCTCTACTCCTAAGCAAAATATTATGTCAAACTGACCTTTCATCCTGAACAAAAAATATTAATATATTCTTTAAATACATTTCAGATTTATTGGCAAATATTTTTACCTCTATAATCTTGACCGAAGTCTTCAGTCAGAGACTCTAAGCCAATGGGATAAATGTTTAAGGAGCTTTTCTACCTAAGATTTTCAGGAAACAAAGCTCTTGGTAGAGGGGAGTAGTTCATTTCTTAGGTTATTCAGCTGATTTTCCTGAGTGCTACATGCTGGGGATATAACTGTCAACAGGTCAGTGGTGATCCGGCCCTCATACAGTTTTCAGTCTTTGGGACAAAATCATCTTGCTAATTTTGTGACTCTTAATTCTAGATGATCAGAGTCCCAGCTGAAGCATATCCCAATAGTTACATTTTATGGTCATCTCTCTAACCACAGCTATGGGAGCATATGAACATGTTACTATGTGGCAAACACATCTAAACAGGCCATTGGCTCTAACTAAATGCACTATAAAATGTCTTCATCTATATGGGGCTACTAAATTAGCAGTCGTTACCCACTGACCAACTGATTTCATCAAACGTATTTCCCTGATTTTTCTTTTTTCCTGAATCGGCTTGCTATTGAGAAAATTTAACAAGTCATTCAACCTAAAAGATACATTTCCTAGTAAACATTAACATCCCCTGTGACTTACCAAATCCATAGCCACAAGGCAGCCATCATTTCAAATTGCAAATCTGATTATATCACCCTTGCCCAGGTAAAAATTCTTCAATGGCTTCCTATTGATTTGATATTAAGGAGCAAACTCCTTGACATGACCCATTTATCATATAATTTATCACCCAAACTGGGACACTGTGAAAGAGGGTGATTAATGGTCACACCAGTAAACCAGGACAGCCCTGGAAAACAGGTTAGCCTGGCCACCCACCCAGAAGGCTCTCTCCCTCTTCGCCTCTAGAAACAGAGGTCCTCTTTGAGACTTGGTACTAGTTCCCTCCCATAACAAGCCATTGTTAATACTGTTGCTTGGCATCCTCTTTCCTCCTCTCCAGGTTAACCCTCATCTATCCTTCAGAATGTATTGGGTTGGCCAAAAAGTTCATTCGTGTTTTTCCACACAAACTTTTTGACCAACCCAGTATTTTCAGCATCACCTCATCAGGGAAGCCCCCTCTGGCTCCCAAATAAGCTCTCATAGCACTGCCCATCTCTCCTGCATAGAACTGGTCACACTTGCAATGATGCCTTTGATTGTGTGATCGTTTGACTAACATCGTCCTTCCTGCTGAACAGATCCCCTCAGGTGACTACAGTCATATGCCCCTAGGAAATACTTTCATAGCATCAGACACCTCTGTTAAGAATATATATAAACTCCAACCCTGAGAAAACCATAATTCAAAAAGAGTCATGTACCACAATGTTCATTGCAACTCTATTTCCAATAGCCAGGACATGGAAGCAACCTAAGTGTGCATTGACAGACGAATGGGTAAAGAAGATGTGGCACATATATACAATGGAATATTACTCAGCCATAAAAAGTAATGAAATTGAGTTATTTGTAGTGAGGTGGATGGACCTATAGTCTGTCATACATAAAGAATATATATATATATATATATATATACTCCAAATAGACAAAAGGACAAATATATGTCCCTTGAATATCATAATAGGACATTGTCTAACTGGCTCACCTAAGGATTATCTAATTCTCTAGGATAGTATCTTTGTTCTGATTTATTATTTATTATTTTTTAGGCCCTAATCAAAAGAGTCTGTCAACTCTGACCCATTGGCCAAATCAGGACAGCAGCCTGTTTTTGTATAGCCCATGAGCTTAAAATGGTTTTTATATTTTTAAGTGACTGTAAAAACAAAACAAAACAAAAACCAGATGATATTGGATAGAGAACTCACATGGCCCACAAAGCCTAAAATATCTACTACTGTACAGAAAAGGTTTGCCAACCTGTGGGTTAGGGTATTTCACTTGTACAAAATGGATGACAGTATGAATGATTCTTACCCGATAGGAATGCTAATGAGTGTTGTGATACAGTGATGTAAATGGATTTGCAAAGGTTATAGTTTTACTGCCTGCAGAGCAATAATCATTTTAGTACTGCAGCAATCCCATTTCAGAATTCTTTCTTTCCATGACTGTGTATACTTCTGTTACTCATCTATGTTTCTGAATTCGCTTTGGCATACTGCTAGTTCCCTCACTGATTAAGTAAATCTCTGATACTTTACACAGACATATAATGCTTTAATTGATATATAGTACCACTTTATATGGGTATACCACAATCTATTTAACCAGTCCCCTAAGGAAGGACATTTGGATTGTTTTCAATCTTTTGTTCTTCAGCCCTATTGCTTTCACTCACCTTCAGTGAGCTTCTCATTGTTATTAACTATAACAACACATGAGCCAGGATTTCCAGGCCTTCTTTTGTTCAGAGGTAATTAACTGATAACCTGTTGTTTGTACTTTATCCTCCAGACAAGCAGGACTTCTTACTGTTCCCTAAGAAACTGACCCTATTTGACCTTTGAGACCCTAGAGCTCCCTTTCATGGAATGTTACCTACTCCAGCCTCTACTATGGAAACCCTATCTACCCTTTAAGCTCAAATGCCAGATGCTCATGATCTGTGGACCTGACATGGACTTCCCTTCCTTTATTTTCTGTAGTCCTGTAAGCCTCACTTCAGGTAAATTTAAGGGAAAGACAAAGTAAAAATTACCCATTGAAATAAAGATCTGAAACTTAATCAGTCTTGAGTAAGTTTCATCATTTTGGAAGTAACACATCTTAAGAGCTGATACATAATCAGGAATAGAAAACCAGAAATTATATCAAACTTCCATACAGAGCCAGGGTGTACAATGGAAACATGGCTTGAATGTAACTGATGCAAAACAAAACAAAGCGGAATCGTTTCAATCACCCTGTAATATGTTTGGTATAAGATAATGATATTCTTGCAAATTGGTAAAAAAGAGAGAAATGGAGAATAAGAATTGTTGTTGTCCCTAAGTGCCTGAATCAGTTAAAACGAACATTCTTACTTACTTAAAAGTCAGCCATGTCATTTTGCCCTGCCTTTATATATATTTAGCAACGTTCTGTTCTTCATGTGCTTTCTAACGTGAACTCTCACACAAATGAAACAACACACTGAGCAGTCAACAAGGTGTTGCCCCACGAGGTGGTGAGCTCCTTGAAATCTGGTGCTGTATTTCTGCTCTCTGTATGCACTGTGACTAGCATATTCTGGCATATAGAAGAAACTGGGTAAATGCTTACTAAAGGTATGAATGGATTATGGTATCAGTATATCAGTGGGTTGGTTTAGGCTAAGTCAGTCTCCTAACCCATTTCTCGGAGAACAATATACCCACGTATCTGTAATTACAAAATAAACTCAAACTATGGACACGTGGTGACCCATAATCAAGACACAGGCATACTAAAATTTGCCAGGAAAGCTGACTTTCAACTTCCAACAAAAAAATTAACATCCTCTTAGCTATAATAATATTTAACAAATCCTGCCTTGTCCTAAAGTTTTTTGTATGTCCTTGATAGAAGCAAAATCTCTCTTATCTCCGACCAGGCACACGGAATAATGAGGAAGTGACCACCTGCCTAGTCGACCAGATGTCTGGCGATCAATGGAGCAGACACAGGAGTTGCAGCCAGATCTGACTTCTCTTCTAGTTATTTATATATGCCTTCTTTAACCATGGAATGTTGAAGGCATGGAGCAAGCACTCAATAAGTAGTTGTTAGTAATGAATTCATTTATTCTTTGAGTAAATATTTATTGTGTTCTTACTCTGTGCAAAGTATTGCAGGTACTAAGAATGAGGCAGGAAACAAAATGTGCCTGACCTCACAAAGCTAATGTTCTAATGTGGGAAGACAGACCAATGTCCATCAAATAGGCAAATGTATATATAAGAGAGTGGTAAGTGCTCTGAAAAACAATAAAGCCGAGTTAGGGGGAATTGAGTACCAGGAAAGGGAGAGGGAGGGTATTTGGAAAAAGTTTCACGGATAAGGTGAATCTTAAGGGGAGGCCAGAGGAAATAAACAGAGCAAGCCATGGGGATGGCTCAGGTAAAATCAGATGGAAGACAGAGGGAATACAAGACGCTAAGGGAAGACTATACTTGGTATGTTTGAGAAACTGTGCCTGGAGTAGAGGGAGCACGGGAGAGGGTAGCAAGAGATGAAGTCAGAGGTGTGAGTATGAATGTGAGTGTGTGGGGGCGTGAGGTGGGCGGGATATGGGGCTTTAGAGGAGGGTATTGTAAAGGGCTTTGGCTTTTCCTCTGAGCTACATGGGAGTTCACTGCAGGGTTGTGAGGAGTGGGTGACGTGTCAAAACGCTGTAAGGAAGCAAAGGCAGAAACATAGAGAAACTAATATAAAAAGCCAAGTGAAAGACAATGGAGTTTCAGACGAGGCTAGTGGCACTGAAGGTGCAGACGTGTTCAGACTCTGGACGTATTCTGAAAGTAGGTGCTGACAGGAACCGCTGATAGATTAGCTGTGGGATGTGACAGAAGGAGAGGAATCAAGTAGGACATCAAGGGTTTTGTTCTGAGTAACTGATATATTAGAATAGGTGCAGATGGAAGAGGAGCAGGTTGAAGAGATGGGAGTACACAGGAAATGCCAAACATACACCTAAATGGAGAAGTCAATTGGGCAGTGGATAAATTCATTCTTTAGTAAATGAAATTTACTCTCGGCTTACCTGAATATAGCACATTAAAACTAGGTATCAGAACATTACATATAATGTTTAAGAATAAGGCTCTGGGGGCTTCCCTGGTGGCACAGTGGTTGAGAGTCCGCCTGCCAATGCAGGGGACACGGGTTCGTGCCCCGGTCCGGGAAGATCCCACATGCCGCGGAGCGGCTGGGCCCGTGAGCCATGGCCGCTGAGCCTGCACACATCCAGAGCCTGTGCTCCGCAACGGGAGAGGCCCGCATACCGCAAAAAAAAAAAAAAAAAAAGAATAAGGCTCTGAAGTCAGAATGTCTAGGCTCTAATCTTGGTTCTGTCACTTATTAATCTTTTGATCTTGGACACTTAATCTCTGTGTCTCAGTTTCTCAGTTGTAAAATGGGAATAATAAGGGGATCCTTCCATTGGCTTGTTGTGACAATTAAAGGAGATAGTATACATCTAAAGCTCAAAATAGGGCATGGTACATAAAAGGACTGGATGAATGTCATATATTACCGTTATCATTAAATTAAATGACTATAATTACTAAAGTAAAAGGAATGTTATGGAATGTTGTTTGAAATTTTGAATCAAACACTTTTGATAAATTAATTTGCATAATATTGTATGAAATAAATTCTCTAATACTTGTGGCTGGCACTAGGCAGTTACAGTAGGATGCATGACAATAGAGTTTCAGCAGATGGATAGTCAGAGGAAGAAAAGTACCTGACTGAATCAGGAAGCTTTAGCCCAGGACCAACTATTAAACAGCTTTCTCTCCAATCTTGGCAAAGTACAGAATGGATGTGGACCTCCATTCTTCATATGCAAATTAGGAGCCTGGAGTTAGATGGGTCTTAGCTGTTTCCTTCAGCTAGAACAATCTACTAGCATCTAACTTTAAGAAATACTTATAACACTGATTATACAAATGAAGAGTTAAGCTTTTTTTGTGGGGATTTGTAAAAAAAAAAAAACTTTTTAAATAATAGGTTTATTGCTACCCATGAATAAGGCAGCAAATTATCACCTGGAAACTTTCCCTTATTTCTCTTAAATCATTAATTGCCAAAGGATGCTCTCTTTGAAACTAAAGGAAGTAGAGAAATATATCAATACGTTTCAAATAACTATGCAGTTAATTCTGTGTAGAAATGCATTCCGTTAAAGTGATCCTTTCATTTCAAATCAGTTTTCCACAATTTTTCACTACAACAAATTTGAGATTGCTTAGTGCAGTCAGTTCTCATTGTTTGCGGTAGTTATGTTTTACAAAGTTGCCACAAACATTGAGTTAGCAATACTGAACCACTGCTCCTATGGGAAATACAGGCTTAGCTTCCTGCAAGCTTCTATTCACATTTTGGTCAGGGAATATGTGACCTTTCTTTACACATGTTTCCATTTAAAGACATCTTATTAAATACATATTACTGACTTACTAACATTGAACCCACAGCCAACAGCACTATAACTCATGCCTGAAAGCAGCTTCTCTACAAAGCTTATCTAATACATGCGTTCTATCGTATCTTCTCCATAAGGCACATCGCAGCCTTTCTGAGCTTAGAAACACTAGACAGCACTTCAGCCCTATGCTTAGGGGCCATTTTAAACAGCAAAACCAGGCACTATTAAATAGAATGTGACAGACACTTGTTTTGAGTATGAGAGCTAACACAAGAAGACAGAGTGTCCCCTTGTCAGTCCTCAGCAGGGAATGCCCATGCACATTGGGTGGCTCCAACTCTTTGCTGCTCTACAGGTGTCTGTGAATGTCTGAGAATGAACACGAAAGCACCCCAAGTATTGATAGGATTACAAATAAGTTTTAGCAAGCAGGTGATTTAACAGATGTGGAATATGCAAAGAATGACTGACTGTGTTTATTTCCTTATGCAGCTTTAACTGATCATGGATCTCAGCTCTTTTATTTATCTGCTCTCTAGCACTACAATCAAGTGTTATTAATAAACACAAATACTTAATTTTCAATGAGGAAATTAAACCTATGTAGTTAACCATTTATAAAATAAAACTTTTTTAGATATCAGTTATCATCTGATCAATCTACTCTATAAGCTTACATTTTCCAGATACAATCTTCCTAAATATTTCATTCTTTATGTATAATCATAAACACTATTAAAAGACTGTCTACACACGATGACTCTGTATTAGATACTACATTAGCAAATTACACTGCAGTTTATAAACTACAATAAGATTGGCTTACTTTCAGGAAAGAAAGAGAAAAGGAGTAAGATATGTAGCCTTGTTAATTTAAAAAAGCCATACTTAATATTAATATGAAACTATGATTAACACTAAAATGTGAAAATTACACTTAAAAATGAGCAGTAAAATCAAATTATAGGTGACCTTTCTCCTGGATTCCTGCCGTGGAACAGTGTTGTCTGAAGAGAGTTTGATATCTGTCACCTTCTCTGATCCTCTCGAAGGACTTATCTTTCCTGCTACAAAGCCTCTGAGCGTTAAAATTATTCATCATCTCATGACATATTTGGGGCTCCCTAGCAAAAACAACTCTGTAAAGATGATGCATACGAACAAAGAGAGTGGAGAAGAAAGGTATATTATATAATAAAAAATGAAGGTAATTCTTTCTAGTAAAGGTGAATTCCTTCTTTATTTTTTTCATTTTTTAAGGGCAATGAAATCTTAGAAAATAAAATGTTATTTCAGTGTCATTTTGGAAAAGTTACAATTCTTATTATCTCCTAAACAGAAAGGCTTCTAAACTAGGTGAAGTTTGTCTGCACAATCTGAGAACAGAAAAAAAAGAGCGGCTGTACCCAGTCCTCTTGCTCCGAGTTAGCAGTAACACAAAGCAAAACCGCACCCAACAATTTCAAGCACAGTTGGAAGAACATTTCCACCAACCTAAAAAGTTCTTTATTTCTAGAACTGGACAAAACAAAGTCTAAATAGTAAAAAAAATTTTGTAAATCAGTAGTACACTGGAATTAAAGGACTAATGTTTCTTATTTTGAGAATATTCTTTCAATTACATAATTCGTTAAACACAAAAAACAATGAGGAAGAAACTGTGCTAGGTGGCAGACTGAACCGAGCTACCCAATGGACTGAGTCTCAGCAAAATTTTTATAAACTGCCAATGTAATTGAATCATCTGAATAAATAAGTTTGTAGCAGAAATTCCTAGAACCTAGGGTAATAATTTCTGTTGACATTTGTGCCATGGTTAACTTCAAAAACCAAAAATGGACTCAAAAGAATTTTAATAATTTGGTTCTTAAAGGAAGTATACAGATAGCCTTAACTAATTAAAAGTACTTTAAAGAGGGTCTGAGATTCCTCCAAGAGGAGCCTTTCCAAAAGGAGAGAGAACTGAACAATTAATAGTGACTCAGTAATAAAATGGAGAGTACAGTATTTTCTACACCTCTTTGATGGGAGGGAGAAAAGTAAGTAAAATTCATAATTTTAATGAGGAGGAAAAAAAAAGCAACATCAAGTACAACAGGACAGTTAGTCCAATAGTAGCAGTCACAGCTTGCCAGTAAGGCCATTTGTCAGTCAGTCAGAAGCTGCATTCACAAAAATGAGATACTCATTCAGTGTCTGCTTCCCTCAAAATTCTATTTGACAATGAGGTACAATCAGTACTGACTGTACTGCTGTTTCCATGTATTTATTTAACAAATATTGAGCACCAATTTGTGCCAAGAAACCGTCTAGGTATTGAGGAATCAACAGTAAACAAACCAGTCTCTGAACTCACTTCCACCCATCTGGAAAGACAGCCCAGGCATTCTCCCCACATTTGCCCAGAACAAAGTGGCATGGAGGAGTAGAATATACAGGCTCTTCAGAAGCTTAGAGATCCAGACTTTTTCTACCCAACCCACACATGTACCTGGCCCTGTAATTAGGTTCATATAATGGTGCACAGAACTGGGCCCTGAAAATCAGATCAAGAAAGAAATAGAATCCCTGTCCTTATAGGAGTTTATCGACAAAGGTGATAGGCTCACAATCACTGAGCAATGGTGGGAAAAGCAAATATTTATATAAAGATATAATTGATAGCTTATACAGAAAGAGAAAGCACCTTTTCAAGTCTGACTCATAAGAAAGAACTAATCAAAATCAAGGTCTTTCCTTTGATAACCACTGATACTTCCTCTCGGTGAATAGGAGTGTCCAAGTGTGAATGAATATTAGCCCAAACATTTCTGAATGTAGGTTAGACTCTAAATCCAACTTAGGTGGCATGGATATTGTGAATAACAATTTACTAGTAATTATTAAGAATACAAGAGAAGGTAAGGTCCCCTCAAGCTCTCAAATCTTATTAGATTGGTAGGAAATTGTACCACAAATAATGGGCACTGTGATAGGTCCTTTACATATAGAATTTCTAATCCTCACAGCGATGTGAGGTAATCTTATTTTCAGTTTCACAGATTTTGCTTTCAGAGGAAGGAAAAGGAATTTGTTTCTGCAAACATAGGTTGTAGAACTGGAAGATAGAGGATTCAAGTACTGGTTGGTTGTACTTGAAAACCAGTACTTTCAAACTAGTCTTCAAAAATATGTTAATATGCTAAATATTTGTATTTAACCAACCCCTAAAGGAAAACAGTGAATATGATATGAATCAGGGAGTGGAGAAATGAGAAAATAAATGTACACTGCTTATGCTTTCTAGTCAGTACCTTTTTGGTTTTTATGGGAAATGTGCATTTATGGTTTATCGGTAAACCCTCTCGTTTATCTGTAAAGACTGAGGAGGGCCAAGTGGAATGTGACCGTACGTTAGACTGACTTTCTGCTGATAGGGAGCTGTATAGCCATGTCTGTTGTTAAGGTTGACACCTGTCCTAAGTGGTTGGTTGGTATTCAGGCCGTACTAATTGTTAAATGTTTAAAATATCATTCCTAGTTGCGTGCTGTCAACTCCTGATTTTATATTTCCAGCCCTGATCTCTCACTGAATTCAGACTCACCCAATGACTATGTGACGTCTCTACTTGGAAGTCTAATAGGCATTTGAAAATCTATGTGCCAGTAACTAATCCTCTCATCTTCCTTCACAACATGCCCCCACCCCAGTCATGCCCATCTCTACCTGGGGCAGCTCCATCCTTCCAGCTTCTCAGGATTGATCACCGACTTCCGTCTGCCCGTGACAACTCAAATCCAACCCACCGTATATTTGGCTCTACCTTCAAAACACATTCTGAATCTGACCACGGTGTTCCATCTCCACGGCTGCTGCCCCAGTGCAAGTCACTGACGACTGTAACTGCCTCCTAACAGGGTCTCCCGGTCTCTGCTTTTGCCCTTGCGGTCCTCCGGTGACACAGAAGCCAGAGCGATGCTCTTAAAACAGAAGTCAGATCAGCTCACTTCACTCCTCAGAACTCTCAAAGACTTCCCATCTGTCTTAGGCAGCTCTAACCTCTCTATAGTTCCATCTCACTAGGAAGGAAAGCGAAGATCCTTATCACAATCTACGAGCTCCTGTCACCTTTCTGGTAGCATCACCTACAACCTCCTGTCCCCTCACTCCACATCATGCCATGCCACAGTGGCCTGCGTGCTGCTCTCAGCTATGCCAGGCAAGCTTCCAGCTCAGTCTCCCTGAAAGGCTCTTCCTTTGGGTGTTGCAAAGTCTGTTGCCTCATTTCCTTTTGGGTTTGGCTCACTTATCACAATCTGACCAATGACAGGATTTGTTTGTTTATACCCAGCCCCTGCTCCTGAGTATAATCAGTAGGCAAGGGATTTTGGTCAGCTTTGTTCATTGCTGTATCACAGTATCTAGAAGAGTACCTAACATGATAGATATTTTAAAAAAACTTGTTAAACAGATGAATAAATGAATGAGGCTGATTCTGTAGGCCACGTGTAATTCTAAAGCTGCACGGATTTTCCTACATTTCTTGAAATAGTTCTGTATCCAAAATCGAGTATATCCTCAGTGTTTTGTTTTTCAAAATAATGTAAAATAAAATATATCAAGCAGAATAAGAGAGCTGAGCGAAAGTTAGTATGAAGGGGAGTTATTTAAAATCCCATTAGCAAGTTTCGTGAACTTGTGATCCCTTATCTTTGGTCCCTTGGTTTCATTCGTGTTTGATTTCAGAAATCCTCATAGGAAGAGCTGAATGCACTCTTTTGTTTCGTTTTGGGCACATAATCAACAATCTTTAGCAGCAAGCAAATAATAATCCGACTATTCACGAGATTCCCCTGAAAACTGTAGGCTGTAAACTTACTTTGGTATAAAACTTGAAGGCAAATTGCTACAAAATATCTATCAAGTAAGATATAATCTGAATTTTTTTTTTTTCCAGAAACTATAAAAGTGTAAGGATTTTTTGGTCTGCAGGTTGATTCCTAGGCCTTTTCTGTGGAAGCCTGGGCTGCCTGGGCAGAGTTTGAAATGCTCTTGAAATAATAAATCCTAAATCTCAGGGAGGAATACCAAATCTCTGAACTGGTTCCCCTCGTCTACAGCAGTTTGTGGACCGAAAGCAAGAAAGAAGAGCAACCTCATCCCTGTCCACCCTTAAACGGACATGTAGCTCTCCATTCTACCCTCCCAAACCTCGTTTTATTCATTCACTCTTTGTGCCTCCCAATTTGTAACTTCAGGGCCTGACCCACCTGTCACTCTTCTAATTTCTGAATCCTCTCAGCAGAGGTAGGAGCTAGTAGCATACTCAAATAATTCTGTACATTTGTTCAGGCATAATATAAAAACACCAATTTAGATGAATGAAAGGGAAGCCTGATTGGGAAGATGAGGTTGAAAAGTATGAAGCTTGAACAGAAACTAGCTCTGATGAGAAACACAGGTAGGTGTGTGTGTGTGTGTGTGTGTTTGTGTGAGAGAGAGAGAGAAGGAGAGAGGGAGGGAGGGAGGGAGAGAGAGACTGTGAGAACAAGGGTGAAAACGCTAGAATACAAAAAGAAAACTGAGTTAGGTGTTGGAGAATGCGAGCATGAGGATAAGAGGTCACCTGCAGGAAGCATCCTCTTCTCTTTTCTTAGGTGTGATTCCCACAGGGGCCCTCTTTCTAGGGGGAAGGTTAGGTACTTACAAGGCACAGAATACAATGTTCTCTCAGTTTTGCCTGGTGCACATTTAGGAGAACAGTTTGGAGTTCCTTAGAGGTAGGAGACAACTGGTTGAAGGAGGGGTTGAAGGAGGGGAAGTGGTCTACATGACTAGAGAGTAGAGAACAACTAAGGGAACTGAAATGTACAAGATTTTGCAGAGTTAGGATTTTAGAATTTAGCCAGAGGAACTAGGGAGCCATGGAAAGATTTTAAGGAAAGGTGGGACAGATCTGATTTGCATTTAAAAACTACCTTTCTCAGAAGCAAAGAGAAGAACGGAGGAGAGGAAAAGTTTATTTGAGCTTGGCCTGTGGTATGTGGGTAAAGAGAAGAGGAGAGACTTAAAAGCCATTAGAGAAGCTGAAGTGAGAGGCGTTGCTCAGCGACTACGTAAGTTGGCAAGGGAAAGAGAGGCGGACTGGATGGCACTAGGTTTCTGGATTAGGCAAGGCTATAAAGTTGAGGCAGGGAACACAAGCAGGGGAGCAGGTCTGGGTGGGGCGGTGGAGCAGGGTTGGAAAACAAGGCCCATTTCATGCATACTATTACCAGTAGGGTACCAGTACAACATCCAAGCGAACATCCCAGTAGGTAGTGGGAAGTGTGCTTGGAAAGAAATGCTAGACTGTGAAAGATAGGTTTGGGGATAAGCAGCCTATGATTGAGATGCCCTGGGTAGATTTAAGGGATAGGCAAAGGTAGAGGAACTCAGGAAGGAAACTGAGAATGAATTGTTAGAGACAAAGAAGACATCTGAAAAACACTAGTGTTACAAAGCCAAAGCAGGTGACTCACACTTTCAACTTGTAGAGAGGCAGCAAGTAAGACCAGAACCTGAAAGGTTCCACCGAACTTAGTAATAAGGTGATTGGTAATCACGATGAGAGCAGTTCCACTGGAACACATGAGCAGGGGCCTGAATGAGGAGGCTGATGGAATGGAAACAGAGAGCTTCTTTTTCAAAAAGTTTTCAGTGAGAAGGGAGCAAGGGGGAATTACTTACATAGCTAAATGTGTGTTAATAACCTTTAAAATGTAGAAGGATGATTACTCGGTATTATCCCCAGAACTGACTCATGTCAACTTCCATGATTTGGGGGCAACATTGTTCCCAGCTCCCTAAAATCTTGTCCTTCAAGATATTCAAATCTGTCCAATATCCTGCATAAAACATTTCACATACAACACGAGCCTCTCTCTTCTCTAGGTATCTAACGTGGGCATTTAATTACACACTCCTTTGAAATGTTGAGTATTTTCATGGGTAAATGTCCCAACTTCCCACACAAGTAGGAAACCCCTTACGTGCCAATGATATTTGGTACCATGTAGGTCATATTCTAATGCTTTATCTCAATAAAAATGTCACGCAGCTGCACAGAGAGCTCTCGTGGCTTTAACCAGAGGAAGAAGTGAAGAACAGAAGGCTCGTGTAGTGGAAACGTGAACTTTGGAATCAAACAAATGTGTTTGAATCCTGGTTCCCCCCTTCATAAAATAAGTAACTTCAGGCAAATTAATCAATCTCTTTGAGACTCAGCTTCTTCATCTATGCAGAGCACATAGTGGGTGCTCAATATTTATTAGAGCCATTCAAACAATGGTTGTAATACTAATGTCTGCAAAGTACTTGTTGGAAAAATTAAATAATTATGGTAAGTGTTTAGACACAATTGGTTTCAGGTTATTGCTATCTAAGAATGCTTCCTAATGATTTCATTCTCTAGACCTAGTATGGAAAAGAAAGAAGACAGGGAGTCCAGTGATCTACCAGAGTTGAATAAAAGGTTCCTGGCCCAAAGCTTTACTGGGGATTTAGCTCTTTGTAAAATCATCTCTAGAAAAATGCTTTTTCTAAATTGTGGTCCCTGAAAACCTGTATCAGAATCACTTGGTGCTTGATGTAACCAATAAGTAAATAAACCAAAAAATCGAGCAAGTAAGTAAATAGCAGATTCCAAGAGCCCACTCCAGGTCAATCTGTGATGTTGAATCCTACAAATATGCATTTTTATCAAAGGAATCTTATGTAAATGAAGGTCTCAGAACCACCCGCTGACAGTCCAGCTCACCCCTGATTGTACTGTGTTCCAACTACACCAGGAAACAAGTTCAGTTTTGTGTATTTGAATTATTCATTAGGATTCCTAATAGGGCTCTGTAGAGCTCTACAGAGTTACTTTTATCTCAAAGAAGCCATAATCTTCAAGTGGGCTGGGAAGTAGAGAGGTAGATGAGAGGAATACAGAACTACTGGCTTCAGAGTTGTAGAAAATCAAAAAGCATCTGGCCACTATCAGAACCTCCACTCCCCTCCACTCTCCCACCTCTCACCGTCAGCACACACACAAATGCCATCAAAAGCAGACAACTGAACAGCTCAGGCTGAATTAAACCCGAACTGATAACAAAGTACCTACTCAGAAGGGAACTTCCCTCAGAATCCCCAGAATCTCTCCAGGTCAGGTGTGGCAGGGGAAGTGAGGCTATTTATCTTTCTCTTTTGTGCAGTGTTCACCATTCAGCCTAAAGATTTATTTTCTTTTCCATAAAGAGGTTGTGAAACCATAGGTTTCTCTTCCTCAGCTGTCTTTCAGAGCTGGTGAGGATAAGAGAGACCTTCCTTTCACCATAGGGCACTGGAAGATTTCCTAACTCCAGATACAGCTGGAAACCAGATCCCTCTTCCTGATGTCTGATGAAAAGGATCGTTACTTTGGTGGGACTACCCATGGCAGCATAAGAACCTTAATTGGCTGATACAGAATGGAAGATTAGTTTAATAAAATATCACTTATTGGAATATACATTTTCCACTGCCTATTTCTTCAGTCACTCAAAGAGCTACTAGCCTTTCAGATCCTGAAGTTTACCCAGACAGTCACTAATATAGCCATTTGAATATCATGTGATATTAAAACACTTTATGGGGCTTCCCTGGTGGCACAGTGGTTGAGAGTCCGCCTGCCGATGCACGGGACATGGGTTCGTGCCCCAGTCTGGGAAGATCCCACATGCCGTGGCACGGCTGGGCCCGTGAGCCATGGCCGCTAAGTCTGTGTGTCCGGAGCCTGTGCTCCGCAGCGGGAGAGGCCACAACAGTGAGAGGCCCGTGTAACGCA
>NW_020173266.1:517075-659273 GCF_003031525.2 Neophocaena asiaeorientalis asiaeorientalis | reverse complement strand
GGCCCGCGAAACGAAAAAAAAAAAAAAAAAAAAACACTTTATGAATGATTTTCATACTCTCTCAAGATACTTCTTAAAAAGAATGTTATCTTTAGGAATAAAATGCTGTCAAGAGTCTCAAATAATAGTAGAAAAATACTAAGGCAGTAAATTTGCTATTGGCAACTTAATAAAATCATGATATAATTTGTGCTGGGCTAAGTAATGACCCACTCATGGTGATCATTAAAGTCCTCAATTTGCAAAATGAACATAGGGGTAAAGGTGAAAATATATCTGTGAAATGAGATACTACAACTTAAATTAAGAACAAGAAAACACTATATATATATATATGTAAATAATAATAGTTATATACAGTTGAGCCTTGAACTTGACCCCTTGAACAGGGGTAAGGGGTGCTGACCCTTCATGCAGTCAAAATTTTGTGTATAACTTTACAGTTGGCCCTCCATATCTGTGGTTCCACATCTGCACAGTCAAGCAACCTCAGATCGTGTAGTACTGTAGTACATATTTATTGAAAAAAGTATATCTATAAGAGGACCAGCACAGCTCAAACCCAAGTTGTTCAAGGGTCAACTGTGTATATACATACACACACACATGGAGCAGGAATTGTCTCTATGTTATGTAACTCAGGGACTAGTAATTAATCAAAACATCAAATAAATAAATTCACAAAAGTGAAAATCTTTCTCAGTAGACTAGTTACATTTCTTCAGTTTATATCTATTCAAATATCTGCTAAAACTTGTGATGTTTCAATGGAAATGAATAATTTTGTCTTTCAAGGACATCAGAGGCAAACAGGATAGAAAAGCCAAACAAGGACAAAAGCCTTAGTGTGGAAAGACAGAGCAGGGGACAATGTGGAGAGTTGGAAAAATGGAAGGTCAAGGCCAGAGGCAGTTATCACAGGTTCAGGTCACAAATAGGGCTATCTGCAAAGTCATGCCCAGGGGCTCATAAGCCCAGACTTCAAGTGTGTAGACTTGGGTCCAGGGCCCAGGAAGAACAACTCAAAAACCAGGAACCATGTCAGCTCTATCAATCACCTGCAGTAGGACAGGGTCTGGGAACTGTGTTGATGGTCTTCTGAGGCCAGGGAATTCTGATGAGCTGTCGACACACAGAGAAAAATTGTTGACCATTGATGGCAGCTTGCACTGCCCATCTTGATAACCTGCTGGAATGACTCTGTGCCTAGGTGCGGTTTGCTTATTTCCCTCACCAGGGGAAATTTCTCCTACACCTGAATGGCCAACATGTTCAGGGTGGCATCACTCTCCCTCTTTGAGAAACATCAGACACCTCATCAGTGCTCATATTACAGCGCCCCATTGATTAACCTAGCAGAGTACTGAAGGGGATCCAGGTCAGCTTTACAAGTGCAAATAGGTCCAAAGGATAGATGGGATTTCCTCATGAGATCTTTGCAACTGAAGGTGAATATAATATGGTCTCTTCTGTACTCTCAGAGAAACTGTCCTCTATTATATCAAAATTAGTTCATTATACCCATTACTGTCAGAATGGTTTTCTATTATTAAGAAAGGCAAGGGCTTCCCTGGTGGCGCAGTGGTTGAGAGTCCGCCTGCCGATGCAGGGGATGCGGGTTCGTTCCCTGGTCCGGGAAGATCCCACACGCCGCGGAGCGGCTGGGCCCGTGAGCCATGGCCACTGGGCCTGCGTGTCCGGAGCCTGTGCTCCTCAACGGGAGAGGCCACAACAGTGAGAGGCCCACGAACCACAAAAAAAAAAAAAGGCAAGCTCTCAACTCAGGCCATTCTACCTGTCATTTTATAAGAGGTACAGCCCCTAGTAGACTGTATTTCCCAAGAGTATTTTGTACTTCCCAAGAGTATTTTGGGAAGGATGGGGAAAGATTAGATTCAAAGAGAAAAACACCTCAAAAATATTAGAATAAACAGAAAAAATAACATCCTGTCAGATTCACAGCTTACAGGGCACCAAATCTGCCAAATGAGGACAAAACTGGCCTAGGTTATATATAATCCAAAAGTATGAGAAAAAGTCAGGGGTCAAAATTGTTTAGAAATAGCACCTGAAAGGAAACTGAGCAGCAGGGTTGAGGCTTTTCATATCACGTTAGACCTAGAATCCAGAACAGCAGTAAATCAGAAACCAGAGTTGAAATGAAACTGTTTTCCAGAATTAGAGGAATTCAGAAATGGAAAGCCACACAGGTCATTACTGCACCCAGATATTTTAGCTTCTGTCCTCTGAGACTCAGAATATACAAGGTGGCCAGGGAATCAAGATGAAGCTGTTTCCCAGGCCCAGGAAAGAAGGCATTAGGGAGTCCAGCAGATATCTGAGGTCCAAATAACCCACCAAGGAAGGTCTCCTATACGCTAGCATAGGGCTTTAGCAAACTATGGCCTACAGATCAAATCCAGCTCAATACCTACTTTAGAATGGTCTGTAAACTGAGAACAGGCTTAAAAAAAAAAAAATTAAAATGGTTGTAAAAAACTCAAAAGAAGAATATTTTATGACATATAAAAAATAAATTTCAGATTTCAGTGTCTGTAAATAAAGTTTTATTGGAACACAGTCACACCTACTCGGTTATGAAGAGTCTATGGCTACTTCGAACTACAATGGCAAAGTTGAATAGTTAGGATGAGAGAAGGCATGGCTAGCAAAGTCTAAAATACTTCCTATTGGGTGCTTTATAGGAAAAGCTTGCCAATCCTTGTGCAGGGCAGGGCTCCCAGAGGCCTTCAAAGGAATCACTGAGGACAGGACAAGCCTATTAAAGAAGCAAGAATGAGAGAGACAACCAACCCTCTTTCTTTACTCATCAGTTTGGCAATTTCATCTGACAAGCAGGCTTTTGCTTTGAAGAGTGGAGTAGTCAAGTTCAGGGCTATCCCACAAATGTCTAAGAATGAGGCTCACCAACCAGGTAAGTGGGTGATCTGGCAAGGGGGGGAAATTGGTGACCTTTATCGATAGTACAGTTCTGCTTCCTGGGGTAGAGTCAGAATGCTCCCCAGGAAAACTGGGAAGCAGCTAGCAGTTTTAGGTGTCTGCCAGGTAAAGGAAACAGTGAGACCCTGACACTCCCAACAATGATGCCTGAGAATCTACAAGCTGCACGGGAAATATATCAAACAACACCAAGAAGGGTATGGGTCAAGATTCCTGCAGGATGGGGAATTTCAGACTAAGTGATAAGGGATTATTCAGGAAGACCAGACAGTAAAAAAGAGGTATGCTGCCAGATGGTGTGTTGACCCGCCCAACCAGACAGAAACCTTAAGTCTGCTCTCTGGTTTTACAGTCTTTGTTTAGGTGTGGGCTTGCCCTAAGCCACTGATACACACTTTAGTCAGAAGGAATCCAAAATCCTATAGATGAATCCTGTGCTTGAATAAAACAACTACTTCATAAATTAAAATTTATGTTTTTCTTCTACTTATATTAATAGAAGTGTGTTCCCCTTCAGATGATCTAAATTTAACTTAAAAATATATCCACCCATGCATTCTTTAATCCCTGCAACGTTTATTGAGCACAGACTTTATGTCAGAGGCTATTTTAGGTACAAAGGATATAAGCGTTAACAAGCAAAGTCCCTGCCTTCCTGGGGTTTTATATGCTAGTGGGTAGAAAATAATCAAAACAACAACTAAGCATACAGTGTCATGGTAAGTGCTAGACAAAAAAGTAAAGCAAGGAAGGAAGGCAGGGAGTGTGCTATGGGCATGACAGCTGGCAGGGGACGCCTCCGGATGAGGCAATGGGTGAGCAGAGGCCTGAGGGAAGGAAGCAGCCTACAGAACTGCTGGGGCAGAAGCAGCACCCTCAGAGGGAACACAGGGCACAGCTGAGGAACCCAAGGAGCCCAGAGGGTCTGGAGCAGAGCAAGTATTGGGGAGAGAAGTGGAGCTGATCTAAGATCAGGAAGACAAAGTGGCTGGTGATCCCTGTGTAGGGTCTCAGGCCATCGTGAGGACTCTAGGGCTTGTCTTCTAACTAGAAAGCCACTGAGCAGTTTCTGAGCAGAGGAGATACATGGTCAGACGCACAGCAGCCAGAGTAATCTTGTTAAAATTCACTATTGAAACATTGAAATGTTCCCAAATTAAAAACAAATAACTGGGCTTCCCTGGTGGCGCAGTGGTTGAGAGTCCACCTGCCGATGCAGGGGACATGGGTTCGTGCCCCGGTCCGGGAAGATCCCACATGCCGCGGAGCGCCTGGGCCCGTGAGCCATGGCCGCTGAGCCTCAGCGCTCCACAACAGGAGAGGCCACAACAGTGAGAGGCCCGCTTACCGCAAAAACAAACAAACAAAAAAAAACAAATAACTACGAAACAACATTCCCTTTAGTCTCAAAAAATAAACAATTAAATAACACTGTCTAGTTTATGGGAAGACCTCAGGAGAGAGTTTCATTTGTTTTTCCCTTTTATTGGGAGATGCTCTGCAACTGTTACATCATAGTAATGCATCACTGATTCAGATTAATTGGGGACAAGACCCGTCAAAATTAGTTAAAAGGTGGAATTATTCTATTTTATTTAAATAAATTTCATTACCTTTTGGCACGTGAAGTAAGGAATCAGGCTTGCCAAGGTTACCTAATAAAACTTGTTTTAATGAGCAGATTTTTAAAGGCTTGTAATTAGCATATGTCAGCACCAGTCTCTGCTAAGTTGGCTTCTGCCTATAGTGCAATTTCTCTGCTTCACTTTAGATACTTCCAAATTGTTTCAAAAGCAGTTTATTCTTTTTGCTAGATGCATATCTAAAATCTTATTTATTTTCTTAACAAATTCTTTGGGGGGGATTAATAATGTAAAGATACAAATAGGCATAAATAAATGTGAGGTTAGCTTAGTTCCTGTCTGAGGGTTTAGTTCTCAAGTGAACTGGATGGTATTCCTCCCTTCCACAGACTACATCCCCAACTCAAAATGCATGCTTTATGAAGATGAGAGTTGAGGTGGAGAGAACTGTGCAGATCTTTTTATATGAACTACAAGGTCATTAAGACTAACATGAGAATCACATTTAAGAGTAAGAGGTCATTTCACTATATTTCTTCAAAATAAGTTTCGTTTTGTTTTAATATGAAATCTATAGTCCAAAGGTCCATATTTAGGCTTTATTGATCTCCGTAAGTACTCCAAACTATATGAAAAATTTGATGTCAATATGCAATTTTGTGAAGAGAGAGAATCTATAGCCTATAAAAGTTTATCTGAAGAAGGCTGAAGATCCAAAAATGGTAAGAATTGGGCTTCCCTGGTGGCGCAGTGGTTGAGAGTCCGCCTGCCGATGCAAGGGACATGGGTTCGTGCCCCGGTCCGGGAAGATCCCACATGCCGCGGAGTGGCTGGGCCCGTGAGCCATGGCCGCTGAGCCTGCGCTCCGCAAAAGGAGAGGCCACAACAGTGAGATGCCCGCGTACCAACCAAAAAAAAAAAAGGTAAGAATCACTGTTCTAAGTGATTCACAATGACGATAAAATTATTTCACTGGAGAATGATTTCCTTTTTACCTCCATCTGATTCTTGGAAGGTATTCTCCTACTTTACTTAACTATTGACTTACATAGTTTTCAATGAAAAATGTTTTATTATATAAATATCCTTTTTGAGCAACTTAGAAAAAAACAAAATTCTAATCTGTGTTTCTTCTTAATTATGGTTGACATTTAAACTAGTTCTTTATTTTTCTACTTTTTTGTTAAAAGGGAGTATTTTACAAACTTTTGCTCACGGGATATTCTATGCAAGTGTCATTGCCTACTTGTCCTTCATTTAAGGGGACACATTGACTAATTTTTTTAATGTAAGGAAATTGCATGGATCCAGCAAGTAAAGGCTGGCTATCTGTCTTACTGTTACTGTTGTCACTCTTACCTTAAATCAGAGTTTTTCAATCTCAGCACTATTAACTTGTTGGACCAAATAATTCATTATTGTGAGGAGCTGTCTTTTGCATTGTAGGATGTTTAGCAGCATCTGTGGCCTCCACTCAACTGATGTCAGATGGGCACCCTCAGTTGTGACAACAAAATACACACTGCTAAATTGCCCCAGGAGAAAGAGACAGTGAAGGTGACAAAATCACCCCAGGTTGAAATTCAGTGATTATAAATCATTGATTCTTTGGCTTTCTGGGTGGGGGAAAATGGCCTTATCTTATTTCTCTTGTCCATATTACGAATGTATTATTAGAAAAGTGACCAGGAGATGTAATTTAATTTTGAAAGGCAGATTTATATACGGAATATCAAAAGAAAAGGTCACTGGAATAATCTACACATATGAGAATGACATTTGCAAACCATGTTTCATCAGAGTTCTTCTGTTGGAAAGTTCCTAACAAATAAATTTAAGTATATTATTGGAATTACCAGCTTTTAAGTGAGAAATTGGGGAATGGCAATTGGCTGAAGAAAACATCTGATCTTCGATATTAAAACTTAATTATAGCTCCAATAAAATTAAGCCTGTTAATAAAACACAGTCTTGGTACTTCTAAGAGTAAAAGTTGATGTAAGTCTGCCTAAAATCAACACAGTTGAACTACTGTTAAAAGTGAAAAAAGTCAATATTGCTTTTTTGTACAATTCCAAATATTTTGTCCCCAAAATATAGTTTCCTTTTATTTATCTAGAAAAAAATTTAGCTATTTTATATAAAAATGTATCTTAAAGTACACTGAAAATAAAAATAATCTAAGAAAATTATTGTTATTATAGCTCTTTTAAAAAAAAGGCGTTTCATGCTCTTTACAAGTAGGCACTTGTCATCATTTGTCTTTGGTACCCTTCACAATCCTCATACTGCTAGATGTGTTTATCCACTCTCACTATCTCGACGTGTCTCCAAAATACGTATTCACATTCTGTAGAGTTCTATGTCGTATCCCACATATAAGTCAGATAAGATACGTGCAAATTAAAGTAATTAAGGTACTGAGTCAGAAAAGATACATGTTTGGCTAAGGCACGAGAGACTAGTGAGAAGTGAGCCTTACTCTGGTTGAGAGACCATGGGAGAAAGAACACCCTAGAAATGCTAAACCACAGTTAGGTGATGGAGTTTGCGCAGAGACTATCTTGCGTGTTCAGAAGACACTTTGAGCAGAATCTGACTATCTAGACTTCCTCTATATAAACAAGGACCCAAAACCAAGAGTCTAGCTGCAGTCAAGTACTGGTCTAGGAGGGATGGTCATAATGACTGCCAACCACTTCCATCCTGAAGAGGAATGTCCAAGTGGTTAGAGACTTACACTTTCTGGCAAAAAGTGAACGATCTGGGTTTTAGGCGGTGTTGTTTGCTATTTCTATTTTTATTTTGTCCATGGTCCCCCAAAAGAGATATTTTCCAATCTTTAAAAACAATTTCGTGTTCTCATATTCAACTAAATTTCTAATTTCTTCCAACTTTTTTTTCCTGTTTTCTCTATTCTTAAAGGAATCAATATTTCTCTAGTCACTCAAAACAGACACCTCAGAGGAACCTCCTTCTATCCCACTCACCACAATATAACTGCTGCCCAAGATGGTCTGATTCTACCTTCACAATGTCGCCGGTATCTTTGCCCTTTCTGCCTCCTCTGCTCCCATTACCATAGTCTACGAACTCATCATGTCTTATACATAAATTAATTCAAAAGACTTTTAAATGCTTTTGCAACACCAGTTTCTCCTGACTCTGAACAATTATGCTTATTATTACAAATTTGTCTTTCGGGGAAATTGATATAATCATGTGTGTCAACTAAATTAATCTTTAATAATTTCCTATTTCTACAGATTAGCGATAAAATTCCTTGACACAGAAAGTCAAGACTCTCCACTATTACTCCCAATCAAACTTGATGGCCAACACACAAATTATACTCCAATCACTCCAGATTTTCTATCATTCTTCAAGTGTGACAAGGGCGTTTATATCTGATCTTTCCTTTTGATGTTCTTTCCATAATGCTATCGAGTCCAATCCATACTCCTTTATGGCAAAATTCTGTTCATTACCCAACGTATTTCAGTTAAACTTCTTGGTTTATTCCTTAGTGCTCTCATGGCACTCAGTAAGAGTTTCATTATAGTATGTAACCACCTTGTATTTTAGTTTCATACATCACAATCTGCCCTCCTAAACTGTAAACTCCTTGTGGTTAAGGACTATGTCTCCTTCATCTCCGTAGTCTTTCAGTATTTTAACTGCAACAGAGTTAGCACTGTTCAACTCAATCAGTGCTTAATGCTAATCATTGGAAATCACAAATCATATATATTTTATTTTGCTCATCTTGTTTCATTTTATGTGTATCCAGACTGGTATAACTTTTTAATTCTAAAATCAAATGTTGATGTAAAAAACTCATGTAATGATTAAGAAATTAGAAGAAAAAATAATGGATAGGAAGAAATTAAATCAGTATCTTTTAATAATATTTTTAAAGTTATTTTCAGAGCTAATCAAAATATAAAATACTGTTTCACCCCTTTGATTTTAAAGTAAGAGTTTTGCTCTTAATACAAAACACTGTTCTTTTTTGTTTTTTACAAGTAATCCAACCCAAATTCATCTGAATATTCAAAACCACTGATACTCAAGGGAATTATAATTGTGAATATCTCTACAGGGGAACTGTTTACATAATGTAAGATTCCAGTTAAATATTTGTAAGTACAATTATTCATTTTCTGAACAGAATGAATGAAAGACAAGATTTCCTATACATCAAAATAATGGATTCACAAAAATTACTGCCATCTTCTTTGGAGAGTAATTTTGTAGGCTATAGAAATTTTTCTTCTTATTCTAAGCCTTTGGTTAAAACTCTTACACAATATACCTGTTACTAAAGATTGAAAGTAATCTTTGAACAGTGAACTACTGAACTTCAATAGTGTGAACAAAATCCTACCAAATAATTTTTCTGTCATTTCATAGACAACATATTGTAAATGACCACTGAAATACAAAATGTGAAAAGATATTTTAACAGAAGAATTCAAGTCATATTACTGTATATATCTATTTCCTTTCCTTCAACACAGTCCATTAGCCTTTTGAACTAAATAATCAACAAAATTAACATATGAAACAGTACCCTGACACAGTCATCACTCCATGGCAAGTTCGTCAGAGATGAGGTTGTTTTTGTTAAGCAGATGCACTATAAATCAAATTCAAAGAGCAAACGCTTCTACCTTTGGAGCATTTTTAAAGAAAACAAATGCCTATTTTCAAACTTAAAAATAATGAGAATATAGCACTACCTTTCCTAAAGTGACACTTTTTCTATCAAACTAAACCACAGCAAGCATTATAAAATGCTAGAAATAAGTGTTATAATTGAACTCTAAATTGCACTTCCAAAAGTTATCTCCAAACTCTAAATTGGTATTCCTAAATATACTCTATTAAAATAAGGTATGAGCATTGGTTGTTTAAAATACACATGCCCACCTGAGGGTTCATCTGATCTTAGAATCCATCATCCCGTAAATGTCCTGTCCTGATTCTTTTTCTACAATTTAAAGGATAGCTTTTACATTTTGTCTTGTCGGGGCTTCCCTGGTGGCGCAGTGGTTAAGAATCCACCTGCCAATGCAGAACCCATGCGTTCGAGCCCTGGTCCAGGAAGACCCCACATGCTGCAGAGCAACTAAGCCTGTGCATCACAACTACTGAGCCTGCGCTCTAGAGCCCGCAAGCCACAACTACTGAAGCCCACGCTCCACAACAAGAGAAGCCACCAAAGTGAGAACCCTGCACACTACAACAAAGAGTAGCCCCCGCTCACCACAACTAGAGAAAGCCCGTGCACAGCAATGAAGACCCAACGCAGCCAAAAATAAATAAAATAAATTTATTTTAAAAAAAATTGAGTTTCATAGAAGGATTCTGATTAAAAACAAAACGAACAAGCAAAAAAAAAACTCCCCTTCATAAGAATAACAAGATCAGTAAACTAAGATTGCATTTTATCTTAAACCTGAGCAAGGAAAGCACTCTTTGAACTATAGTGGGTCATTATTGTATAATTTCTCTTTAGCCAATATTATGGGCTGAATTGTGTCCCTCCAAAATTCATGTTGAAATCCTAACTCCCAGTACCTCAGCGTGGGACTATATTTGGAGCTAGGGTCTTTAAAAGAGTAGTTAAGTTAAAATGAGGTCATTAGGATGGACCCTAATCCAATATGATTAGTGCCCTTACACGAAGAAGAAATTAAAAAAGAGACATCATACAGAAGGAAGACCATGTAAAAACACAAGGAAAAGATGGCCACCTACAAGACAAGGAGAGAGGTCTCAGAAGAAACCAACCCTCCCTACACCTTGACCTCAGACTTCTTGTTTCCAGAATTATGAGAAAATACATTTCTCTATTTAAGCTACCCAGTGTGTGGTACTTTGTTATGGCAGCCCTAGGAAAATAATACAGCCAACCAAGAAATGCCATAGACTTTTATCAGGGTAAAATACTTATAAAAAGGTACATTTACATTCCAGAGGTTGTTTTGTTTTCTCTCTAAACCAGAAGGCTCTTATTAGACAGCTGCTGGTTTGTTAATGCATCTGATTTACTTGTTAGTGTCTATTTAAGTAACCCACAAAATGCAGGATACTAAAAACTTCAAGGAAGGAATAGACACTGAATGGCCCTATACATAAAAATAGAGAAATATAAACCTTCTCAGTGAATGATTTTTCTAGTTCTACTGCATGATTACTCCCTCTCTCATACCGTGCATGTCAGAAATACTTTGGCTGACGGTAGAACTGACAGAGGTGGGACGGTAACATTTTTTGAAAATAAAACTATTGTCACAGAATATAGCTTCTTCTTTCCTTTGTTTCTTTCTTGCATTTGTTTTATGTTCATCAATATTTTTCAGTTTTGAACATTATCATGCCATTATATTCATGAGGGATAATATTCTAAAACAATTTTACTAGTTTCTTGAATAGTATCAGTGATTATGAGGTAAACATTTTACAGGATAGGTGAAAAGTAACTTAGGTGACTAATATAATGGCCTAAGTTCTGTTCCTCTGTACTTCAGTAGCAGCAGCTGAACAATCCTTAAAGATATATAAAACCACTATTCAACTAGTAATAGCTCATATTATTTTTAAAGTGTTTGTATGAAAGAACTGCTACCTTCTGAAAAACTTTTTAAAAACTTTGAAGAAACAAATGTAACAAGATCAAAAGTTAGGAACCTATTTGTTAATTGCAAATATTCTAGTTTATTAAATTAATATTTTTTAAATTACGGTAAAATTACATGATGCAAAATTTTAGTTAATATTTAAAATATACTGAAAACATTTCCTTACCAATATTGGGGTGCTTCAAAAGACGGCAGATTCTAGCTTCCCTTTCCAGTTTCTGATGATCTATTAAAAAAAAATAGAAAAATAAATCACAGCATTTAGCAAAAGAGATTAAATGACAATAAACAGCATATCAAAATGACATAAAGCCTTCACATTTACTTGTCCTTTGGTTTCTTTTTTTTTTTTTTTAAAGTCATCATTTGAATTTGGAATTAGGTGAACACAATAGTTCAACAATATAATTATTTTTTATTGGCTTGAAGCTTGATAGAATGAGGTATAAAACAAAGCTGAATTTAGACTTTTGCTGGGGAAAACAGTAAAAATGGCACAAAACAATAGTATTCTTTCTTATCCCTACCCTAGGTATATACTGTTACAACAACTTAAATATGCCAATATAGACATACACATTTAAGCAAAGGATACCTATCTGGCAAGTGGAATGCCAATGGAACCAGTGCTAAATAGGGTTAATCCCAGTTTATCCCTAACAACAAAGTGTTCCTGTCCGGTCATATTTTCTATCAAATACTCTTCCCACAATTTTTAATCCAACTTCCTAGACGCATGATGCTTTTCCATATACCAAGAACTCCCCAAACACCAAACTGCTTGCTCATCTCCACCCTGCTCTGTTTCCCTAACTATTTCCTTGAAGGCGCACAGACTACTGTAAACTTGCATTTAAAAAACCATCTGATACTCTTCTTGGTTCCTTTGTAGTAGTTCATATGCACATAATTATAACCAAAATCACTAGCTAAAACACAAAATAAATGGCAAAGAGAGGCAAGAACACCACAGAAATATATGTTGCCAATAAGAACAGTACTGTAGAGTGTGGTCCTTATTGAAAGCCTTTACATAGAGGAAATGATTTAAACCTTACAATAGCCCTCTAAGATAGGCAATGTTATTATCCCTACTTTACAAGTGCAAAAACTAAGGCAGAGAGGTTAGGATTATAATATTCGTAAGTGGCATCTACCAAATCTGCTCTCATTAACTAGTGTCATAAAACAGCCTTAAGAGAATGAGGGGGGCACCTACCTAACCACCCACACAGTTTATGCCAATGGTCCTCAAACTCTGTGGTCTCAGAACCCCTTAACACTCTTAAAAATTATCAAGGACCCCCCCCCGAAGCTTTTGCTTATGTGGATTAGATCTATTAATGTTTACTTTACTTTATTAGAAATAAAATCAAGGCAAACTTTAAACATATATTCATAAATTCACTTAAAAACAATAATGAAGCCATTACATTAACATAAGTGACTGCATTTAACTTTTAAACTTTTATTTGGAAATAACTGATACTTACAGAAAATTTAAAGAATAAGAATAGTACAACATGCACCCCAATATTCATTGCAGCACTATTTACAATAGCCAGGACATGGAAGCAAACTAAATGTCCATCAACAGAGGAATGGATAAAGAAGATGTGGCACATGTATGCAATGGAATATTACTCAGCCATAAAAAGGAATGAAACTGGGTCATTTGTAGAGATGTGGATGTACCTAGAGAGTGTCATACAGAGTGTAGAGAGTGTCATACAGAGTGAAGTTAAGTCAGAAAGAGAAAGACAAATATCATCTATTAACGCATATATGTGGAATCTAGAAAAATGGTATAGATGACCTTATTTGCAAAGCAGAAATAGAAACACAGATGTAGAGAACAAATGTATGGATACCAAGGGGGGGGGAGGAATTGGGAGATTGGGATAGACACATATACATTATTGATACTATGTATAAAATAGCTAACTAATGAGAACATACTGTACAGCACAGGGAACTCTACTTAACGCACTGTGGTGACCTAAATGGGAAGGAAATCCATAAAAGAGGGGATATATATATATGTATAACTGATTCATTTTGCTGTACAGTAGAAAGCAACACAACATTGTAAAGCGACTATACTCAAATAAAAATTAATTTTAAAAAAAGCATAGTACAAAAAACACCTGTGTACTGTTTATTCAGACATATTAACATTTTACCCATTTTCTACATCATTTACACTCTCCCTCCCTGCATATGTTCGTGTATATGTATATATATATTTATCTAATTGACACACATATATATAAATATAAATATTTATATTTATACCCAAAATAATTTTTAATGAACCAGTTGAAGGCAAGTTATGAACATCAAGGTCCTTTACCCCTAAAATTTCAGTGTGTATTACTAAGAATTGTGATATTCTCTTACAATCATAGTACAGTTATCAACTTCAGCAAATTTAACATTAAGACAATAAGTTACCATCAACACTCCAATTTTCTCAATTTAACCAGGTGATGACCTTTATAGCATTTTTCTCCTTTTAATGCAGGATCCAGTCTAGGGTCAGATACAGCATTTAGCTGTCATTTCTCTTTAGCTCCTTTAATCTGGAATATTTCCACAGTTTCCCTTTGCCTTTTATGACCTGACATTTTTGAAGAATACCATCATGTCTATTTTTTTTAAGAGAATATTTCTCATTTTGGTGTTGTCAAATGTTTACTCATGATTTGATTGAGGCTATGTGTTTGCAGCTACAACATATGTTCTCAACTATGTGTTCTCAGCTAGAACATTATCCTTCTAGGCTATCACATCTGGAGATACACATTGTCCAACTGCTCCTCAAAAGTGACGATAACTTGGATCACAGGTCAAGGTGCTGTTGAATTTCTTTGCTAAATAATTATCTTTTTAATTTTCCTTTATAACTAACAAGTATGTGGGAAGACATTTTAAGACCATGAAAACATCCTGCTCTTCATAAAAATTTCCCCCTAGATTTAGCATCAGTGATGATTCTTGCCTGAACCCGTCTTTACTATGATGGCAGCAAAATGCTGATTTTCCAGCACAGTAACGTATTTTTCATGAAAAATACTATATTCCCCTCTCCCCTCCAAAAAAAGTGAGAAGAGTGGCACTGTTAAATTTTTCCAGTCTCTTTGATGTCTGGTTTAACAGACAACATCTGTATTCCCATGTCTGCTTCTATATTCAATATGCTGCAATATGTTGTGTGTATGAAGAGAATCTGACTCACAAGGTTATATAGCTGGACAAAGAAGAAGTGTCGTAATAGCTTTTTCAGATAATTGTGGATGTTATTCTTTAATATTATACCCAAACTCCATGAATGGTAGTTTCTTAAAGGTTAGTTGCAATGTGAAACCTGAAACCTTATCAATAAACTTTATGAATCATATCAATGAAGTTATAAACTAAATCAAATCTATTTTCAACACTGGATATTGTCCAATATAATAAAATTTTACCCTGCTACATTAAAATCCATTGTTCTTTCTTGCACTTTGAGTCTTTTACTCAGGCATAGTTTTAAAATACGATGCACTGGTCATCTGGAAAATATTGGTTCAGTATGTTATATAGTTTTTGCTGACACATTTCATTACACACTATCAGAAAAGTAACAACTGTTAATATCACCATTAATCTCATCAGAAAATTCTTTAAATTTGGGAATGAGTGTAGTTCTCACGGGCAGATACAAGTTTTCCAAAATTTTAATTTTTATTTGAAAGCTTGAACTGTGTTATTGGCAATAAATGCTATCCGTTGTTTTCCTTAAAGTGATAGGCTCACTTTGTTCATTTTGGAGAAAATGTCTGTCGAAAACCTAAATCTGAATAATCATAGCTAGCTGTTCAGTTGTTATTTCAAATAAAAATGGTGTTCCATGAAGAAACAGCTAATTCAGCTCCCAACTCAAACAACTATGCAGGGGTTTTTCCTTGAGGTAATCTTTGTACTTCAATATGGAATAGAGGTGCTTTATGCATTCTTCCCACTGAGTCATGCAGAATGTTCCAGAGATGTGTGATGGAAGGTCAAGAATTAATAACAGTAATAATTTTAATTGGTTCATCAAGGGCAATTTTAAGTGAAATGAAGTGTGGTTTTTTTGGTCTATGAGTGCATGTTGTTGAAAAATAAGAGTTCAATAGTATAGTTTGATGTCACTGCCTTGATTCATGCAAAGGCCTCGGCAATTTTATGCACTATTTCTTTTGTGTAATATGTATACATGTCAACGCATACCAAAAAAAGGGCAGATAATGTCTTAGTTTTATTATGAAAATAGTTTTGACCTTGTAGATCCCCTAAGAGGGTTTTGGGGACTCCTGGGTCTGTGGGCCACACTTTGAGAACCACTGGTATACATTATAAAGAACTATTTCTTAATAATACATATTTTTTGACAATTTAGGAAAATATTTTAAACATATACAGTGTTATAGATAGCTCAAAAAGAAATAGTGTTTTAAAGAATCAGCATAGCGTTGGATAGAATCTAACGGTATATCCATTATACCTGGATTACCAAATATAAAGACAGATATTCTCTGGCCTTACCATCTAGAACTACAAGTACTTCAAATAAATATAAATTCTTCAAACCCCCTATCGTTTTAACAGTCTTCATTTTTTTTTTTTAAGAAGTCAAATATTTTAATGGTATCCATGTTTGTTAAATCATTGAGAGTCAGACCCTTTCCTTCCACAGTCTGCAAAATATTTTGGAATGACCTCAAATTTCACGGAAGGAAAGCCCTTACAGCTTCCTCATGAGGGCGTGAATTCTTTAAGGGTGGGTGCTGTGTCTTACTCCCTCTGGGATCCCCAAAGCTTATTCTTTTTTTTGAAAACGTTTTTTATTTTTATTTTTTTAAATAGATCTTTATTGGAGTATAATTGCTTCACAATACTGTGTCAGTTTCTGTTGTACAACAAAGTGAATCAGCCATATGCATACATGTATCCCCTCCCTCTTGAGCCTCCCTCCCACCCTCCCTATCCCACCTCTCTAGGTCATCGCAAACCACCAAGCTGATCTCCCTGTGCTATGTCGCTGCTTCCCACTAGCTAACAATTTTACATTTGGTAGTGTATATATGTCAATGCTACTCTCACTTCACTCCAGCTTCCAGTTTCCCCTCCCCGTCCTCCAGTCCATTCTCTATGTCTACGCCTTTATTCCTGCCCTGCCAACAGTCTTCATTCTTAAGACAAGCTACTTCTAGAATATTGTTATTTAGAAATATACAAATAAACACAAAACGTTAAACCAGATCTAACACCATCTTAAATACTGTAAAGTAGCCTATGTAAGGCATATGAAAAATACATGCTTAGAGGAATTATAATTTTGTTATGGAGACAGGAAAATGCAAATATATATGCTAAACCATGTGAGCTATACATCATCTTATACATATATAATCATGTGAAAAATAAAGAAAAACAAGGTAGCAAAAGACCTTTGGACAATAAGTGAGTGGTATAGTGTCTTAGCTAAAGAGATAAACATAATTATAGAATTTTATATAGCCTATTCTTATGGACTGACTGTGTCTCTGTAAAACTCATATGCTGAACTAACCCCCAGTACCCCAGAATGAGACTGTATTTGGAGATAGGGTCTTTAAAGGGGGTAATTAAGTTAGAATGAGGTCATTAAGTTAGGCCCTGATGCCATACGACTGGTGTCCTTAAAAGAAACAGAGTTAAAGAGTTTAGGACACTGACATGCCAAGAGGGAAGACCATGTGAAGACACAGGGAGAAGACGGCCATCTACAAGCCAAACAGGGAGGCCTCAGAAGAAACCAACCCTGCCAACACCTGATCTTGGATTTCTAGCCTCCATAATATGAGAAAATAAATTTCTGTCATTCAAGCCACCTCATCTGTGGCACTTTGTTATGGCAGCCTCTAGCTAACTAATAGACCTAAGTATTAGTTTTCTATCGCTGTATTAAAAATTACTACAAACTTAGAAGCTTAAAACAATAAGTATTTTTAACCTTGCGTTTTCTGTGTGTCAGGAACCTGAGCATATTTTAACTGAGCCCTTTGCTTTAGGGTCTCTCACAAGGCTGCAGTGAAGGTGTCAGCCAGGGTTGGGGTCTCATCGAAAGTCTTAACTGGGCAGGATCTGCTTCTGAGCCCACATAGTTGGAGGCAGTATTTAGTTCCTCAAGAGTTGTTGAGCTGAGGGTCTTAGTTCCTGGCTGGCCGCTGGCTGCCCTCACTTCCTTGCCACATGCCAACATGGAAACTTGCTTCAATCAAAGCCAACAAGGGAAAGAGAGGGTCTGCTAGCAAAAGGCAAGGCCCTATCTCATCTAGCCCAACCCCAGGAAGTGACGGATATCACACTTGCCATATGTGCTTGGTTAGAAGCGAGTCACTAAGCTGGCCCACTTTTAAGGGGAAGTAATTCCAGAAGGGCTGGGATAGCAGGAAGCAAGGACCATCGGGGCCACCTTAGAGGGTGTGTGCCCCATCTGACTACGAGGACTGGGGTTCTCATGAGCTTCTCTCTGATACCCAGCTTCACTTAGTCTTTCTTCCATACAATCGCACCACTTAGTGATCTCCTATGAAACATAAGGCATTCTGCACTCATCCATCAGGGCATGTTGTGACATCTCAAACATGATGACAGAACTAAAGTTTTCATTAAATGGAAATGCATATTGCTCCGTGTGCTTCACATTCAACATCAAGTTCACGACTTTGGAGGGAGTAGGTAGGTGAGGAGGAGTGATGAAGTGCCTATTATTACCAAAGCGCACTTCTGTATTTATCCTGCTAAAGAGAAAGATTAGTTTTACATTTAAAATTTCCTCTACTTTTAATTCAGTGGGCAAAAAAAAATCATACACCCTACCTCATCATTCCCAGCACTTACAGCTACAATGGTAAGAGGCAAAGACAGATTACAAAAGGCAAGAAAGACATCCATAATACTGTGTATCACCATTTGAAGATTTTCTTTTATTATCCACACCCCCTACAGCTAGTGTAGAAACAGCTTCATTTATAATTTAATATTTATTAAAGTACTCAACCTATAATAGTTTGGCTTTATTCTTCCTTTGAAGCTCAAGTTCACAATGTTATATGAATAAAACTATAACTCGTCAAGCTGCAATCTTGTCAGGCCTGATAAGGTACATGCTGTTAGCAATATATGGTTGAAGACTTACCGTATCAAAATGCCTTAAGGAAAATATACTATTGTTCAGTTTTGACAAAGAATCAGTGGGGAATAGTATTACCCAGTACAGAGAGCTCCAGATTTTAAAAAAGTTTCTGAGAATTTTGAGAAAATGTTATTTCTTTCCAGCTTTAAGGTACTTTTTGATACTTAATAAGGTATTTTATTTCAAGTGAGGTAAAAAAATGTGAATTTGGACCTAATAAAATAAATCCTTCACTCCTGTTCCAAGTCAAATTTTAATCTTTATGCAAAATAACTCTGATCACAAGTGACATTAAAGTGCTAGCCTTGAATCACCTTCGAAAAGCAATGAGTATCATTAAAGCTACGTAAAGCAACAACTTATTTATCTGGCAGCCTCAAGGAATGAGCTTTTATCAGTAAGTAAATTTGAAAAGTAACTACCCCCCCCAAATGATAAAGCTTTAAAATGTTAACCTCTTGAGTGTGTGTGTGTGTTGGGGGGGGCGATCTAACAGTCATTGCTTTCTTACATAAATGACATATAATTTAATGTTTTTGACATGATAGGGTCATCATTATTAGCTTCCATTATTACTCTGCAGTATTTCAGTGAAGCCCTCAGATGCTGCTGAGGTGTGAAAGCCCACAGGTCGCTGCCTGTGTCTCAATCTGCCCCTGTTCCCACGTGTGGAATGACCTTGCCAGCACAGGCAATGCCGATGGATGGTTTGGGCAGGGGAGGGGTTTGGCCTTCCGTCATAATTGGTCACTTACCACCTACCTCTCCCTCCACAACAACACACACACACACACACACACACACACGCACACGCACATTCACACAAACGTGTAAACATACAGCCTAAGGAAGACATGGGTTTGCTACACTCAGGAGGGTTTAACTCTTCTAGCTCCCCCTTCCTACAAACATCCCCACCCCTAAAATCATCTTATATAGAAATTATGGAGGAGTCACCTCTGAGGCCCATAAAAATGGAAAGTTTAAAATCCAATTCCATCATTACTTTTTGTTCTGCTGGCCTTTGGGCTTCCCAGCTTAAGCTGCTGCCTTCCCTGCTCCTATCTTCTTGGCTCTTCCCTGGCCCAATGCTCCAGTTTGAGGTCAATGCCTCAGATCTACCTATTTGAATCCTGCTTCTCTCTCTTCTGCACTACAACCAGCCCAACTTGATTCTCAACCTTTTTCCACATTTGTTCAGTTTCTAGGCAACCACAGTCTCAAGTAAGAGACTCTCCTGTTCCCCCTCTAAAACCAAACCTGGCTGGTTATCCATTCTCAGAAGAGGGAAGATTCAACAACACGGATATAAGCTGCTGCACGTTTTGTATTGCTGCAACTGTTTATTATACCTTTTCTATTTCTTCACACTTTTTTGCTGCCATCTCTTATTGCTTTGAGTTTCTCCAACAAGGATATAAAAATATAAAACCACCACAAATAACCTGGCAGTGAGTACCTGAAGAGATCTTCTCTGAATAAAAGGTACAATCTTTAGTATATGGATTCTGGAGCACTATAATATGGATACTTAGATAGAAGTTGTATTCCTGGAGGTCTTGGGATTACATTCTGAATACATTTTTCTTGTTAGAGAAATCACTTCTAGCTAAATGAGGCCTTCCTCTGGTAGGAATATAAATTCTGTCCACTTAAGTAGGTCATATTTAAAACCACATTGTAAGTTAAAAGGAACTATTTAAAGGTTCACTTCATTATAAAACCTGAGCGTGATGTATATGGATTTAAAGCTGTCATATTCATTTAACAAAAGGTTTTTTAAATTCATAATTAAATATTATACTTTCACGTTACCCACTTATTTTGAACTATGTTTAATCCATACCATAAAATTGATTTTTTAAACTATGTATTTGACCTAGATTCTTTCTGACATCAGGTATTGGTCACTTCCCATCACTTCTGCTGCCCACTAATATCCTGGAGGGAGAGGAAGATCTCAGGTTTCAGAGCAGAGCAGACAAGAATTGCTATCTGGTTGCCAAAGTTCCCTGGCCTCTCAAAATATTCTTCTATCAAATGGGCATAAAGTATCTAGCATCAAGCACTGTATTTGGAACAAAGTAGGAAATCAATAAATCACAGTATCATCATTATTATTATTAAAAATATGTCCAACTTTAAAAGAACTAGATTCCTAAAAGATACATTAAAAAGTATATTAATTCCGTCAAATGTTATTCATTTTACATGAACGCATATACTATGAAAATAGATTTTCCATAAAATCATTTGATTATGCTATTCAGGCCAACTGAAACAGTGGAAGAATCACTGATATCAGTGGTCAGAAAGAGACAAAATCAATACAGTAAAATATGGACAAAAACTTATAGTTATTCAGTTTTATGGTATACTCTAAATAGCTCAAAAATAAACAAGAATACAGGAAACATTTTTTATTTGCCTAAGTGTAAAACTTTTAAACAAATCAAGTTAACCAGTTACATACAAACTAATGATACTCTTTCATTAATCCATTTCACACAACCAAAATAAATGCTGTTCTGATAAATAATTTATCATATTATATCGTTTCAGAGGGAGCTGGTAGATAATATATTTAGACTATTTCCTAGATCTGTAAAGGAATAGTGAAATCTGATGGCACCATTCTTACACTGTCCTACAGGAGAAATATTTTCCCTCTTCCACCACAATAATGGTATTCGTTCAAAGACATGACATTGTATCTATGAAAATAATGCTTTAAACAAAATTATTCAAATGTAAGACAAAATCCCTATCTTATAAGGCTCCTGTTCAGCAGCAATTTTAACAAGAATACAATATGTTATAGATCTTTTAAAACTGCAAATAGTAAGCAGTAATTTATATTAAATACTTTCATATAAAAGTTTGTTTAATATCTGATTATATAGAATATCTACACAGCTACCAAAAATGTAGTGAGGAGATGGGGACACTCCATTCAGACCTAACAGAAGTCTTAGGACAGTCTCTTAGTAAGCCTCTCACTAGTTCTAGGTGATGGGCTGAGGAACTTGAATTGAACTGTTAACCTTTGGGAGGGGAAGCAGGAACTTAACTGTGTAGACGAGACACAGGGCACAAAGCACTGAATATGAGACTGTTGCTGGAGTGTAGATTTCCTCTGGATGATAAAGGGGAGTGGGCAGGAAGCCCTGCTGATGCCCCTTGTAGCACTCGATGACCTTAGCCAGATCTCCCCCTAGGTTCACAGCCTCTGATGGCATTGCTGTCTCCCTCTCGAGGGGTACCTCTGCCCGCCTGTGTATCTACCACTCTGCTGACGTGGAGATATCACATACTGCACGTTCTAGGGCATGGAACTAGTATTGTGAGGGTCACCAGAGGAACCCACCAGGAGAAGCAAACCAGAAGTCTAGGAACAAAAGGGTGGTATCCAGAACAGGCAGACAGCCAGGAAAAGTCCCCACAGCAGGCCACAGTCAAGACTGGTCCACTGGAGGAGAGCAAAACTTACCAAGATGACATTTAGGACACAAGGTGTCAGACAGAGTTCGCACACAACAGGTGACTGTCTGTCAATAGCACCATTTTAAACTACTATGTCTTAAGTGATTGTTAATATATCAATAAAAAACAAATCCCTACAGAAACAAGTTATGAGGGTATCAGTCGATGCATATTAAGAATTAAAGATATTTCCATGTATCTATACATCAATAATTTAATTGTACATCAATAATTTAATCCATACAAATTTTTAAAGAATTTTCTAAGTATACTCCTGTAAAGAGCATAATTTTAATTGTACATCAAAAATTTAATCCAGGACTTCCCTGGTGGTGCAGTGGTTAAGAATCCACCTGCCAAAGCAGAGGACACGGGTTCGATCCCTGGTCCGGGAAGATCCCACATGCCACAGAGCATCTAAGCCCGTGTGCCACAACTACTGAGCCTGCGCTCTAGAGCCCGCGAGCCACAACTACCGAGCCCACGTACCACAACTGCTGAAGCCCGTGTGCCTTGAGCCTGTGCTCCGCAGCAAGAGAAGCCACAGCAATCAGAAGCCCGTGCACCACAATGAAGAACAGCCCCCGCTTGTTGCAACTAGAGAAAGCCCATGCGCAGCAACGAAGATCCAATGCAGCCATAAATAAATTTTTAAAAGTCTTAAAATAATAATAATTTAATCCATACACATTTAAAAAAATATTCTAATTATACTCCTGTAAAGAGGCAATGAGATGAATTTTGTATAATATGTTATTCTGCCCTCAGTCTCCACAATTTGGTCTATACCATAGCACTCTCCCCAGGTGTAATTTTACTTGTTTTGGAAGGATTTGCTGCACAATTCCAATTTCCTGTTTGGGCATAATAGAGCTACATCACTTGAGACATGTTGCATTAAATCTTTCAAACTTACTACCTAGAGACTAAAAGGACCCAGAGGAGAAACAAAGCATATACAATCCACACTTTACCATTTCTTTCCAGTGGCCTAGATGGTTTACAGGCAGATGTGCAGTAACACAAGAGAGCATTGACTTCAGGGATTTGCTATTCTTTTTAGCTTTTCTTATTGTGGTAAACATATTTTGCTATTCTTAAACATGTTTTTCTAATAGTTAAGAACACAATTTATTCAAAACATGAAAAGCATAAAATATTTATACAGTTTTCCAGAGGACTTCTTCCTTATGTAGTTTAATATTAACATTAAAAATAGAAATAAAAGAATAACTTTGGATAATAATTTAGAAGAATGTAGGAGAGAAATGTAAGAAACATGGATTTTTTTTTTTTTTTTTTTTTTTTTTTTTTGCGGTACACGGGCCTCTCACTGTTGTGGCCTCTCCCGTCGCGGAGCACAGGCTCCGGACGCACAGGCTCAGCGGCCATGGCTCACGGGCCTAGCTGCTCCGCGGCATGTGGGATCTTCCCGGACCGGGGCACGAACCCATGTCCCCTGCATCGGCAGGCGGACTCTCAACCACTGCGCCACCAGGGAAGCCCAGAAACATGGATTTTTATGGTTCCTTTAAGCAACTGCAACATTCGTTTATCCATTTTTCTGTGAATGAGTTTCACCCAGAGATAACTGCAAAGCTAACAAAGCTTAAACCTCAGGGCCTTTCAGAGGCACAGGGCGCTGAAAGGATCTTAGCTACATGATCACGTTTTCATAAAACTTGCAGAACAAGATATTTTAACACCATCAGTTACAATCATTATTTCTTTCCATTCCCTCCATCACACTTCCCCTTGTGTTGAGTGATACTGAAGTGGGCATGAACATTTTTGAGATCTGGCTAAGGGGAAGTTGAGTTGAAGATACAATTTAGTTTGGATTTAATGATACATTTACTTGGTTTGCAGTCACTTCTGGGTATAATTATGTTATTGCTAGTCATCCCAATGGAGGGACGCTTCCAGGAATATGTCCGCATCCCAGCCTGCCATGGGATGATGGGACACCCCAGAGCTGCATCATGATATAAATTTGTACTACAATTCACCCTGCAAGTATGTGCACAGAGAAGAAAGAACAAGGTTTATTTTTGCTGTTTTTCTGGACTTTGCTGTGCTTTGCATTATCTGTCAGCTTTAAAAAACAATTTCTTGTGACTATTTTCATTCTAAATATATATTTTGAGTTTAATTCTGTATTTATAATTTTGTTTTCTTTTCCTTAGGGAATGTCCCAAATTGCATAAGCTTCAGGCCCTACTAAACCTGGTTCCATAGTCCTTATTATTCTTTCAAAAAAAAGGGAAAGATAAATTACTACTTAAATTCTAAACTTAAAAAACCACACAAAATGTGCATTAACTTTCCTCTTTAAGTAAATAGAAACTCACTTATATTATTAAAACTAGTCACTAAATAGCCATATACATCTTATATTACATCGGTTGTGAGTGACAAACCACAGCAAAAAGATCACCAAGTTGAAAATCGGGGAAAAAATAGCTTTCAGTACGGGCTCTGCCAGGAATAAGGGCAAAAAACAGCAGATTTATATATGTGAAAAACTATATTCATTCCTTTCTATGCTATGAGAATACTACAGATTTGAGATAACTTATTTTTAAGTTAAGGGGAAAAAATTCCTATGTCAGACATATTTATTATTAACATATTATTAAGCATTTTATCAACATATTTTATTAACATATTAGTAAGCATTTCTATTAAGCAGAGACAGGACACTGAATGATGTTTTTAAGGTAAAGTAACTTATTATAGTCTAGCTACTCATGAACTGTCAACAGTAATTAATCTAGAAATTATTGTTTTTAATAATAATAATAGCCTTTGAATTGGAGAAGGAAAGTGAAACTATCATTTACTAAAGTGTACTCCCCAAGTTAAAAAATTCAAGACACCTAAAATTCTTGTCTCTACATATTTTAATCATATATTCCTAGTTGATCAAATTTTATGGAAGCTTTTATTTCCCACCTGCATAAATATGAGGTTTAACGTAGACACCTAAATGAGAAAGAAAAACCACTACTGAAACAAGATATTAAAATGAAATTGTCTCAGTTTTAGCTGAAATCCTGAAAGCTAAAAACAAAACAATTGTCAGGTACAGGGTGCTAAAACCATATATTCAGTACTTCCCAAGAGGTCAGTTGAAGCCAATCTCTGTCATGAACCCATTGCTCATTTCCAGCTGTATCGGAGCAGGTAATGAGACCACCAAGGAGAACTGCTCTGGAAAGAATCATCAGAACACCCTGCATCCCCTCCTATCCAATGCTGGAATGGACCTTACCCCAAGGGTACCAAATTAAGGGTGACTCAGAGAAATACTGGAAGAGGTGCATCCCTTAGATTTTGAGAAAATAAGAACAGCTACTTATTTTAAACCTAACTCTAAAGGCTGGCCAGCTGCCCTGGAATTGTTAAAGCAAAGATTGCTTTGTGATCAGGCTATACTTCCACCTATGGCAGACAAAGATGCATGTTTCTCTGAAAACTGATTGTGGGCCCACAGGAGGGACTGACTGTTTTACAAGAGGCAATCCCCAAGAGGCCCACCTGGGGAGGCAATGTGATCCCAACACGGGTGGAATGCCAGAAGCCCAGGAGCAGGAAAGGCAGTTAAAAACATCTGGCCAGGGGAAGCATGGTCATCAACAGCATAACTACCACCAGAGGTCCCTAGGAGGAACTGTCCAAAACCCCACACAGATGCCCCCTGAGGGAGAGTCAGCAATCATGCATCCATCAGATGGTAGCAGTGCAGATTACAACTGTACCATTGGAATCAGACTTGCACAGATCCTTACAGCTCTGTCCTGGAGGGCCAGTGAGTGGGAGAGCAAGTGAGGTGACAAAAAGCGTTGGGTATCACACCCCTTCCATGCGCCATGGAAGCTCTAGAACCTGAAACAAGCTTGACTTGGGAGAGGGGAGAAGTTTCAAATAATATTACACTGGTCAGGACTTTTACATTTCTGAGAAATGAGACTGTTCTTGTGACTAAAAGGAACTGCAAAGCTCTGAAATCTGACCAAGACTTCATCTAGGGCAGAGGTGAAAAGGTACAGTGGGTTTGAGGGAGTTGAGAAGGGTAGTGTCAGTGGGGTGCAAATGATCTAATTACTATATTTTAATATAATAGTTATAGATTAGAAATATTTTCTTTAACAAATCTGTAACCATCTGGAACTTGGATTTACTGAATCTTATTTCCTTCACATCCCATTCCTCTGCTTTCAGAGTTCCATGTTCAATTTCCTTTGAAAGCAGAGCTATGAAGAACAGTCTAGGTTCTCATTACATGAGAGCATTTCATGTGTCCTTTCCAATCACCTAAAATTTTTCTAGATAACTTACACTTTAAAAGTGTATCATCTTGGGCTTCCCTGGTGGCGCAGTGGTTGAGAGTCCGCCTGCCGATGCAGGGGACGCAGGTTCGTGCCCTGGTCAGGGAAGATCCCACATGCCACGAAGCGGCTAGGCTCGTGAGCCATGGCCGCTGAGCCTGCGCATCCGGAGTCTGTGCTCCGCAAAACGGGAGAAGCCACAACAGTGAGAGGCCCGCGTACCACAAAAAAAAAAAAAGTGTATCATCTTATTCTTTCTGATCCTGAAAGTGTAATGCATCTGAAATTCAGGACAGAATTCCTTGGACTTAAGAGAGTGGTGTTCTTAATTTATCATCATTCTAGATGTCATCCTTCGTCATTCATTGGGAATGAATATTTATCTTTTACCTAGAATGCTCTGTCTCAGGTAAGTGCTGCATCATTTAGAACATGTGTTTGGCATTGGCATGGCATTACAAACTGGGCCAGCTCTAAAGCAAAAGCTCTTTGCAACCCTGCCTGGCCCAAGGCCCACAGTTTACAAGGAGGCATATTAAATGCCACCTAAATTGACTCTGGTGCCTTCTAAACTCTGAAATATTTAGAAAATGTTTGTCTCTATGTGGTAAACTTTAAAGCTGTCAGGAAAAAACCTGTCCTGGACTGACATGTGAACTTAACGTCCACTCCCACATGAAACGAACAGACTCACTGCCCAGCTGCTGTAGATAGAGTGACACTGAAAACAATTTCTGATTTGTGTTAATCCACAGGTATTATCAGAATCAAAACATGGCTCCCTAACAGCTGTAAAGGCGGCAGGGGAAGCCCTACGAGCTTATTGGGGTTTTCTTCATCACAGTTAAAGAAATCAACGGCTACCTCTCCCCAGGGAATAAAACGTCAGAGGCACTAGGGAGAAACCCATACTATTTGCTCCTTTAAAACCTGAGACTCTAGGAATTCTGCCAAGTGACCTGGAAGTGTGGGACTGTGACCAGAGGCCACTGAAGAGAGCATCCTGCATTAGCTTCTTGCAGTAGAATTGAGTACGTGGCGGTAGTACACCCTGCATATTCCACCCTTGACAACTCACCTATCTCCTACACAATAAACCTTTTTCCTTTTCACATAGCCTAATTATTCCTGACTTGTCTCCATCCTTGTTCCTTTTACTCTAATATTATTTTTCTAGAAAATCTTATTATAAAAATGATAGATTCTAACTAGAAAAAAATATATGTATATACACACATACATACACACATATGTTTTATATATACACACACAACACATTTCAGCTAAAAGAAATAAGTATCATTTAAAACTCCACTACCCAGGGAGCTCCCTGGTGGTCTAGTGGTGAGGATTTAGTGCTTGCACTTCCATGGCCTGGGTTCAATCCCAGGTCGGGGAACTGAGATCCCACAGGCCGTGCAGCGTGGCCTAAATAAAAAACAAACAAACAAAAACTCCACCACCCAGATATACCATTATTTACATTTTGATGCAGGTCTTGCTAGTCTTTTCCTTTGCATATACATAGCATACTCCTTTTGACTTTAAAAAGCATAGTTTATAGACTTCTGTAGACTGCCAAAGTCCCTCAAGCAATTGCTTGGTACAGAGAGGTGGCTGACTTGCTGCCTAGATGAATGATACAAGCTGACAAACTTGAATTTGGGGAGAGGGAACATGCCTTCCAGACAAAATATATCCCAGTCATACCAAAGTATGCCCCTCTGTGCAATCTCTTTTTAAATGATGTGACTAACTGGCTCCTCAGAATATCTGCATCAATGGTAAAGTTCTCATAGAATCAGAGGAAAATTAATTATTCTGATTAAAAAGTTCACTCTGAAAGAAAAAAACATGAGACTGCTATGTAAATGTACATGCAAAGGTAACTGTAGTCACAGTCACACAGGTAGCCATGTGAAAGTGCATAAAATGCGCAGGCTTTCGTGAAAAGAAAAACAGTGAAATCTTCCATCCAAAACAGCTGTGTTATATTTACTTCATTCATAATTTATCACCATGCTTTATTCATTGATGTCTACCATTTGCCTTTTGGTAATACAAGAAGATCTGTACAGATCTATACAGACACAACTCCTGTCATCTTGGAATTTACAACCCAAATGAAGAGACTCCTTTAGCTGTGATTTTGATACATCTATATATTGGCCAAAATATAATGAAAATGTGAGGAAAATATCACTCAAAATCCAGGCTATCTCTATCACATAAACCATTCAAATCTTATGAAATGGTTATTTGGATTAAGTGGTTCCCTCCACCCCAACCATTCAGTCTACTTTATTTATTAAAGACTCGGCATCTAGCCGGTCTTATACTTCACCCATAGCCTGCCAACACAACACGTTGGGCTACTTCCACACACACAAGGATAACTGGTCACAGCCTCTCAGTTCCTTGACCTCTTCGTCTCCAGTGACCTTCACCTCCATTCCAGTTCAGTCACCACTCTAGCAGTCATTCCTTCATACTTGGTCATCCTCCCCCAGAAGCAGGAAGGTAAAAATCCTGATCTCTAACCACCAAACTGCTCACTTTCCCAACTGTTCATTCAACACTTCCTAGGTAACCTGTTCCAACCATCAGGACCGCCAGCTCACCGACTCCTCCACTTTCCCTCCATTACTTACTTTCCTCCATGTCCCTAAGCATACTGCTCCAGCCACACTGGCTGGGCTTCTCTGTTCCTCAAATATGCCATGAATTCTCCTGCCTCAGAATCTTTGTGCATGTAGCCCCTCTGCTGGAATACTCATTCCACCTCTCTTTGATTGAAATCTACTTATTCTCCACATTCTAAGACAAGTATTTTTCTCTTCAAGGAAGCCATTTCTAACATGCTGAAATCCCCTATTCTTGTTCACACATAGCAAAGATTCCACTTCATAGTTACATGCCACACTTGCGATTTTTTAATTTAGTTGTAAGGGTTTTTTTTTTTTTTAATGATCTATCTCTGCAATAAACTGTAAGGTCCAGTACAGAGGATTTCCTGATTTTTGTTCACCATTTTATACCCTACACCTAAGAGAGTGTCTGGCACATAGCAAGTAAGCAATAAAAATTTACTAAATGAATTCGTGAATAAACAGGGAAAAAACATATAGAATAAACATGAAAGAGGAGTAAAAAAAGAATGGAGACTGCTTCTGATACAACTTGGCTTATTTCTTTCTCCAGGTGGCCACAGAGATACGAGGATAACCTGGTCAATCAATCCAGAGGTTGCTTAAGAGTCAGACGAGACAAAGCCATCTGAATAAGAAAGCCTCCCTCTTGTGTCTCCTTCCCACCCTCCCTACCCCACCCCTCTAGGTGGTCACAAAGCACCGAGCTGATCTCCCTGTGCTATGCTATTGTCTTTTAAATGCTTGCTTCTCCCAAGCCCCTCTTCTTTTAACTCTTCTCTACATGTCTGCCATACAGACTAGCTACATATTCCTCAGTCTCTGCTTTTCTGCTCTAAGTTAAAAAATCAACAATAACACGTGAAAGAAAACAGAAACACTAAGTCATATCCCTTTAACCACAGATAGGGAGAAATCAAGTTTTTTAAAAGTTACATTGAGTTTTAACAACTCTCATTTCAAAACATAAAAAAAAAAAATTAAGACAAATCTCTCGATACAAATTTGAAACTAAAGCACAAGCAAGGAAACATCAACCCCCCATTGCAATATAAAATTGAATTTCTTAGAAACGCCCCAGCATACATTCTTTATAATAAGATCAATTTCATAGTAGCTGTCTGACTCACTGGTTTTTTAAGACACAGATGATAATATCCAAACCACTTAGGAAAGAAGAGAGAAGGAAGAAAGGAGGAAACGGAAGGAAGGCCTCAATTACACTCAAAATGATGTATCTGAGGATAAGCTAAAGAACACTTTATATATCCCTAATGCATACTGGAAAAAGGTGCAATATTTGGTGTGTGTTTCTTTGCAAAGACTGATAAAAGTTAATTACACAAAAAGGTTAAGGAAGATGTATTTAGGGATAAAGAATGGTGATTTTAAAATGACAACTTACTACAAATGCCACTAATAGAACTAAGAACTTCACCTGTCAAAGGCTTCGTTCATGTCCAATGGAAAAAAATCCTAACAATTAACCTATATGAAAACTCTATCACAAACCTAATAGTGACTGAACTTTTCCTTCTTGGGTACGCTTCATTTTAATCTGAAAATATTATTTCCAAATTAATAAATTACAGAATATGACACAAGCTCATTATTAAAAAGTCCATTCATTTGCAACTTGAGGAATTCCCTTCTACTAGTCCTGTTTTCAGATAATGTTTAAGTTCTTCTCACTGACCAGGTTCTGTGGAAATGGAAGCAGAAGATATTTACAGAGATCAATACTTATAAAAGAAAGGGGAAGATCAGGCAGAGTGAGACACTGAACTGTTATGCAAGTCCAACAAGGCCTCGACCTGCTGGACCTGGGAGACCAGCTCTGCAGCTGAGGCTGACCCTGGACTCTGGAGGCTCTGCTGATGCCTGCCCCACCTCCACCCAGCAAGGCCTTCCTCGGAGGGGAATCTGATGGCCTACCTCAGTGTCTGCCACAGCTCTTTAATAGCACATGAGCTTAAAAAATATATAGTTTAATAGGTTCAAGAAGCTGGGTGAGACAAGAGAAGCAAAAAGGACAAAATCAGAGTTACTCCAGGGTAAGTTCCCTTTAGGAATTATGGGACTGTGGACTGCTGTTTTCACAAATGAGGACACGGAGGTGTGCAGAGGTAGAAATCTGCCCAGTCACACAGAACTAGAAGAAAAAATGCTCTCTGTGTCATGGGAAAGCCTGTCCTCGGCCCGAATGTAGGCGACCTCCCATTAGGATACGGAGAGATGGCACTATACTGCACAGGGACTTGAGACAAAGAAAGGCCTCCTAATGATAGGTCTGATTTATGGAACACCTTTCTCTGGGGCAGTGCTGGGCAACTGGCCGGCATGGTATAATTAATCTTCACCATCTCCCTATGAGACAGGTAGGTCACAAAGAGCATTACCCTAAATTAAGAGTCAGAGAGAATGAAACACAAAAGGAATTCCTATAATTTTCCTGTAATTATTCAGTAAATTAAAGGAAGCGTCAGTAGAAGACCAGGTATCAGCTCCCTGTTGACTGTATTTACTGAGGCAAATAGCTTTATTGCTAGCTGTATTTAAGCTTAAGCTATACTTCTTTTCTTTTCCTTCCTCCCATCTATCATAAATGATACTTCTATATTAAAAATGAAAAATGAGATAAACTCTACACTCTATTTTCAATGCAAAGATAGTCAGTGACATGGCCAATCCCCACAGATCATTTACTAGCCACAGAAAACTCCAAGGCTGTTCTGAGAAACAAAATTTGACCTCAGATTTTATCCTGAGTTCATCCCAAGCTACAGATACAAGTGATCATACTGAGGGGTAAAAATCATAGATTAATACCTGGTTAGTCCACCATTTAATCAACTCCTCTATTAAGATTTAAATGACAACTGAAATACGAGTCTTTTATTTAGACAGATGACTTCTGTTTAAAATATATCAGATGACACACCCCCATATTAAAAAACAGCCTTTTCCACGTATAATTTATTTGATTAGGTTTGTAATTCCAGTACAGTATGTTTGTTTCCCTAGCTCAAGGCATATTTCTGGTCAAAACTGAAATTCTCTATCCAGTGGAAAAAGCATGGGATGCAGGAGCAATAGACCCGCGTCTGAATCCTGCCCTTACTTTCTGGGGCAACTGCTGAGCTCCCTTTTCTGTGCTTACGTGATGGAAGATGAAAATGCTTTACAGGGTTACGGCAGGATTTAAATTAGGTTACACACATGGAAACTTCCATCACAGAACGTGAGCTCAATGTTTGAGCTGTTTTGATATAGGAAGAACAATATATTGTTTTTGCGTTAGGTTTTCTTTTAATAATTTCTAAATATGAACTGCTTTGAAAAGAGAATAAGGTATATAAGAAAAGTATACACTCAGATTTTTATAAATTGAATTAAAAATAGTAGGTCCCTTAATTTTTCTAAATTGCAAAGTACTATCATTTAGACTCATTTTCAAAATTTACGTCTTTAAAATTCAAATGCTTAATTTATTTCAGTGCCATTCAACTTCTAATCCAACACTGACTAAAATTCTAGTGCAATTATGAGTAGGCCAAGCTTGTCTTATCTCCTTTTTCCTTCTGTACTACAACCCAAGTGCCTAGAATCCTCAAATAATCTCCACCTCTCTCACCCTCTGTCCTGGTGAAATCATGCAAAGACCTTTAACTTGGCGTTTATTTTATTTCAAAGTAGAAATCATATCATCTTAGCATTTGTACAGTAAACACAAGAAAAGTGCTCCTCTACTATTATTATTAAAGTAAATGTTTTAATTCAAACATTCTTCAATTAAAGTCAAAATGAGTCATCAAAGTTTTGCTGGATCAAAGAAGGGCTAAAGTACATGGTGCTCTGTGACTGTAATAAACCTCACTGAATGCACTACTTTCTTTAGGGAAATAAAAGACTCTTAGTTTCACTGTGTTCAGTCATCTGCCAGTTTCTCTAAATATAGTTGAGGCAATCAAGAAAACAGAATAAAAGAGGGTACTGGGGAATCAGTCAATGCTTATCCAACATCTGGAAACCGACTTTCTAAATTAAAGCGAAGAGAAAAATAAGAAGCAAAATATTTTAAACACCACTTGTATGTGTTATTTTATCCCATTCATGACACTTAATTGGCAACCTCAACTCCAAGAAATGGGTTATGTGCACTAATTTTTTCCCACCCACCTCTTATCATACCCAGACAAGACAAACTATTTTAAGTGGGTGTAATGGTTTGGTTTCAGGCATTTCAAAATCCTCCACCACCTGCACAGGAAACTCTGACTGAAAAAAACAGTCAGGACCCCTCAGAGCAGTACCCAGGACACAGCAGCATGCCCGGGGGTTGAGTCTGGTTAGGAGATGGTCACATGAGATCAGCAGAGGGACATGGTACTCCCAGCATGTGTCATGTTTTCCTGTCAGTAGAGGTTTGCTGCCCAATTGTGGCTGCCTCTACCTTCTTGCAGTTCTAGGAAGTGAACTTCAATTAAACACTGACACTATTTCACGAGTGCCAACTATGAATCGGGCTCTGTGCTAGGTGTACTGAGGGATACAGAGATGAGAAAAATAGATCCCTGACCTCAAGAAGCCCCACAGGTGAAGAAGGAAAAACAAAGATAGATAAATAGCACCATACAATGAGGGAAGTCCCAAAGCAGAGCTACATATTAAGTACTGTGGGAACGCAGGTGAGAGAAAACAATGCATAGAAGAGGCGAAGTTCCACCTGGGCTTTGAAGAATCAGTATGGGTTTTCCAGTTAGACAATGGTGAAGCAGATTCCAGACAAAAAGCATAGTGTGACTAACACTAGAGTCAGAAAAAAGTATTTGGAATGTCTGGAGAAGAGCAAACAGTTTAATAGGCTTGGTGGGGACGAAGACTTCAAACATGAGCCAGGGAGAACCTTGAAGAGCTGACAAATTACAGCTGACCACTGAACAACAACCGAACACCACGGGTTTGAATTGCGCTGGTCCACTTACACACCGATTTCTTTCAACAGTAAATATTACAGCACTACACAATTTGCCGTTGGTTGAATCCACGGATTGGGAGGAACCGCAGCTAACTCAGACTGCCAGCTGCACAGAGGGCAGGCACCCCAACCTCCCTGCGTTGCTGAAGGCTCAGCTGTAAAATTCAGTACTAAGAAGACATCGTGCTGCAGGGAATGTGGGGTTGAATTAGAAGGATGAGCTGACAAGTCTTTGTTTGCAAGGAAGTATACTATAGTGATTACGTGTACGGATTCTGGAGTTAGACTGCCTGGGTTCAACTATCAGCTCTACCACTTACCACGAGGTTTGTGACCTGGGGCAAGCGCTGTGACTTCTCTGTGCTTCAGCTTCTTCTAAAAAATGAGGATATTAACAGTACCTACTTCATGCCGTTGTAGAGAGATTTTTATATAAGAACAGAACAGTGCCTGGCATATAGTGAGCAGTACCAAAGTGCTGGATATTATTGTTATTTTAGAAAAATAAAGTTGATGATATTATGGAGTATGGGACCAAAGAAGGAACGATTATAGGCAAAGATTTCAATTACAAGACTAATGAAAATTGTATCTGCAAAAATTAAAATTCTCCAAACAGAATAACCAGGTATCATATAACTTAACACATAATCCAAAATATATATACATAAAAAGTTACTATTCATACATTCCAAGTGAAACACAAATAAGTGTGTGTGTGTGTGTCTCCAAATCTCTTAGGTAAACTAACGGATAAATATGCCACGTTACAAGTTATAAATATACTCCCTATAGACAACCTAGTAGGTATTGTACATATAAATGTAATTTAAAATTTAATAACCTGGAAAGTACATAACTGAAAAGAATGAATCCTTCTTTATTCTTTGTATATTTGGGGACTCACTCAGAATACGGGACAACGAAGATTACACACCCCCTCCATGACAGTTTCCCAGCCCCAGGGTCAGAGACAAAATTCAACAGGAATAGGGTAAGCATACTGCTTCCCATCTCTCCTTTTTTGGCCAGAAAGTCCCATTTACTGGAAAAGCTTCAGAAATCTTTACCAAAAATCCATTTAAAATCCCAAAATTCTACTTCTCAGAAAAATAATGTTTCTCTTCAGTCTAGAAATAACATCCAGGCCTCAAAGTGCTATACTGTCATTACTTCTAAAAATACACCAAGCAGATCAAAGTCTTGAGGTCAGTTTCAAATAATGTGTCACAGCAGCTTTACAAGCTGTGGCCACACTCCATCCCACTGCAGGCAGTGGGTTCCCTAAAGGGCACACCTGCTGGTCCTCATCTCTGATGCACACACCTGCAGAGAGCCGGAAGCAGTGAACTGGACAGGGCTTCAAGACAGAAGAGGCTGAGCAAAGTCCTTCACTCTGTTGACTGCCTTTAGTAAGCCACCCAAAGAGAGCAAACCAATGAGAGGAAAGATTCTCCAAATGCAGCAGCTCTTTCCAGCTCAGCCCATCTCCCAGGATCCTGTAAAGGATTTCCTGGGCCCACTATCACGTGTAAGAGCCCCTGATACCACCTTATATCATTTGAACAGATACACATAACTTACATTCAGATTTCAAAAAGGAAACTCATGAGCCTATAAATGATAGTAAAATACATCTATAAACTATGAAAACAAACAAAAATAGGTAATGTTGCAAAAAGTGTTGAGTAGGGACATTTTAATTTTATGTTAATATAGTCATGAAAAGTATCCACTTATTAGAATAAATAATAGGCATCTTTGGGAACCAGAAGAGATAAACATTTAGTTACTATTTCCTCATTATTTTCTTTGAAAAATACAATTAAAAGATAATAAAAAAAAAAAAAAAAAAAAAAAAAAAGATAAAGTAAATAAATGAGTTATGAATGAGCACCAAGTCACTAAAATGCACTTGGTTCTAAGCAACATCCTTGACAATAAATTTTTATCTCGAAGGTCATGGAAAGGGCTTATCAAAATATCTTCAAATAATGAAGTCCAAATAATTGAGATGTATCTACATGAAAAGTTACCCTCTGTTACACCTTTGTGGTATCAGTCTGTACCTTTTCCCAATTCTTTGTAAAAATAACCATAAGCAAGGGTACTAAAGAGAACATTTACTTCTATTTTGCTAACAACAAAATCTTGTTATTTTTCTAAATGCCATGATTCTCACATTTTGGGGCGATCTCTAATTTTCCTAAAAGAGGATTTTTATTGCACCTTTGATGCATTTACCTTTAAGAAGGAAGTACAAAACTTAGTTTAGAACCACTTTCTTTCCTGAGTGATTAGGAATGTGGGGAATTAAATCTGCAAAAATTTTTGGCCACAACCCAAGTATTTGGAGTCTTATAATGCTCTAGATATATTTTTAATATGATCATTGAGAAAAAAAGCTTTCAGCCCTGATTTCTCAATAAGAAAACCATTCTTACCCATCCTGGTTAGTGTGAGATTTTATCCCAGAAGTCTTAACACCAACATACTAAGCTCCTTCCTTGTTTTAATACATGTATGCACATACACACACCAGATTGTTCAAATAACAGTTTCACAATACAAAACTCCAACATTAATGGATACAAGTTTCCCAGGGGGAAGAAAATTGATCATGTATATAATAAAATGTTTGCAAAATTCACCTGGGAACTAGCCAGGAGCACTCGTGTTCTCTTCTTTGAAGCTGTATATTGTGGCCTTTCCTAAACAGAGCACAGAAAATTATTAATAATCCTCCCCTATTTTTCCCCCTTCCCTCATTTGAGGAAAGAAAGTAAGTTCATCAGTCCTCAGGTTAGATTATGAGCCATGTGCTACTGAAGGGGAGGAAAATACATTTTAGAGCATGCAGCAACCATTTCCTATGTTCCCAGGTAACCTGTTACAAATCATTGCTTAGCTGTGATCAACAGTAACAAAACCTCTAGCAGTACTATGTCCACACAAATGCATGATATATAAATGTTTATTGGCTGAATAAATATCAATTGTCTTACATGTCATTCTATGTGGCTTGTGGTCACAAATCATCTTAAGGGCTAGCCGGGTCATCAATCAAATCCAATTCAAATAGTTTAACCAACTAGGATGAAAAAATGGACAGCCTAAAAAGCTGTCATTCCCAGGAGCACCAGTGACTGAAATGGACCGATGGGCATTTAGAATAAAGTGAGACAAAGGGTAATAAAACTGCTACATTAAGCATCAAGTTTGTCTTGTGGCTAAACAAGGAAATCTTCAGTCTCTAAAGCTTCCCCCCCGCCCTGCCCCGGTACGCGGGCCTCTCACTGCTGTGGCCTCTCCCGTTGCGGAGCACAGGCTCTGGACGCTCAGGCTCAGCAGCCATGGCTCACGGGCCCAGCTGCTCCGCGGTATGTGGGAACTTCCCGGAACGGGGTACGAACCCGTGTCCCCTGCAACGGCAGGCAGACTCTTAACCACTGCGCCACCAGGGAAGCCCTCTAAAGCTTTTTATCTGGCATATGCTTTATAAGAAATAAGAAACTTAAGAATTCCTTAGATACCCATCCACCAGCTGAAAATGGGTAGCTTCTGACTGTTCTCGTCAATAACATAAAAGCAGCCAAATACAAATGAGATATTTTTATTCTCCCTTTACTCTAAACATAAAATATTAAATCATCAGGCATCCTGCCTGTTTCCTACATCCCTTCTTGGTTCAATCACCACAGAGAATCTCACATAAATACTGTAAGTTTCAGACAATTCTTTGTTACAAAATTATATATGAATTCATGTCTCTAGCATGACCTCTATTCTGATTTCCAAACATCTCCAGCTGCCAGGGGACCATTTTCACTGGGCTGTCCTACAAGGTGCTTCAGAAACATTCTTCACAGACCAGAACTCATCCTCTTCTGGTTCCTGTTGCCCAAACTTGCGCCGTCCCCTTTTGTTCCCCGCTTTCCTTCATCCATGTATTCAGTCACACAACTGTCAACTTTCTGACCCTGAAGTGTTAAATTCACCCCAAATCCATCTCATCTTCCACTTCGACTGCCCGAAGCCACATCATCATTGCTTCTTGTGTGGATTTATAACCCTGTCTTTCTTTTGATTCTATACCAAAAAGTCACCATGGAAGAAAAAAGAGCAAAAACAGGTTAACATACAGAGAGAGGGTTGAATACATTTGGAAAAAATAGTTAAAAGGATAAATTAGATCAAAAGAGAACAGGAAAGGAGGGGAGACTCCTCCTCAATCCCTACCACTTTTCCTGTCCTCCTTCAGCCTCACCATGAACTAGAACAAAGCTGTTTACTGCTAAATTCCCTCCATTCTGAGTTCTGTCCTTACAACTCAAAAGTAGGGCTTCCCTGGTGGCGCAGTGGTTGAGAGTCCGCCTTCCAATGCAGGGGACACGGGTTCCCGCCTGGTCCAAGAAGACCCCACATGCCGCGGAGCGGCTGGGCCCGTGAGCCATGGCCGCTGAGCCTGCGCGTCCGGAGCCTGTGCTCCGCAGCGGGAGAGGCCACAACAGTGAGAGGCCCGCATACCGCAAAAAAATAAAATTAAATTAAAAAAAAAAACTCACAAGTAAACACATATATGTTTATGAGAGAACTTTACATACACACATATAATTTTACATGTCTGTGTAACTGGGTCTGTTTTCATCTCAATTTTTACCAAGTACTGTTGACCCTTGAAAAACGTGGGCTTGAATTCACTTATACGCAGATTTTTTTCAATAATGAGTACGACAGTACCACACTATCCACAGTTGGTTGAATCCATGGATGCAGAACTACACATGCGGAGGAACTGCATATACTGAGGGCCAACTATAAGTTATAGTCGAATTTTCGGCTGCACATAGAGGGTTGCCACCCTAACTCCCACACTGTTTAAGGGTCAAATATATTTAAAAACATAAATGTAAACTTTTGAAAAACAAGCTGACCCATCAATACTGAATACTTTTCCGTGGTGTGATAAATGCAGTGGTACCCCTCTTCAGAACCTAGGTGGCCATTCCTTAGCTGCTGGGATTGTTGGAGGTGGCTGGCTCTCAGCTGAGTCCTTCTCCAGGAACTGTGAGCTGCATCTACTGATGCTCTATGCACAGGTTTAAAGACCCAGCCCCCTAACCTAAACGTGGGACAGTTTTGAAGGGCCACCTCCACTCTAGAGCCTACCGTAAGATAGACGGAGGCCTTTCTTTGGGATGCATTACAGTTCCAACTTTTAACTCTGCCCAGTCCTCCATCTTCACTCCTCAGAGATGCTGATCCAACTGTGACTGAATACCTCCCCATAACTTTCCTCCATGCAAATCTCCACCTCAGAGTTTGTTTCCCAGGGAACCTAACCTAAGATACAAGGCCTCTTAAGTTCCTACATAAACCAATCATTCCCAATCTTTCCAACCTCATTTCAATCCACTCTCAGTTTTGCTCGTTACACTCCAGACACATTACTGGCCTTTCTTTTCCTCCCTCTGTCCTTGTTATTCTTGTCTCAGTGGCTTTTTATCATTTTTTTCCCCTCTGGCTTAAATGTTCTTCCTTGGCTTTTTCCATGGGTAGCTCCATCTCATCATTCAGGCCTCTGCTCAAATGTTACTGACACACCTCTTATTACTCTTTCTCAAGCAGCCTCACTATCATCTTGTTAATCTGAATCACATCACCCTCTTTATTTCCTTCACAGCACTTAACACAATCTGAAATTATCATATGTGTTTATTACCTGCTTAAAGTAAATCTGTTCCCAATCTCCTACCATTCTTCCACTCCCACTAAAATATTAATCTGTGTTCACTACTGTTTCTCCAAAGTCTAGAAAAGCACCAGGCACATAATGGGTGCTCATTCCTGAATTCACACTGGTGAAGGTGTTGATAAAATTCTGAGAGGAGAACAATAGGTCACAGGTCTATAACTCCTGCCACCCTAGCCAACAGAACATCTCATCTAAATTCCTACAGCTTCCAGCAAGGAATCTATAGGGGAAGATTCCAGGATGTTAAGGAGGGAGGTGATGTGTGAAATAAAGAAAAATGAGCTCCCAGATGTGGGAACAAAAGGTACTCCTGGGCGTAACAAAAGGCACAGATAGGTGCCTTTGCTGATCGCTGGTCTTGTAAGTCTTCAAAGAATTATTACCTTGGAGAAACTAAGGCAACAATTATGTTTATTTAATAATCAAAGTTATATTTTTCAAAATGTCTACTGAATGATTTCCACATTATTAGGCATTTCCCAGCAACTGCCTTATCCTTTTGCCATGTTTGATGATGATTAGACCTCTCCTCCACTTGAAAATATCTAACGTTTTCTTACTAATGTTGAACAATTTGCAGATTGGTCCTAGGCAGGCTTTAATTTCAATTTATTTATTCAACATATATTCACTGATTTCACTGTGCACTGTGTACTGTGCTAAGCTACTGTTAAAACTGAAATTCAAGAACCGCAGTTCAGTATATGCTGTTAGTTTCCCTATAGTCTTGGGCCAGTTTCTCTCTCTGAATACTTCTCTATTGATACTGGTAATAAATCCCATAGGAAAATATGAAAGGGATTGTTTGTGAATGCTCTGAGACCTCAAACCCTTAGACACAAACTAAGAATATTTTACAGCACTAAAGAAGTTATGATCACAGCACACAGTAATTAAAATTCATGATTGTCTCGGTATATACAAAATATTCCTTAATACAGAGTGCTCTGTTCCCACAACCCAAATGCATTAAGGCATTCATCATCATTACTGTCACAAAAAAGACTCTTAAAAAATAGATCACTCTCCATTAAAATTAAAAGGACAAGGATTATCCATCACAACACTTTCCAAAATTGGAAGACTGAAAACCCTACCTGCTCTGAATAGCTTCCTAGACTTAGATACCATACCTGCTCCACTAATAGTTTAGAACATGAAAGCATATACTTTTTATGAGATTAAAGCTAATTATGCCTCCTAAATTGGAAATTTGGGTGGAAAGAAGTACACAGTCTGATTGTAGGACTATAGGCAATGCCATTAGGTTGAGTAGACCTCCAATGGCTGCATTTATATTTTAAAAGATTAATAAATGTTCCTAAATGCAGGAAGGGGAAATCCCAGTTACATTTGCCACACTGCTTAAATGGGTGATGAGGGAAAATGGCCAAATTACAAAATGACTCTTCACTTCTGTTTTGTGTTTAATGAAATTTTCTTCCTACTCCTGAGAAAAGGACAAAAAAAAAAAATAGCACTACATGAGAAGAATAAAGTCAGCAATGAAACAATTACATAAACAAGACTTAAAATGCTGCTGAGGAAATCACTGAGATACTTAGCAAGGACTAAAATTATTCAATCTTCAACCTCTTGTTCTCTAAGAAAAGATGATCTCTAGCATTCAAAGTTCTTCATGAATTCCAGGTGCCTTGTCTCTGCACAAGAGTTCTCTGTTGACCATATTTTTTCCATTCATACACGAAAATACCAATTCAACCCTATTTTAAGAGGATGAAAACAGGTATCCTCAGTCTTCCTGATAAAATATACTTAAAATAAGTAGTAATATCAATTTGGTAATAACATTCACTAAATAAAACTACGTCTATAAATTTGTGAACTTTGTCTTCAGTTTGTGAACTTTGAGTAATATTAAATTTTGATGATTTACATATACAGTTAATCCCTTTTGCACCAAACGATTTATATAGTTAATTTCTTTTCCTTTATAGAAAACATACTTGCATAAAACATTTTTGTATATACTAGTATACTCCTTGAACATGAGTGTATGAATTTTACATTATTCTTAGGAATATTATCTTCATTGACTATCATTTAAGGTGAATCTTGTTTTCAAGTTCTATTAATGTAATTTGCAGAACTGCTTTGAATGGTTTTCATAAAGCACAGCGTTCATGAAAGCTTTTAATTCCTTATTCAGTCAGGAACCCACAGGAAGTCTTTTATACTCCCTCTGACCCACAAGAGATGTGAAGAATAAATAAAACCAGGCTGTAGCAGCTGGCTGTAAACTGGTGCTGAGCCAACCTTTCTGATAGATACCATCCACAGAACAGAACGATGGGCAAGAAGAATTCTGAGTAAGGGGTCCGAATAAGAAAGCCAATCCTAAATAATCTCCTCAGGTAGCGTTGCCCCCGAATGTGGTTTCAATATGTCGTCAGAACCACCACCTGTAAAGTTTATGAGCACCAAAGCTCCCATAAAAAATCCCTAGGAGACCAGCCTGGAAGTCAAGAAAGCCAAAGAAAGATTTAGCTAGTTCGGCTCAATTCCAAAATGTTAACAGATATTTTGAGATTGTAATAGTGTAAAGTATTTGGAGATTACCCAATATAATACTGTCTTTTATTGGTAGCTTCAGTTAAGCCCTTGCTGAAAATCAGCTACTCATTTCCTTAGACTTAAATACTCCTCTGCTGATCCTTACAGAGAAAATGGAAACATCCAGTAAAGGCAGCAAGTGGCAAAGCAACAGAATTAATATCCTATTTCCCTTCTTCTTGGGTCTATTTGTTACTCATATTCCTTGCATTCTAACTGGAATGGAAATGTTTGCTTTTTGAAAGGTTAATGGGGTTCTACTGGAAATTTTTGTTGGGGACCTAAGAATGCAAAAGCATGTCTGTGAATTCTGAGGTCAGATATAGCTATAAACAAATATAAGTACAAAAATAAAATGATACCTTAATAAAGATGTTTTCACTTGTCTAGATTAAAGCTTTTGGTGGATTAGCTAAAGGAAACGTTTTAGACTTTCTTACACTACCTAAGTAATATTTTCTAATTTTAAAATCTACCAAAATGAACACAATTAAGAAGACTTTATCTGCTACAAAATCATTCTATTAAGCATTCCAAAGCTAAATGAAAGTGAGTTTTAACGTATCCACTCTCCCTCACTTATTCATGCTAGAGTAGCATTACCAAGCAAAAGCCAAAATTCTCCCCCTCTGTATACAAACCCCTCCTGTTTGTTAGTCTTTAAATATCTTTTATGAAAATAAAAGGCTCATTCATTATCCATACCAGCTAGCTACCTTTTCTGGGGGTAGATGGATTAATCCATGGGTAGAAGAATCAGCCAATCTGTCCAGAGAATGGAAATGCCACATGATGTCACCTAACCTCAAACTTTAGGAGTTTCCTGACCCCCTAGACCAATGGAGCATGGAGATACATTAGTCTTCAGGAAAAGGAAGATCTAGTTTCTTACTCACTGATGATTTACTAACCAGGCATTAATACAAGCTTTCACTAATGCTCTCAGCTCTTGCAATGAAGTGCCACATATGTCTCCAGGTACCACCCATGACTTTATATTTTGAGAAGTTAATAGTCAAGAATAGAAGGTGACCTGCAACCCACTAAAACAAATGCTTTATCTATTTCTCAAAAAGCGGGGGCTTCCCTGATGGCGCAGTGGTTGAGAGTCCTCCTGCCGATGCAGGGGACACGGGTTCATGACCCGGTCCGGGAAGATCCCACATGCCGCGGAGCGGCTGGGCCCTTGAGCCATGGCCACTGAGCCTGCGCTCCGCAACGGGAGAGGCCACAACAGTGAGAGAGGCCCGCGTACCGGAAAAAAAAAAAAAAAGAAAGCCATTTATTAGAATGTCGTCAAAATACCAAAAGGTTAATTTTAATAAGCTTTTCCTTATACTGCTAAACTATACAACCTAAGGCACAATTAAGTGTTGTCTGACATTGTGCTCTAATTGGCTTACCTGTGTGAGTCTAGGCTCTCAACTGACAGCAAGTTTCTTGAGGCCAGAAACTTTTAGCAACACTTCTATCATCCACAGCACAGGTACCCAGTGTTCTATACGTATTTATAGACTGATTCACAGGCGGGTGGCCCTTGATTAGCACACAGTTGATGCAGAAATAAATATTGCTAACAAAAGGAACATGAAAATAAGTTTCCAACTTTCTTTGTAGAGTATGATCTGATCACAAGCAGAGAGTCATCAAGAGAGCCCTTTATCTTACTGAAATGAGTATTTATTCTGACTACGTCTCAAAATGAGAAAAGAAAACTAGAATGCCCCTTCACATCCCCCAGGCTGGATGATAACTGTCAATACTGCTGCCATTTTGGACTTTGTGGGATGGCAAGATGGGTGAAAAGAATGAGTAAAATAAAGATAGAGAAACTAAATGAAAAAAGGTGTGGGAAGGTCAGGAGGAACTTGCAAATTATTCACTATCCCATCTCAACATTTCAAATACTATCTATATATTGACAAACACAACTTTTTATCTCCAACTCTGACCTGTCCCCTGAATTCCAGACTGTAGCTAAGGCTCAGTTCTTTATCTCTATTCGAATATCTAAAAGAATGCCCGTTTAACATGTCCAAACTTAGCTCTTGTTCCTTCAGTTGTCCCTGTCTCAATAAATAACAGCCAGCCTTCTAAGTTGCTCAGGACAAAACTCTTATCCTTGACTTCTCTCTTCCCCTCCCACCCCTATATCCAATTGTCAGCAGCTCCCATTGGCTCTGCTTTCAAAATATAACCAGAATCCAGCCACTACAAGCACCCAGGTCCAAGCCAACATTATGTCTCACCAGAAACACTGTAACAGCCTCCAATTGGTCTCCCTGCTACTGCCCTAACTCAGTTCAATCTACCTTCAACACAGCAGCCAGAGTGATCCTTAAGTCAGATAGTATCACCCCTCACACAAAATCTTCCAAAGGTTCCGCACCTCACACAACATAAAAGACACAGGTCTTAATGTGATCTACAATTTCCTGCGTGATCTGTGCCCTGTCTCCCCGCCCCGCCCCCTCCCAACACACACACTTTACCTCATCTCCTATTATTCTCTCTCTCTGGCTCCAAACACACTGGTCCCCTTGTTGTCCCCTTGAACATACCAGGTATGCTACTGAATCAGGAACTTCCTGATTCCTCTTAAAATTTTTATTTTATTTATTTATTTTTGGCTGTGTTGGGTCTTTGTTGTGGTGCACGGGCTTCTCATTGCAGTGGCTTCTCTTGTTGCAGAGCACGGGCTCTAGGCACGTGGGCTTCAGTAGTTGTGGCACGCAGGCTTAGTAGTTGTGGCTCATGGGCTCTAGAGCACTGGCTCAGTAGTTGTAACACACAGGCTTAGTTGCTCCGCGGCATGTGGGAACTTCCCGGACTAGGGCTCGAACCCATGTCCCCTGCATTGGCAGGCAGATTCTTTTTGGCAGGTGGATTCTTAACCCCTGGGCCACCAGGGGTGTCCCCTGATTCCTCTTAGAAAGCTCTTCCCACAGGCATACACGTGGTTATTCCCTTACCTCCTTTAGAACTTTTCGTAAATGTGCCATATTAAGTGAGGTCTTTCCCAACCATCCTACTTAAAAATGCAACCCACACACCTCAACAGATGCACCTATATACCCACACCTACATACATATACTCCTTAGCTCCCTTCTCTTGCTTCATTTTTTTCCACGGCTTTTATTACCACCTCACATACTTATATTTTACTTATAACTAAAATATTACCTCCATGAAGTAGGCATTTTCTTCTATTTTGATTCCTGCTATACCACCAGGACCTAGAATGGTGCCTGGCACACGGTAAGCAATCAGTAGCTAGTGCTTTAATAAACAAGCGGACCCACTAAGAAGCAAGAGAGAAGAATTACTGTCTCTACACAATCACTCAGGATTTCAGACATCTCCCCTGCACTCTTGAGAGTTATCGTCCACCATTACGACTAATCCATCCATCACTAATAACCTGTTAACAGCAGCTATTAAGTAACTGCATTTGTGTGGTCCAAAAGCAGCCCTGACCTTCTTGTCTTCATCATAGATGAGACAAAATATTAGCAACCCAATCCTAAGAGCTAACATTCATTGAGTGCCTACAACATACCAGGTACTGTGTTAAGCACTTTAATAGATTATTCAATCCTCACAACATTCTAAGACACATATTTCTTTCTTTTTAAAAGGAGGAAACTGAAGCACAGAGACTTTTAAAAATTTAACTACCTTATGATAGAGCAATCCCACTTCTGGGTAAATACCCAAAGGAAATGAATTATTGTCTCAAAGAGGTATCTGCACACCCATGTTCACTGCGGCATTACTTACAATAGCCAAGACATGGAAACAACGTAAGCGTCCATTGATGGATGAGTGGACAAACCAAATGTATAGATATAAATATACAGATACAGATATATATCTCACTTATATGCCAAACTCATAAAAACAGAGTAGATTAGTAGTCGCCAGAGGCTGAGGGGAGGGGAAGTGGGGAGATTTTAGTTAAACAGTAAAACTTCTAGTTATAAAGTGAATAAGCTCTGGGTATCTAATGTACAGGACAGTGACTATGTTAACAATACCGTATTGTATACTTGAAAGTTGCTAAGAGTACATCTCAAATGTTCTTACCACACACACACACACACACACACACACAAAGGTAATTGTGTGAGGTGATGCTGTGTTAACTAAACTTATTGTTGTAAACATTTTACAATATATCAAATCTTCATATTGTACACCTTAAACTTACACGGTGTTGTATGTCAATCATATCTCAATAAAGATGGGAGAAAAAAGGGGGGGAGGGAAGAGACTTTAAAAAATTTTAACACGGCTAGGAAGTGAAAGAACAAGGATTTGAATTCAGATCACCCAGACACCACGTTCTTAACTCTTACCTCTAACAGAAAGATGGTCCCATCAGGCAGTACCAAGAAGGTAATGTGTAAGTATGTTTTGAGGTAGTCTGAAAAACAGCCTAATAAAAGTTGATACTCGGATGTACAAGGAAGCACAACGTTCTTAACTTGAAAGGAGTCAGATCTGGTACAGGAGGGGGTGGGGACCCGCTGCATCTGAGCCAGGAAGTCAGTGTTACTGACTGAGGGTCTCTCCATAAGTGCACTGATCCTGGTATAAAGGTTTGGAAAAGGCTGAGGAAAGAAAGGAAGGCAAAAATGTACATATGGAATATATCTGTGCAAGAGCATGGAGACAAAAATGAATGCACTCATTCACTCGTTTGTTCGACAGCATAAGTCTCCAATGCTACAAGCACTGTTTTATGTATCAGGGACACTAAGAACAAATAGACAATCCTTATGCTTAAGGAGTTCATCTCCTGACAAAGGTAGTTACAGGGGCATGATTAAGAAGCCAGCCTGAAGAGGCCAGATGATGCAGAGGGAGTTTACTGGAGAACAGTGAGGGAAGAGGTTAGCAGCTAAAAAGGGAAGAGATTATGGAGGATTTTGAGGGTTGGAGGAGTCTGGATTTGGTTGTAAAAATATATTAGTTGTAGATTTCTGACATACACAATAAATCTGTTGAATGAAAGATCACGATTCTAAAATTCATTCAAAGCCCTGGCCTAGTCGCTATTTTTCTCTTTTTTGTACTTGAATAACTACTGCAAGAAAGAAAATCATTTGTTAGCATCTCTCAACCTACCAATAATCTTGGAAAATACGAGAAGGAATCTTTCTTACTATACTAGGCCAGTTCTTATGACAAATGACTCATAATATCTCTCTGTTTTGAAATACCTACAAAAAATTCCAAAGCATAGCTGGCTTTTTCCCCCTACAAATGACTCCCTCAAATAGAAGTCCTTGGAATTTATCAAATAGTCCATTTTCTCCTTGAATTAAACTCCTAAGAACCACTACAGAAGTCATAGGGTAAAAGAACCCACCTTCACTTTCCTTCCTGCTCACAAAACTAGCAAGTCACAATGTTTAGTCTTCTAGGTCACAAAGGAGAGATCATTTATAAATGGCAATATTCATTCAATACCTATACCCAATACTCTTATTTGACTCTTTCTTAATACACTGACTTGGTCACATAACCACAGATCTCTGTGCCTCAGATTCACCATCTATAAAACAGAATTACTAGAGCTACTTGGTAGGATTTCTGTGATAATTTAGTGATTAAATATGTCACGTACGTACAATAATGCCTGGTCCGCTGTAAACCCTCAATAAATATTAGCTTTCATCATTGTTATTATTGCACACGTTTTTATTTTTCTATCAGTGGTCTAAATTTAAAATATTTTACAAATTTGCTGCTAAAACAATGCAAATAGTACAAAAAAGAAAAAGACAAAAATCCCATCTTCTCTATCTCTGGCTCCCTCAATCCCCCTCTCCAAAAGTATGACTGCATGTCCTTCCAGGCATATTTTATATCAGGAAATATAACTATATACCCAGACATTTTTAAAATTTACATAAATTAGATCACACTACATAAACTGTTCCGCAATTTGCTTTCCTTTCACCTAATGATATGTCTTGTACTCATTCCATGTATGGTTATATCATCTTTTTAACACAGCAGTCAATTTGGATGTACCTGCACCATAATTTAACTGGTCTCCAGCTGATAGACATGGAGGTGTGTCCAGTTTTTAGCATTACCAAACAATGCTTCAATAAGTATTTTATGTGTGCACATACACACTTTGGTGATTCTGTCATTCTAGAAGTATGTTTGCTGGATCAATGGCTATATTTATATTTCACTTAGATAGTAATTATACAATCAGATATTAATTCTATTTCAATTGCCAAACTGCCTCTAGGAAATTATATACCTCAGTGGTATACTTTTAAAGATCAAATTAATCTAATAAGAATAGAAGTAAAGGGACTTCAGCAACTAAGAACAAATATGATGTGCTCCCTGTGCTTAGCTACTGGTACAGGTAGTTATAGGAGACTGATTAAGGAATCAGCCTGAAGAGACCAGAGGCACAGAGGATCCTTTCTGGCAAATAGTGCTACTATCTCTCTTATATGCCATGAAATTACAGTAAAAACCATCATGTAAAATGCTACTTCTATTCTGCTTCTCTGATATCCTTGTCTTATTTTATTATTCATAACACCACTCACGTACTTTTGCTACCAAGATTTTACTTTTCAGACAACATAGTCTCAGAAAAACTGACATATTTAAGTGGTGTAAATGCCTTTTAATAATATGTCATGGATACTCAAGAATACAATCTAAGGTTTAACAAGCAGTTAACTCTGACCTATCATCAAGCTGGAGAGACAGGTGACATGACGACATTCCTTCTCCCTCCCATTTTGCCTCACTTTCCAATCTCCCTTCATACCTAAGAAGTGATTTACATAATCCATAATCATCTTATTCCCATCCCCAACAAAGATAATAAGACCTATGGGAAATAAAAAATTAGTCCCATATACAACAAACCACACTTTGGGAATTCCAATATAGTTATATAGAGAGCATACACGAACTATTTTGAATATAGAGACCAAATTGTTCTGATACAAATTTAAATGAAGAAACTCTTTCCTATACATCTGTATTCATTAAAATATATATGTCTTAACTTTTGTTTTGATAAACCAAAGGCACCATCTTTTAGGAACAGATTTATGAACAAGAGAGTCATTCTTTTAAGAAAATTACTAGACGCTTTTATAATGCAAACGTTGCTGGGGAATTATAAGTCTTGTTAAGAAACTAGTTCTCCTATTTGATTATTTCATTTCAAATGACTATGTACTTAAGCAACCTACATTCCTGCTTGTCCATAACATCTCCATCTGGTACTTTCTGAATATCAAATTTTACAAAATTGTTTCTGTGGAAACACAAGCATATAATATTGAAAGGGCAACTGAAACTGAATTTACTTCAGCAGTACTAGCCAAAGACAGCCAACATTGAGGCTACTTTTTATAAAACACCCTAAGAAATTCTGCCAACTTTAAACAGGCAGTCATTTCACTGCCCTGTCAAAGGGTTATTTTTAATAAGCTCATAATTGTATGTTGCCCACCGTTGCTTTTGTCCGTGAAGTTTAAGTAAATTCCACCAATTCATAATAAAGGCCAAGGGAGGATAAACCCTTTGGTTGAGAAAATTACCATATACAGAATACAGCATTTCCTTTTCCTGCTCGTTCTGGGAGCTACCACACTGGTGAGAGAATAGGCTATTTCAACTCCAAAAGAGTCACTGATACCGGCTCTGTCTGCATAATTCCAAAGCCTAGGCTTGTGCCATACTTCCCAGCCCTGGTAACAGTGGCTTCTCCTCCTTAGCTCTAAATAGCAGTATCAAATAACCAACCCCTTCAGATCAAGAAACAATAACAAAAATAAAAACACTTCCCTCCAAACCAAACAGAGGTGTAAAATTGTGAAGGAGACACGAGGGCCCCAGATAAACTGTGCCGTCTACCTATCCAGGAAGACCACTCAATACAGTTTGCCCCTCCTGACTCTAGCTGTGGGCAGCTCTGTTTTCCCTGTAGAAGAGAAGAAAGCGGTCAGCGCAAACTCAACTGGCAAGAGTAGGCTCAGCTGTGTCAGCTGGTATTTGGAAAAACTGGAGAAGGTAAAATGCCAGGCAGCCTTTGGATGAGCCCAGGACACTCTAGAAGGGCACTCTTCCTACCCTCTTCAGGAATAGACAGAAGGCAGGAAACCTGATCCAGGCTTCAGAAAAGATCCAAAGGAATACATTGCCAGAAAAATTTCAAGTTCTTAAATCTCAACTAATAAGGTTTTAGTTAAACTATGTCTTCAGTCATCACTTACTGACGACCCACAAAATCAGGCACTGATGAAAAATTAGCATAGAAATGGATATAGTTTTCTTTAATAATTTTGTTTGTAATCCACACTTCTCCTGACTAGATGAATTCCCCTAAAGCACTGTTTTCTTTATGTCACATCCCTGCTCCAAAAGCTTCCTGTTCTCCCTAGGGTAAAGCCCTTTTGGCAATCTTATAGCCTATCATTTCAAACATAAACACTCTACACTATCCAGGTAATTAATTTCACTGTCCCCACACAGAGCTTTTATTTATTCTTGCCTCTGTTCCTTTGTTTCCACAACTCTCAACAAGTGGAATCCTATTTACCTTTCTGCCTGAAGCAGGTTGGGTTCTCTGGGTAGCAGACTGAGATGGAGTTTAGTATGCCAAACCTGTATTAGAGAATGTCCTTGGGATCAAAACCTGAGGAAAGGAGAGGAAGGATGCAGAACTGGGTAGAGGGAGAAGTCGGTGATGACACAGCTATGGCAGCCTCAGTCAACACTCTGAGGATCTCTGTGGCTAAAGTGGCCCTTCAGAGTTATCTCAGGTTTGCTGAAATGGTGAGGCCTTTTTATTCCACCCTGATCACTCACTGCATATGGGTCACCATGGGAAGGGTGTGACCTCCCCGACGAGATGGCTCTACAAAGGCAATCCCTGAAGAGGCTGATAACGTTCCCAAAAGCTGAGAGGGTGACCTAGGAAGCACATCACCATACACACCACGCTTCCTGCCCAAATTGTCTCATCCTTTAAGGCTCACGTCTAGTCCACTTCTACAGCATATAGTCCCTGAGCATAACACTAACACTTAATAAAACTTCAATTGTGTTATTTAATATTTCAAAAATGGTATTTCCACTAAAGTATACAAGCTGCTGAAGGGTAAAAACCATGAGTTATATACGCCAATGACTTCTTTAGAACAGGGATAAACAAATTTTTTATATTAAAGACCAGATAGTAAATATTCTAGGTTTTGCATATCACATATGGTCTCTGTTGCATATATATATATATTTTTTTTTTTTTACACAACTTTTTAAAAATGTAAAAACCTTTCTTAGCTCATTGGCCATTTAAATATAGGTCAGAGATGGCCCATGGGCCATCAGCTACCAACTTTTGCTTCAGAACAGTAATGTCAAATGGCAATTTAATGCAAGCCACAAAAGCAAACCACATATGTAATGCTAAATGGTGTACCAGCCACGTTAAAAAAGCAAAAAGAAATATGTGGACTCAATATTAATGTTTTATGTAATCAAAAATATAAAAAATAAAATTTCAACAAAGAATCAACACAAAAATATCAATGGGCTCTTTGAAATCAAGTCTTTGAAAATCTAGTGTTTATTTTATATTTATGTCAAATTTCATTTCACACCAGCCATATTTCAAGTGCTCACTAGCTACATAGAGCTAATGGCTACCACACTGGACAGCACAGCTAAAGAATACAGAGGATGGTGTTTTGATAACTCTGAATGTGTTTATTTAAACAGCGTTTACTGAATTCTAACCACTGGGAACATAGATTGATTTGTGCAAAATATGAGAATATAGATTGAATAGGAGTCAATTTTTGCTCTTAAACAGCCCAGAGTTTAGTGGAAAATAGATGGGTGATAAAATAACAACGTGATATGTTAGTGGTCTGAAGAAAGTGCTACAGTAGAATTAAAGAAAAGGAGTTAGGTCTTAATAGGGCACCAACTCTGTGAGAACTTCTTCAATGCACTATAAATTCTTTAAAATCATAATCTTTTTAAAGTTAAAATAATTCAGACTTTTAAAAATATTTTTCTTTCTTTAAATACCCTCTGTATGAGGGAAATTAATTTGGGATGCAACAAAATTACTACAACTGGATAAGAAGCGCACAATCTCTCATAATGAATCTATCATTCTATTTTATAGAAGGCATAAAATGGAAGGTATTATTTCAAAAATATATTTTTAAAAATATATTTCAAATTTCTGCCACAGGTGCAGCTTTCTATTTCTTATAACATTGTTTCTTTTAAAGGACCAGGTGCTTCATGTGCAAAATGATGCCTTCTGGAATTTCAACCAAATAGTTGGGAAGTTTTTTTTCTTGCTTTTGTGCAATCAAATTTTATGATTCCCCAGAAAATATAATTGATATAGGAAAGCCTTAGAAAAACAGTATTATTCCTAAAGAGATAAAATAGGGCCTGTTCTATGGTGTTTATCTGGGAGCCAGAGGGATACTAAAAAGAAATCTGAGTATCTTCTATAAATACACAGGATTAGCATTTCCATCAGTTTCCCCCAGCAATCTAATAAGCTTCCCAGACATTTTGTCCTTAACATTTCTGGCATCAAAGCAACATAGCCGGTAATTTTTTTTTTCTTGGTGCCTACCAAAATTTAATGGTTATAAGCTATTTGATTACAGTGGGATAGTCTGGTATATTTTACTAATTGTAAAAAATGAACTTTACTGTTATAAGAAAAAGGGGAAATTAATATACCTGACTAGAATTTAAACTTTATTAACCTAAAGTAATCTTATTTAAAGTCCATAACTTTTATTTTTAATAGAAACATGTACATTCTAATATGTACTGATAGAGAATAAATATACATTTAAAGTCTCATTAGCAATGTGGAATGTCAGCCTAACTTGCTTGACAGTTTCTATGCTATCTCTCTCACTGGAGCAGAAGAGTTACTAATTTGGGGAAGGAGGGAGAGAGCAGGGAGTGGTTATATGAGGAAAATCTCATAAAATCTATAGATCCTCTTCTCAGAAAAACTCAAAATTTCATACACACTATAAAGCTCATAATAAATCCACAAAAGTTCATTTACTCCAGGTTAAGAACCTTTCCACCAAAAAGTAGATCAAATTTATCAGTGAAGAATAAAGCATTGAAATTAAATGAGCAAGAAAGCATTATCAATGAGTCTTGTACAGTTAACTGTAAGTTAATGTCGCATGAGAATAAGTTGCCTCTATAAAAGAAGAGTGCCTAAAAGTTAGAGCAGGTGTCACACAAACCGCAGGATGTAAAACAAAAGATGATGAGCAGATTCTCTGGTACTCAGTAATTGCTACCATGCTGTACCTGATTAGAGTTAGGGAAAGTACCAGAAATACCTCTCCCCTCTTCAGAAGTGGTAGATGGAGCCTAGCACTCCCTACTTCAAAAGCTTGTTCAGGTGCTTCAACTCCTCTCCTTCCAGCTCAGCGTCGTTGCCCAGCAGCTACCTTCTCCGCGCTATCACTGCAGATAGACCCTCAACCACCTGAAGGATGGTTTGTTTAAAAGGCGGCCAGTATCTGTTTTTGCACCTTTAAAAGGTGGCCAGTATCTGGACTTTAAGTAGGAGACACTGTAAGCTATTCTGCCTTTCAAAGTTTTAGCTTTGAACTAAGTGATAGGTATATGAGAATACTCTGTACTATCTTTGCAACCGTCTGGTAAATGCAGAATTATTTCAAAATAAAAAGTTCTAGCAAAGGTGTTCTTCTGAGAGATTACTCATTAGTGGTTTTTGTTTTCTCCGCAGAAGCGCATAGACTGGAGATGGGATTTTCTTCAAAATTGATGGTGGATGGGATTTAAAGGAAAGAAATATTACATTTGGCTTCCTAGTAAGAGTCTCCAACATATTAAGGAGGGGGGAAAAGGTAAGAAAGAATTGTCAAGAATTCAAAGAAGACCATTTTATCAGTCTCTGAGCACAGCATTCTCAGAGAAAAGGAGCAACAGACCACTCCTGCCTGTGATGGTGGCAGGGAATCAATAAGTGACTAGACACAGGCAGCATCTCTCATGGCAAGATCTATGGAAAGAGAGACACTGCTACTTCTGAAAAACTGTCCAATTTAATGGGCCATTCATAAGTAAAGAAGATGCTAAGCGACTAGTAAGACATTAAGAGACGCTGACATGCTTTTCCAATAGTTACACTGAGCCACAAATTTTTTTCTATGGGGAATAGCTTATTTTAGGGATGCATTTTATAGAAAGAAGCTAACTTTTAGCAAGAATTGATTTAACGTTATTAAACCGGTGATGAACATCCTCTTAAGCACTTGATGTAGCACTTACTGAGTGAGCATAAACTTTTAATTAAACTAAAAAAAAAAAGCATGCATGAAGAACTCCAATTCCAAACTGGCAAATTTACAACACTGCAACAGAATGAAAATGGTAGGTCTACTAATAGGAACTCTCCCATTTAAGTTGAATGAAAACAAGGCATCCCCCAGCTAAATAAAAATGATAACTTTGACTCCTTACCCAAAACAGGAAAGGTAAAGTATTAGCATGAAACTCAGTAGCAAAATAAGCAAATCTAAAATTTTAAAAAGTACTACAGTAACAACACACCTCCCAAGAAACAAAGTGATTTTGTAAACTACAAATGTTCTTAAGTGGGAAGGAAAAAGGGCTGGTTATTTTAACAAAATGCACATTTTGGAGTGAGTTTAAAAAAATAATTGGGCTGGCCAAAAAGTTCATTCGGGAGTTTCCGTAACATCTTACAGATATTAGTATGGCTAAAACTTGGCCTGGTATTTGGTACTAGTTAACATTTCCTCAGTAAAATAGGTAACGTAATAGAGAGCTTCTTAAGTTCCCATTAGTAAATAAGCCAGACCAAAGATGGAACTTTGGTGGACTCGAAAATGTGGTTCGTATATTAGAAAACCCATATGTAATCAAATGGTTGAGGCAAAGGTGCGTTTTTATCAACTATCTAGGTATATATGAAATGTTTCAAGGTCCCATTGAATACAAAGAACAAATCATTCTTAATCAGTCACTTTGAACATATTAAAATCTTAAAATAATTTTTTCCATCAAAGTATCCTTCATACTTACGCAGGTATTTTCTGTCATTTTGCAAAACATGTTATGGAATATAAGATACATCGTACACAGGTAAGGCTGGCCATGTGAAATAAGTGAAATAAAACAGGGGGAAAAAAAAAATCCTGTACCATAGCAGACCTGTAAGTGAAATGTGATAGCAGGCCACCATTCTTGTTGTGTTTTAAGCAAGCACATTACTGGGGTTCATAAATAGAAAATTAGTTTAGAAACTCTGAGGTAAGCTTCTTATTTTACTCTTCACTGCTTGACTCATGCTGGATATCCATGCCCAGTTATGATCTCCACATCTGAAAGGGAATGCACAGAAATAAAATAGAAGGAAGAACACACAGGTGATGAAAGGGTTGGAAAGAGAAGAAAGACCCAAAAGATAGAAGTATTCAGGCTGTGAAGAAAGAGCTAAGGGGATACTTTTTAATGTCCTTGAAATATAAAGACTATTATATTGAGAATGGTAACCAACTGTTCCCCATCTCTATTGAGGACAAACCAGAAGAAAATGACCTAAATCAAAGCAGTAACAGATTTGGGTTATTAAGGGAAATCGTGGAATCTTTTCCAGAATTAGTTAAAACTAGACAGATATTTAATTACCTAAGGAGGTTAACACACAGGAGTGAGAACTACAATCTGATTTACAAGACACTTTTAAACTCTAATTTCTACATATTCTTTATCAAGACATATTAAAAATGCATAGAGAACTATTAGATATTATTGAACACAGTCAATTAGTCTGAATTATAGGAGGCAATGAAAACTGCCTTGGATCAAACCATAACGTGAGACACTGGACAAGATTTTTAACCACAGGATGCTTCAGCTCTGTGGAAGCATTCATCTCCAGAAGGGGATTATAGCAGTATTCACCTTGTAAAAGCGTTGTGATGATTGAGAAAAAAAAAAAAGATAATTTGTGTAAAGGACCTGGTACAATTCTTAGACATTTTAGATGCTCAGTTAATGTCAGTTCCCTTTCATTCCCTGACAGATGCAACACATGAGGTTTTGACTTTTCCAAAAGGAATAGATATATAATACCACGAAACTTCCCTGAACCTTTTTTTGTTCATGTTAGTCACAGAACCAAAATGTAGGAAAGTACAAGTACCAGCCGTCAAAAAAGACCTCTCTCCAGTCTATAATTTCTCTCATTCTTCCCTCTTCCTGTCTCTCACTTTTTCCCTGGAGTTCACAGGTCTGAGTCTTATTTTGAATATCATCATGTTACTATATTACAGGTAAATTATGGTAAATCAAAAGGAATCCACATTTTCCGTTACAGGTCATCACAGCTCACTTTCCAAGTGGTCCATGACAAGGTTAATGCTGGTATACTCTGAAGGCTTCCAAGGTGTCTCAGCATTCAGAAAACAAAATTTGGGGATAGAGTCTCCAGGAGCAACTAACTCTACAAACCACCCCAGGAACTGGGCTGCATGGCTTGAGAGCCTCTACTGACAATTAAATCAAAGAAGAACTACAGCCCACATCTTTCAGCCCTGTTATCTGTTGCCTGGTAACCAGACTTCCTTCTGCACTCTGACCACATCACAGACGCTACAGTAAAATTATGCTAGCATGCATATCACCTGGTAATTTTCACATCAAGAGTGGGGAAAAGTTTTCTTCACAGCTTTAGGGATAATCTTTTTAAAAAGCTAAACTCTCCTGCCAGTCTGTAACCTACCCATAAAACGTGTTATCAAATTGAGCATGTTTTATTCCCTTCAAAATAAAAAGGGTCTTGGTTTTTGTGGGGCTTTTTTAATGGAACCAAACTACACAAAACTTTAAGGGCAGGAAAATATTGATACAGCTAGCTGATTTGGCTATAAAAACAGGAAATTGTTTTCCTGTCTATTTTTTATGAATAAATCACCCCATGATCTGTAAAACAAATTATATTCTCTCAAAAATCATCTTATTTCTCTAAGCACATATACTACAATCTAGTTTTTTGTTAGAGAAATTTTACAAGTAGTCAAAACTATCTTTTTCAATTCCAAAGAAATTAAGATCAGTGATCATTTTTTTGCAATTTAAGCATATTGCGTTTTATAAATTTGAATACATTAATGTTCACTGAATTATATCAGGCTCAGAATTGAAAGAAGTGCTTAAAAATATTGGTCCTATATCTTCCAATTCAATTAGAACACAGGACAAGCAAAAGAACTGGTAGATAAGACTGGGTATAAGGATATGGGTACCTAGAAGGTAAAAGGTATAGGGTGGAATGATTTAATTGGGAGCTGATTTAAATGAACCTAACTAGAGCAGCGGTCCCCAACCATTCTGGCACCAGGGACTGGTTTCGAGGAAGACAATTTTTCCACTGAATGGGAGGGGTAGTGGTTTGGGCAGTAATGTGAGCGATGGGGAGCAATGGGGAGCGATGTGGAGTGATGGGGACGGATGGGGAGGGATGGGGAGAGATGGAGAGTGATGGGGAGGGATGGGGACAGATGGGGAGCGATGGGGAGCGATGGGGAGCGATGGGGAGGGATGGGGAGCGATGGGGAGGGATGGGGAGCGGCAGATGAAGCTTCGCTTGCTCACCTGCCATTCACCTCCTGCTGTGCGGCCCGGTTCCTAACAGGGTTGGGGACCCCTGAACTAGAGCGTACCAGAGAATCACTGTAGTCTGACAGTCTTCCAAATGCCACATGTCCCTGGATCCAAAGTGTGTGAAAGACTCAAATATCACAGGGTATCTACATAGATAAACGAAGTGCAATCTGCTCTGCTTTCAAGGAGGCCTTTGTATGCGGAGCAGAAGAAGCTAAAGTTGTAAGAGATACAGGCATATATGAGAGCCCTCAGAAACGAGTATAAACGTCCCAGAAAATAAACAGGAATTAACTTTTCATTTGTGAATAAAGGCAGCCTTGGGTTTGGGAATGGCACTTATTTTTACTTTAATGCCATGTGGGCAGAAGGGCAAACCTGCACCTTTATCTTTATTTATTTCCATAGTCTGATGCTGATATGAGAAGTAAAATATAGAAAGAAATTAGGATATTTGGAAGGTAACAGTTTAAAGCTCCAACCTTTCTGGTGTACCATATCTCAGAACTACAGATTTTCAGAGACATATTTCAGAATATTTAAAAACTAGGATACTTTGACAAGAATTATTCACATATTTGTGAATAAATTTCTGTCGTTTTTAAAGAGGTCAAAAGATTTCAGTGACAAATATGTAGACTAAAGCAGGTTAAGCTATATATCTACTAGGGTACAGGACATAAGCTAAAAACTCATCACTAACTAGCCTGATGAAAAGGACAATTCTAGAACTTAAGACGATATGGTAACTAATAAGTCCTTGTCTGAGTTTTGATTCCCATCAGATCTCTGGCACAAACTCAAGACATGCAAACTGTTCTTTAAAGCTGGAGGAACAAAAGCTAAGGAACTAAAGCTGTTCAGAGAGATATTCTGAACTCCCAGGACTTTGAGGCTATGTGCTTCTGCCCCCTGAAGAAGACAATAAACACACCTTGCTCTTTGGCACCTACCTGAACTTGCTATTCAAAACATACAAAAATACACACATACACACACCATCAGTCCCAAGTGTCAATCAATTACTTCTTTTCTTCATTTATTTGGGGAAGATGAAAATAGAGGGATTATAATTAAGGGATAAATATTTTAATTGGTACAGCAAAGCAGACTTCGTAGAATGTTCCTTATTAACCAAACCTTAAGCAAGTCTTAAAATCTTGTGTGTGGCTGCAGTTCCATCCCCATGGACTGTTTCTACTGACATATTGCTGCTGTCTCAGCTGTTGCTGCCACTACAACTTCAGCAACGCCGAAGTGGAAGGTAAGTTTGTGCTATTTTCAGAGAAAATCCAGAATCAAAGACTGCTGACTTAAGGTATACTAAATTCATTCTGAGAAACGGGACAGGACCTTAATAAGCAGTCGGGGCATCGACCCAAGCACACAACTCCTAAAGGAAGAGAGCGAACATTTCTCTAATGCTTATCTTCTTTGGATTAATCATGAAGTGTGTTCTACATATAAATACTTTCTAGCTCACACTCTTTGAAATCTAAATCCTGTGGAATTGCCAGAAAGTTTTGTTTATAGTAGTTTTAATGTCTAGTAGTTTGTTTATAGTAGTTTTAGTTTCTTAATACCTATTTGGAATTTTAGACTTCAGTGAGCTTACAAAAAAAAAAAAATTTGTAACTTGATTAAATATAAATATGTACATCATCTACTTTATTATCTATTGTATCATACGTATTTAAAGTTAAATATATATGTATAATAAATGTATGTACATTTTAGAATTTCCCAACTTATCCTTTGCAATACATTTTAAAAATACTAACACAAGCCATGAATAATGCCACTATTCTCCCATTTGTACAGTGTCCCAATGGAAGCTGTAACAAACCTAAAAGAAAATAATACTGAGGAATTCAAAATCTATACTAAAGCTAAAATATTTACACGTATAGGTGTGAACATATTTCTACTTAAGAGTTTGTACCTGTTTGAACTAAAAGAAAAATTTTAATGAGTTGATAAAGTTTGGCCTCAAGGCAACTGCAACACTAAATTGAAATGACATAATAATATTGATTTACAATGAAATTATTCATTGATTGATTTACAATAATTTCATTGATTTACAATGAAATTATTATTAATAATGAAGTTATTCCCCAAAGATTCATATCAGCATGGAACTGGCCTTTTTGTTGACCTATGAAAATAAATGATCTAGGAATTCATTTTTAATTGCTATCACAGTGAAATGGACCCTACAGTCAGCTTATTGGAAGCTTACTGGAGGCCTTCACTGACTCTCCACTTTGTCATCTCCTTAGCTTAATGCATATAAAGAATTTCTGAATATTAAATATTTTTCAGGGTGAAGAGGTTGCATGATTTCTAATTTGTCTCTAATTTGCAATTTTTTAAAAAACATTATCATTTCCATTAAATATACTTTTCCCTCATTTTATTTTCCTAGTTAAAAAGAAGTGTTCATTCATCTCCTAAATATAGCATATATTTTCTAAATGTGACAGATTTGAGACGTCACATGAGGGCCTTTTCAAAACATCTACCCCACTCTACTGAAGGATGCCTTAACTTCTATGTTTAGAAATTCATTATTTTGTTGTAAGTCTCTGAACTTCCCCAAAATGCAAGTATCATTTGGAAAGGTATCTCACTATTCATCCTCAGACACTTACACGTTACTGTGTGTGAATTTATCAACTCATGACAGTAAACTTTTATAGGAAAGGATATAGTCACCAATTCCTGAAGTACAGAGGCAAGCTTGAGGGAAACCTTGGTAGCCAACTATTAACTTTGACCTACTTGAAAACGTGCCCAAGAATGACCCAGGAGGACTACAGTTGTTAGCAGTTATTTTAAATTACTCGTTATCTTTAGAGTTACGGTCAAGTTCACAGAGTTACAGAGTTATAACTTAAAGCTGATAAGGGAAATAGTGTTTCCCTAACTGGATGTTAAACCAGATATTGTGCAAGTACACTCCTATTTAAAGACTTTAACTGTTCCTTAAATACAACCACCAGCAAAAGCTATATGCCATTACTTCTTTTACCTCAAAGTAGACAATTTGAACGTCTCAGGGTGTACTCAAGCAGCATCAAAGCACTAGCTATCTTTCTAGTAATTGCAAAAGGCTCCTTTTCAATGTTATTCTAATTCTGAAACTGCAAAACCTCAAATCTCTGTGAATACTTTTTATTTTTTAATTCTGTAATAATTTATATAGAAAATAATATAACAAAAAAATTTACCCATCACCACATTTAAACCAATATTAACATTTTCACCATATTTGTTTTCAATCTCTTTTCTTAAAAGAAAAGAAAGGAATTCATGTTTTTAGGAAGTATTTCTCAATTTCTATGGAGCACTAGACTAGCATCCTAGATGCTACACGCAGTTTCCACCATCAAGTGGGTTTGGGAAATGCCATGAACTATATACCTCCTTCTTAGAAATTCACAATAATGTGATTACATATTGGCTCTGAAATATCCTACAGTAAAAAAACATATTTGATTGTTTAACAAAAATTTCCCCAATTCACTTAGTCAAATAATTCCCTTTTTCTGACTGGGATTTCCACAGCATCACTGCACCACAGAACACCAGCTGGAGACCTTGTTTTGGAGTAAGTTTTAGAGTCATTGAGCTTTACCACACACACAGTGACCATCACCTCCGTTACTTTCTCTGAAAAACTCACAACTCAAACAGAGAAAAGGCCATACTCATGCCACCTCACAGGAGTCTAAAGTTGCTGAAGAGTTTGTTCCCCAGTCTGCCTCAGGTATAAAGCCTCTTAGTATGTATCTGCAATTGTTCCATCTCAGTCATTTGCTGTAACAGTAGTAAAAATATGGATCACAACTGAATCTGTTACACTAATCAAACTCAGTCTACATTTTGGATCAAGCCCTCAGCTTTTAGCAATCAAAACACAAATTTGAAGAGCCAAATACCATTCTATTACACGCCACAAGGAAGTGGTTTGTTGCTTGACACTGTCTTGTCATTTGATGAATCTTGAACAAATCACAAGAACTCACCTCTAGGACAAAATCTTTCCTTTGATATACTTAATAAAATGACTGCATAAAAGAAATGACATCCAGCAAAGCGTACTAGTAAGATAAGGGAGGACACCCAGTAAAGAACAAAATGTTCAGTTACATGTAGTCCTAAAACTAAATCCCTACAAACTCATGTTTGGTACCATTTAGGGGTATTTTGTAAATCAAAAGAAAAATAACTCAATGATACTGCTATGAACATATAAAAGTGAACAGAGGGCTTCCCTGGTGGCGCGGTGGTTGTCTCAAATATCACAGGGTATCTACATAGATAAACGAAGTGCAATCTGCTCTGCTTTCAAGGAGGCCTTTGTATGCGGAGCAGAAGAAGCTAAAGTTGTAAGAGATACAGGCATATATGAGAGCCCTCAGAAACGAGTATAAACGTCCCAGAAAATAAACAGGAATTAACTTTTCATTTGTGAATAAAGGCAGCCTTGGGTTTGGGAATGGCACTTATTTTTACTTTAATGCCATGTGGGCAGAAGGGCAAACCTGCACCTTTATCTTTATTTATTTCCATAGTCTGATGCTGATATGAGAAGTAAAATAGAAAGAAATTAGGATATTTGGAAGGTAACAGTTTAAAGCTCCAACCTTTCTGGTGTACCATATCTCAGAACTACAGATTTTCAGAGACATATTTCAGAATATTTAAAAACTAGGATACTTTGACAAGAATTATTCACATATTTGTGAATAAATTTCTGTCGTTTTTAAAGAGGTCAAAAGATTTCAGTGACAAATATGTAGACTAAAGCAGGTTAAGCTATATATCTACTAGGGTACAGGACATAAGCTAAAAACTCATCACTAACTAGCCTGATGAAAAGGACAATTCTAGAACTTAAGACGATATGGTAACTAATAAGTCCTTGTCTGAGTTTTGATTCCCATCAGATCTCTGGCACAAACTCAAGACATGCAAACTGTTCTTTAAAGCTGGAGGAACAAAAGCTAAGGAACTAAAGCTGTTCAGAGAGATATTCTGAACTCCCAGGACTTTGAGGCTATGTGCTTCTGCCCCCTGAAGAAGACAATAAACACACCTTGCTCTTTGGCACCTACCTGAACTTGCTATTCAAAACATACAAAAATACACACATACACACACCATCAGTCCCAAGTGTCAATCAATTACTTCTTTTCTTCATTTATTTGGGGAAGATGAAAATAGAGGGATTATAATTAAGGGATAAATATTTTAATTGGTACAGCAAAGCAGACTTCGTAGAATGTGCCTTATTAACCAAACCTTAAGCAAGTCTTAAAATCTTGTGTGTGGCTGCAGTTCCATCCCCATGGACTGTTTCTACTGACATATTGCTGCTGTCTCAGCTGTTGCTGCCACTACAACTTCAGCAACGCCGAAGTGGAAGGTAAGTTTGTGCTATTTTCAGAGAAAATCCAGAATCAAAGACTGCTGACTTAAGGTATACTAAATTCATTCTGAGAAACGGGACAGGACCTTAATAAGCAGTCGGGGCATCGACCCAAGCACACAACTCCTAAAGGAAGAGAGCGAACATTTCTCTAATGCTTATCTTCTTTGGATTAATCATGAAGTGTGTTCTACATATAAATACTTTCTAGCTCACACTCTTTGAAATCTAAATCCTGTGGAATTGCCAGAAAGTTTTGTTTATAGTAGTTTTAATGTCTAGTAGTTTGTTTATAGTAGTTTTAGTTTCTTAATACCTATTTGGAATTTTAGACTTCAGTGAGCTTACAAAAAAAAAAAAATTTGTAACTTGATTAAATATAAATATGTACATCATCTACTTTATTATCTATTGTATCATACGTATTTAAAGTTAAATATATATGTATAATAAATGTATGTACATTTTAGAATTTCCCAACTTATCCTTTGCAATACATTTTAAAAATACTAACACAAGCCATGAATAATGCCACTATTCTCCCATTTGTACAGTGTCCCAATGGAAGCTGTAACAAACCTAAAAGAAAATAATACTGAGGAATTCAAAATCTATACTAAAGCTAAAATATTTACACGTATAGGTGTGAACATATTTCTACTTAAGAGTTTGTACCTGTTTGAACTAAAAGAAAAATTTTAATGAGTTGATAAAGTTTGGCCTCAAGGCAACTGCAACACTAAATTGAAATGACATAATAATATTGATTTACAATGAAATTATTCATTGATTGATTTACAATAATTTCATTGATTTACAATGAAATTATTATTAATAATGAAGTTATTCCCCAAAGATTCATATCAGCATGGAACTGGCCTTTTTGTTGACCTATGAAAATAAATGATCTAGGAATTCATTTTTAATTGCTATCACAGTGAAATGGACCCTACAGTCAGCTTATTGGAAGCTTACTGGAGGCCTTCACTGACTCTCCACTTTGTCATCTCCTTAGCTTAATGCATATAAAGAATTTCTGAATATTAAATATTTTTCAGGGTGAAGAGGTTGCATGATTTCTAATTTGTCTCTAATTTGCAATTTTTTAAAAAACATTATCATTTCCATTAAATATACTTTTCCCTCATTTTATTTTCCTAGTTAAAAAGAAGTGTTCATTCATCTCCTAAATATAGCATATATTTTCTAAATGTGACAGATTTGAGACGTCACATGAGGGCCTTTTCAAAACATCTACCCCACTCTACTGAAGGATGCCTTAACTTCTATGTTTAGAAATTCATTATTTTGTTGTAAGTCTCTGAACTTCCCCAAAATGCAAGTATCATTTGGAAAGGTATCTCACTATTCATCCTCAGACACTTACACGTTACTGTGTGTGAATTTATCAACTCATGACAGTAAACTTTTATAGGAAAGGATATAGTCACCAATTCCTGAAGTACAGAGGCAAGCTTGAGGGAAACCTTGGTAGCCAACTATTAACTTTGACCTACTTGAAAACGTGCCCAAGAATGACCCAGGAGGACTACAGTTGTTAGCAGTTATTTTAAATTACTCGTTATCTTTAGAGTTACGGTCAAGTTCACAGAGTTACAGAGTTATAACTTAAAGCTGATAAGGGAAATAGTGTTTCCCTAACTGGATGTTAAACCAGATATTGTGCAAGTACACTCCTATTTAAAGACTTTAACTGTTCCTTAAATACAACCACCAGCAAAAGCTATATGCCATTACTTCTTTTACCTCAAAGTAGACAATTTGAACGTCTCAGGGTGTACTCAAGCAGCATCAAAGCACTAGCTATCTTTCTAGTAATTGCAAAAGGCTCCTTTTCAATGTTATTCTAATTCTGAAACTGCAAAACCTCAAATCTCTGTGAATACTTTTTATTTTTTAATTCTGTAATAATTTATATAGAAAATAATATAACAAAAAAATTTACCCATCACCACATTTAAACCAATATTAACATTTTCACCATATTTGTTTTCAATCTCTTTTCTTAAAAGAAAAGAAAGGAATTCATGTTTTTAGGAAGTATTTCTCAATTTCTATGGAGCACTAGACTAGCATCCTAGATGCTACACGCAGTTTCCACCATCAAGTGGGTTTGGGAAATGCCATGAACTATATACCTCCTTCTTAGAAATTCACAATAATGTGATTACATATTGGCTCTGAAATATCCTACAGTAAAAAAACATATTTGATTGTTTAACAAAAATTTCCCCAATTCACTTAGTCAAATAATTCCCTTTTTCTGACTGGGATTTCCACAGCATCACTGCACCACAGAACACCAGCTGGAGACCTTGTTTTGGAGTAAGTTTTAGAGTCATTGAGCTTTACCACACACACAGTGACCATCACCTCCGTTACTTTCTCTGAAAAACTCACAACTCAAACAGAGAAAAGGCCATACTCATGCCACCTCACAGGAGTCTAAAGTTGCTGAAGAGTTTGTTCCCCAGTCTGCCTCAGGTATAAAGCCTCTTAGTATGTATCTGCAATTGTTCCATCTCAGTCATTTGCTGTAACAGTAGTAAAAATATGGATCACAACTGAATCTGTTACACTAATCAAACTCAGTCTACATTTTGGATCAAGCCCTCAGCTTTTAGCAATCAAAACACAAATTTGAAGAGCCAAATACCATTCTATTACACGCCACAAGGAAGTGGTTTGTTGCTTGACACTGTCTTGTCATTTGATGAATCTTGAACAAATCACAAGAACTCACCTCTAGGACAAAATCTTTCCTTTGATATACTTAATAAAATGACTGCATAAAAGAAATGACATCCAGCAAAGCGTACTAGTAAGATAAGGGAGGACACCCAGTAAAGAACAAAATGTTCAGTTACATGTAGTCCTAAAACTAAATCCCTACAAACTCATGTTTGGTACCATTTAGGGGTATTTTGTAAATCAAAAGAAAAATAACTCAATGATACTGCTATGAACATATAAAAGTGAACAGAGTTCTTAAAGTTCACATTATTTTCATTTAGCTTCCAGAATTAAAAGTTTGAAAGGATTCCTATAAAAGATTAAATTTTTCCAACCTATTTTACCTTTCCTAACTTTTAAAAGTGTTCCGGACCAAATAAATCTTCTAGCATTTTGCTGAATAAACCACTGGGATATGTATTCCCTGTCTCCCAGAATGGCATTTACTGTTACAAATTAAGAGGGAAAGGTAGAGGTCTCAGAAAGCAATAAATTCTAATTTGTAGGTAGTTTGTATTTTCCAGAATTGTCTATCTTTTCTATCCATCTTTAAGATCAATTAGAAATAGTATCAATAGCCATAGAAAATGCTTATAAAAATCAAAGTGAAACATAAGAAACAAAAACCCCACCTTGCTGGTAGAAAAACCGTCTTTGCTGGTATCTATCCAATATGAGTTTAAAAAATAAAGATGATAAATGGTTTAAAATTTTTATAGAAACCTCTTGGAGAATCTAGTATAATGAGTTTTATGAATGTGCTCATAATTAAATTCTCAAAAAATTCAGGGACTTGATACTACTTGAAATTTGTGTTATAAATCTCTCCTCAACTGTACTTTTTTTATGCACACCAGCAAAAAGAAAAACAAATCTTTACCTCTAAAAGTGAGTGTTGAGATAAAGCCAAATTTTGTGTGTGTGTGTAAATACAACTTAAAATGATTCTACTAAATCTCTATGTTCTAGTTTTAAGTTACAAAGGCAGGGGAAGGGAGGATTTAATTTGCATTCCTAAAATCTTTGATTATTGGATACAGAACTGTTCATATGCTTAATTATCTTTAATTCCTTCTGAAATAATCCCAGTTAAATAATTATATCTTAAAGTAATTGTTATATAGCTATACTAAAGTTATATTCAGACCACTGACCTTAGTTATATTACAAAAGTAAGAGGATTATGTCTTATACATCACGGTTATATTTATGCTGATAATCCTTAAATGTTATATCCTGCCCTTGAGCTTCCATTACCTTTTTTCAAAACAGTCTTCAATAAAATTAAGTTTGTTGAAGGGCATAACTTGGAAAAGACATACGTTTAGCAAATATGTGAGAATTATTTTTCAAGCAAAATGGAAACAAAAGATAGATATAAATACAGTTTTAGACAAAAGCACTTAATGACAAATTATTTCTTTTTAGAAAGAAAACTAAATAACACTAAATATTAAGAAAAGCCATTGCAGACCTAAATTAAATAAATAAAAGGAACAGGTAACAATTTAAGAAAAGTATATGCTAACTATTATCCTCATGTAAAAAATGGAGTGATAACAAAATACAGGATGAACACAAACTGCTTATAAACAATTAAAATGATTATATAGCCTCATACACCTGTCATCTTCTAATCTTCCAGCATATTGTATCCATTAATCCTCTGAGCATTACTTTGAAATAGGATGGAAGGCAACACAACTCATACCTAACTAAATAGGCTCAGTTTACAAAACTTTAGCAAGCTACCTCTAAAATTTTAAGGCCCCCTTGAGAGGAATGAGAGAGAAAGAAATTTCTAATATCCCTGTTCTCATTTTTTAATATCTGGTTCAAATCCTAAATTTAGTCAACACTATGACAGTTTTTCTTTTTATGACATCTTTGGTCAATATAAATATCCTTTTATAATTCTTTCGGTTTTAAAATTCCTTTTTCTTATCAATAAAATGATAAAATTGTTTGCTTTTTTAGACTTTGATATGCTAATCTTTTAATTAACCTTATCTTATTTTGCATTTTAAAACTATGTTTTCCTCCTGGGGGTTTCTAATTTCCAAAAGATCCATTTCTGAGAAGAAAAAAATTTTTAATGCATTAAAATCCTCTTTAATAAACAAGATGTGGGGTGAAGAATGAATCACATGAAATGAAAATAAAGCAGGTAAGAATTCTGAAGATAGAAAATGAGAAAGGGTCTCAAACCGAGTAGCATCAAAATCTTGTGTAAATCGAACTACTTATTTTTTAAACATTAATGTCTAAAAAGAGAAATGCACATCACAATTCTGGAAGGATTCACAGAAACTACCTAGTAACAGATGTGTGATTTTTCACAAATATACAAAAGCAATGCAACGGAAGAAGGATAGCCTCTCTTCAACAAAAGGTGCTTAAGCAATTAGATATACAAAGGCCAAAAAAAAAAAAAAATTGAGCCTCAACCTAAACCTGTTATCTTATACAAAAAAAATTAACTCAGAATGAAAAACTTCAAAAATTAAGAGAACATTTTCAGGATCCAAGGTTAGACAAACAGTTTTAGACTCAATACCAAAAGCACAATCCATAAAAGAAAAGATTGATAAATTGGACTTTATCAGGATTAAAAACTTTTGCTCTGTAAAAGACCCTGTTAAGAGGATGAAAAAACATACTATAGAGGCAGAAGAATGTATTTGCAAACCTACCTAACAAAAGACTAGTGATTATTGTACAATATACAAAGAACTCTCAAACTCAAGAGTAAAAACCAAATAGATCCAATGAGAAAATGGTATATCCAAAATATACCAAGAACTCTTACTATTCAACAATAGAAAATGAACAATCCTATATAAAAATGGGCAAAAGATCTGAACAGACAACTCACCAGAAAAGATATACAGATGGCAAATAAACATGAAAAGATGCCCAACATCAGGTATCATTAGTGAATTACAAATTAAAACCATGGTGAAATACACTCTACACCTATTGAAACGGTCAAAGTCCAAAAATACAGCACCAAATGCTGGCAAGGATGTGAAACAACAGGAACTCTCATTCACTGCAGGTGGGAATGCAAAACAGTACATCCACTTTGGAAGCTAGTTTGGTGGTTTCTCACAAAAATAAGCACACTCTGGTTACCATATGATCCAGCAACTGTACTCCTTAAAGAGTTGAAAAACCATGTCCAAACAAAAACCCACACACAGATTTCATAGCAGCTTTATTAATAATTGCCAAAATTTGGAAGAAATCAAGATGTCCTTCAGTAGATGAATGGATAAACAAACTATGGTTCATCTAGAGAATGGAATATTATTCAATGCTAAAAAGAAATGAACTATCAAGCCATGAAAAGCCATGGAGTAAACTTAAATCCATATTGTTAAGTGAAAGAAGCCAATCTGAAAAGGTTATGTACTGTATGATTCCAACTATAAGACAATCTAAAAGGCAAAACTATGGAGACAGTAAAAAGATCAGTGGTTTCTAGGGTTTGGGGAGATGGAGGAATGAATAGGCAGAGCAGAGAGGATTGGCCACCAGGAAAGTCCTGGACTATCATCTTGACAAGAACTTTTCATTCTCAAAGGTGTGATACTGTGAAAAGTCAACCACCGCTCATTTTTAAAAGGCAATTATTTTAATATCAGAGCCTAACATGTTACGCATGCTAAGAAGCACTTCATTTAGATCATCTTCCTCAGAAATACCTAAAGTTACACATGTTCCATGAGCTTGAACAATCACATCTGGCTTTCAATATTTAAATCCTAATGAATCTGATTTTATTATCTGATTTATTTGTATCAATATTTTTTCTTAAAATCTTTGTACTTAAAACAACTACAGGGACTTCCCTGGTGGCGCGGTGGTTAAGAATCCTCCTGCCAATGCGGGAGACACGGGTTCCATCCCTGGTCGGGGAAGATCCCACATGCCATGGAGCAACTATGCCCATGTGCCACAACTACTTAGCCTGCGCTCTAGAGCCCGCGAGCCACAACTACTGAGACCATGTGCCACAACTACTGAAGCCCACATGCCTAGAGCCCATGCTCCGCGACAAGAGAAGCCACCGCGATGAGAAGCCCGCGCACCGCGACGAAGAGTAGCCCCCACTTACTGCCAACTAGAGAAAGTCGGCGCACAGCAACAAAGACCCAATGCAGCCATAAAATAAATTAATTAAAAATTAACAAAAACAACTACAAAAATTAAAATTAAGCTACGCGTACATAGCCAAAACCAAAAGAATAAGAAATAACAAACCTACTAAGCAGGAAGTGAGTTCAAGTGGAATGCTGAATTTTTTTTTTCACATCTTTATTGGAGTATAATTGCTTTACAATGGTGTGTTAGTTGCTGCCGTATAACAAAGTGAATCAGCTATACATATACATATATCCCCATATCCCCGCCATCTTGCGTCTCCCTCCCCTCTAGGTGGTCACAAAGCACTGAGCTGATCTCCCTAATAGGCATGTTTGTTAGGAGATTTCATTAAACTATTTGCTTAAAAGATGTTCAGAATCTAGAATTCTATCATGTTTTCCTAAATAAGTACTCATTCAAACCTCTGAAAACCATGAACACTCATATCACTGACTACCTGGTCTAGATGTAGGAAACACCACCCTGTTGGCCAACTGAAATCTGCCTGGGGGTCAGGGGGTGGCACAAGGGGAGTCTGTATTGCAAGTACAACACTCCAACCATGAAACAATATTTCAAACCAAACAATCTCTGGACTCCTAGGTATCCTTCCAACTTAGAACTGTGTTGCATGTATTTACTTCACTTAAACGTTAACTCAGAATTTGGAAGTAAATATCCTCTGGGTTTCTTGGCACACTGCCGAAGAAGAGAAGCCCTATTTAATCCTCATATTACTTAAATTTGTACAAGTAGATTTAGAGATATAGATATAAATTCTATATATCCAAAGTCAAAAAGAGTACATATCTTAGTGTTAAGGTAGTAACAGATGCCATGGGTCCATAAATTAACCACTACCACTGTATACAGAAAAAAATTTATGGAGTTTCATTCTAATACATTAGCAATAGTTTCCAGTTCAGTAAAAGAAAAAGAAAACCTTTAAGTAAAATTGACACTGATTTTATATTTATAAAATCTTATATATATGTAAAATCAGTGTCAATTTTACTTAAAGGATTTTTAAGTAAAAAAATATATATATAAACTATATATATTTGATTGGGAGGTAGGTTTACTTGACTGGGAGGTAGGATTCAAAACCAAATTAATATTTGAGAAAAGTAGCACTTTTACAAAGAGTCTGAACACTAAGATCTATGATAGCATTCTAAAGCAAAAGCACAAGAGATTCAACAGGTTGATTGCCCACACCCAGCACTTGTCCTGGATCAAGATACAGATAGACAGAAGCTTATTGAGAGCTTACTTTATGCCAAGCAATGTACTCAGCACTTGACATACATTTCCTGCTGCAATCCGCCCAATAACCCTGTGAGGTACATATTATGTTACTCCTCCAGTGTTATGCATTGAAAGATGAATGCTCTGAATCGTTGTTTATTTATTACCACTGGCATACTCAAATCCTAAAAGTTATTTTTATTTTCATTAATTCTGTGGTACTTATAAGGCAAACATATTTCTCCTAGACTTAGAAAACATAGCCATACTCACTTGTTACTTTGGGAGACTTTCTGCCTCCACATAAAATAGACTGTGCTATTTGCAATATTTTATGAGAATACTAGTTATCACAGACCAACTCATTCGGTAATTGAATTAAACCAGGAGAGGTCATACTTTCATTAGTACAAAACAGGTATTAATCGAAAAAGACTACTACTTTTTTTGGAAAGCAACGTTTCTTCATAACCAAATAAACAGTGAATTTTCAACTACTCTTCATAATGTAATGAAGCGTAGCTCACCCACTTTCATGAGACAGACTCTTCTAACACGAAATGTATGTTTTCTAAGAATTGGTGTTGTATTAGACTTAAAAGAGAATTTCCTATGTTTACTAGATGTAAGTGACCATACAGTCTGGGCTCTGAAATAAATGGAGAGATAAAACCATGTATGCAGATTGGAAGACCAAATGTTAATAGGTCCATTCTCACAAAAGTAATCTATAGGTTCAATGCCATTCAAATAAAACTCCTGGTGGATTATCTTTGTAAGAAATTGACAAGCCTACCAAATGTAAAATCGATAGCTAGTGGGAAGCAGCCACATAGCACAGGGAGATCAGCTCGGTGCTTTGTGACCACCGAGAGGGATGGGATAGAGAGGGTGGGAGGGAGATGCAAGAGGGAGGAGATATGGGGATATATGTGTATGTATAGCTGATTCGCTTTGTTATAAAGCAGAAACTAACACACCATTGTAGAGCAATTATACTCCAATAAAGATGTTAAAAGAAAAAGAAATTGACAAGCCATTTCTAAAAATTATATGAAAATAAAAGAACCTAGGATAAAACTAGCTTGAAAAAGAACAAAATTAGATAACATACACTATCAAATGAAGCTACAATCAAGACATCGTGGTAATGGCATAAAGACAGACAAATGAATCAGGCTACTGGCCAGAAACTGACGCACACATATACCGTCAATTGATTTGACAAAGGCACCAAGGCAATTCAATGGGGAAAAGAAAGTCTTCAACAAAGGTGATGGAACAATGAGATAAACATGAAAAAGATGAACCTTGCCCTTTACTGTATACCATATACAAAAATAAATTCTAAAAAGATCAAAGACTGAACTCTAAAGCTAAAATAAATCTTCTAGGAGAAAACACAAGAGAAAATCTTTGACTGTGAAGCCGGCAAAGATTTCTTAGGACAGAAAGCAGTAACTATGAGAGACAAAACTGACAAATTAGACTTGCATCAATATTAAACATTTCTGCTCATCAAAAGATGCTAGTAGGCAAATGAATAGGCAAACTACAGCTTGGGAGAAAACATTCACAATACATATAATCTGTACCTCGACTATATAAAGAAACCTTAGAAATTTGCAAAAGAAAAAAACAAACAATCCAAAAATGTTTAAGGAACAAAATTCTTAAACACTCAAGAACAATAAAAAAGATGTACAATGGCCAATAAATACATTAAAAGGTGCCCAACATCATTAGTCATTAGGGAAATACAAATTAAAATCACAAGATACCACTTCACACCCACTAGAATGGCTAAAATAAAAACACTGATAATACCAAGTGCTGGTGTGGAGGATCTAGCAACCGAAATTTTCATACACTGTCAGCGGGAAATTAAATGGTACAACCTCTCCAGAGAACAGTCTGGCAGCTTCTTGAAAAGGTACATCTTACCTTATGATCCAGCAATTCTACTCCTAAGTATTTATACAATAGAAATGAACACATATTCTTTTACACAAATGCTCACAGCAGTTTTATTCAGAAAACAGCAAAGAACTGGAAACAATTTAAATGTCTCTAAACAAGTAAATGGATTGATATATTGACACAATCATATAATGGAATACTGCTCCTTAGCAATAAGAAAGAATAAGCAATAACAAAGATGAAGTCTCCAAAATGTTATGTTGGGTGAAAGAAGCCAGACGCAAAAGGATATATAGCATTTGTTTTCATGCACATGAAGTCCAAGAAGAGGCAAAAAAACAATACGTGGTGATAGAAACCAGGAAGTAGTTGTCTATCGGGTGAGAACTGATGGGAAGGGACATAAGAAACATTATGCAGTGATAGAAACATTCTATATTTTGTTTGGGGAGGTGGCTACATAGACAGATACAATTGCCAAAATTCATCGAAATATACATTTATGATTTGTGCATTTTAAATTGCTTCTTAATTGTAAATTGTTTCTTAATAAAAGGTATGTTAGGGTTTTTTTTTGTTTTCTTTGTTTTTTTAATGTTTTAGCTGTGGTATTAGAGAGAACTAGGTTCAAATTCCAACAGCACGTTTCTTCTCTCCATGACCTTGGGAAAGTTCCTTAACTTCTCAGTCCCTTGGTTTCCTGATTTTCAATGTGCATATAATAAAAGCACCTACGTCTGTCATAGATTATTGTGAAGATTAAATGAGATAATGGACTAGAAAGCACTTAATGCAGTGCATGAAATAAGTCAGCTCCAAAAACTTGCACTATTATTATTAATTCATTATTAATCAAAGCTTTCCAAAGAGCATGCCTAATACAATCATAGGTAAGGACATATACAATTTTCCATCTAAAACTAATTTCTTGCCACAGTAAGTTACAACAAAAAGCCTCTTCTGCTACTGCAATTTTGATTAAAATACAGTGATTATTGTAAAACTGCTTTCCAGTGGACAATGGAAAAACACAGGATTGAATTTGCAGCAATAATAACTGTAGATTATAGAAGAAATAAAAATAAAACAAAAGCCCTCAAACCTGCATTCAAATCATCATCCCTTCCTGCACTATTTCAATAGTCTCCTAACTAGTTTCGAAGCTTCTATTCTTGGACCTTTCCTCAATCTGTTACCTGAGAGAAGCTAATGTGACTGTTTTATAAACATAATTTAGATCATCTCATGCCCCTGCTTAAGTTACTTCAACAGCTAAGCAATGCTCTCAAAATAAAATCCACATTTCTTACTATGGCCCACCAGACCCTCCATGATGTAACTTTTTCTTACCTGTCCATCTTCGGTCAGTCACCTCCACCCTCACTAACTGCATTTGAACTCCAACTGGCCCCTTCTGTCCTTCCAGACTGCCAAATCCTGTCGTATCTCCTGGTTTTTTCACTTGCCATTTCTTATGCCTCGTGTGCTCTTGCCCAGCTTCTCCTCTCCCTGTAAGCCTCAATTCAAATGTCTTATCCTCAGAGAAACTTTTCCTGGCCACCCTGTGTGAAGTTGGCCTCCCAGGATCAGTTTCTATTACATCCTCTTGATAGCACTTATTAACTCCTGCACACAGCTTATGTCCACGTTTGCTGTCCATCTCCCACCATTAGACTATAAGCTTCACAAGAATAGAAACTCTCATTTTCACGCAGCATCCTCAGTCCCTCGCAGATAGTAAGTGCTCAGTACAGAGTTCTTATATTAATTACTGAATCCATAAGGGTGACTATAATTTTTTCTTGACTTCTCAGGTAGTATTAATAGCAAATTCATTTCAGCAACATACTCATCGTCAACTTTTTTCGAAGCTCATCTTTTTATGGTTCTGTTTACTTCTTATTCTCATGTCTTTTGTCTGGGTAGTAGCTTGTTCTAAGTGACAAAATGAACTAAAATGATGAAGGCAGTAATAATACAAAGTCTCCTCAGATGAAAGAATTTCATATAATGGCACAAAGTGCTTCCTATTTCTTAGAGATATTTCACTAAGGTACTCATGAGTAATACTGGCCATATACACTCTATTTCATTTGCTATAGAAATCTCTTCCATCAAACTACAAATACATATTGCAGAGCAATTTTTACCTTGAATAGGTTCATCAAGAACCCAAATACACAGGGACCAAAACCGTAACATTATTAACAGAGCCAGGCCTATAGTTGAGGTACCTTTTCCATTTATATGACATTTCCTTACTGCAATTCATAGAGTTCTGGGCCTTACTGTAATTCCTTCACCTAGCTATAGAAAGGATTGAAAGTGTTGCTATTTAAATCACTTTGCTCAGAGCAGCTTTCTTCTACCTGGTCCCTAGTTCAACTCACTTGACCCTCCTTCTACAGAGTGAATGCATGACTAAACTCTTTCTAACCTTGTTTATTCTTATGTCACTTGTACACACAATATACAAGGCACCACATTTACACTTTCTCTTGCTAACTTACATGACAGTTAAGAGTTACCACTGAACTGGTAAAGTCTTATCAAAAAGTCACTTATTTAGCAGTTACTGTGGTATCACATATTTCATGTCACTGACTTAAAAAATCAACACGTATAACCCTTATATGTTAAGTCATCAATTTCAATACATTCACCAACTGATTCTTCTTAAGAAATGCTACAAAAATCCAAACAGACTGACTAGCATTTCAACTTCTTTCCTATAAATCTGCTCCCTCACTAAAGGAACACAGGAAAGCAAAAACACGCCACAAAAGTAAAACACAGGTAACGGATGTAAAATAAAACTGAAGGTTAAGAGACCTAGATTCAAAGACTAAGAGACCACAGGCCACTCATTTGATTTCTCTGTTTATCAGCATTCCGAGGACTTAAAAAGGGCTTGCCAAACCTTCCCTAATTGCTTCTCAGACTTTATAAGGATATAAAATTATAACTGTAAAAATTACTTCAAAAAGTTTAAGAGTACTATCAAAATGATGATTCTGCAATTACTAATGAGTTCCCAAGGAATAAAAAATTACCAGTGTCACAGAAACAATTTTGTAAGCATTATATAACATTATCTTCACTAATCACATTATTCCTTGCCTCTTATTCCCTAATGGTAAAAAAACAAAAAAAAATTTCAAACTATTAAAAGTAATCTAAGAAAAAGTTACTACTCTCCTTATACCACTCCCTCTCACAAGTTCATTCCCCTTTTTTAAGTTCATAGCTCTATATGATTGTAGAGCCACAGGACACGAAAGCTGTGCTCTAGTCTCAACCCTGATACTCTCTACTGCAATGTCAGATGGATCATTTCACTTCCTTGGGCCCAGTTTCCTCATCTTTAAAATTAGGCAACTGGACTCCAGCAGTGGTACCTAGACTCCTGGGGCATGAGCAACCTCTTTCAATGTCAAAAAACCCAACTACACATGACAGTGGTGGAGTTTCTAGTATTACTGGTTGAGCTTTTATGAATTCAGTAAAACTTTTAAATGAATTTGCCTTTAATCGAAATGGCATCCATTCACAATGCTGTCATTGTACGGTAGTTCACATATTTTCACATATGTTAATCAGTACACATGAATACACAGACCTCTAGAAGTAATTAAATGACAATGGCCCTGGGCCTACAATATGGGAACTTTTGAACTAGAGAAGGTTTAAGAACTCCGCCATCCTGCCCTGTGCCCAGTTATGACATGACATGATCCTGTACAAGGGAGAGAACATAAGCTACTCACAATTCACAAGGTAGGTTAATGGGTTAAGCAAATGCTAGTTCTTCTAGCACTTCTATTTAATATATCCCTTTTTAAAGACTTGAAAATGTTTCTTTCTATAGCAATTTTTCTTTGGCCATCTTTGAAATGTGACTTTTCGCACAATATTCAAACAAAAGGAGCGAAATTTGAGTTTTCATTAGTCACTATGACTCCTTGAAGAGTTCATGCTTATTCCTTTAAAACGTAAGTACCTCGTCTATGTAGTGCATCGTCTTAAAAAAATGCATGATAGGAAGTCATGCTCTACAAGAAGTGCTACACAGTACAAATGAAAAAGATGTACGAGTGGTTATTACCTAACTTCCAAATAATCTCAAATGAACATAGGATAAAAATTAATATAAATATGTAGTAAATATAAAGTAAATGAGCCTATGCAGGACAGATTTACCAAAACGTTGCCCACTGAAAAATGTGTAAGTTTTTTTTTTTAATTTACTTATTTTATTTATTATTTATTTTTGGCTGTGTTGGGTCTTTGCTGCTGCGCGCGGGCTTTTCTCTAGTTGCGGCGAGCAGGGGCTACTCTTCGTTGCAGTGCGCGGGCTTCTCACTGCGGTGGCTTCTCTTGTTACAGAGCACAGGCTCTAGGCGCGTGGGCTTCAGTAGTTGTGGCTCACAGACTCTAGAGCGCAGGCTCAGTAGTTGTGGCGCACGGGCTTAGTTGCTCCACGGCATGTGGGATCTTCCCGGACCGGGGCTCGAACCCAAGTCCCCTGCATTGGCAGGCAGATTCGCAACCACTGCGCCACCAGGGAAGCCCGAATGTGTAAGTTTTGAAGGCAGACATAGGTAGACTAGGGGAGAGGAGTAAGAAAGGGGCTTCAGGTGTTGAGTTGTATGTGCAAAGAGACAAACTGAAACGACGAAGCAGCATGCTAATCAATGTTGGTTATCAGCAAACCAGCGTCAAGAAAAGCACCGTTTCAGGAAGCTTCTGAGCAATTTCAAAAGAAATCTTTGTAACCCTCCTGTGTACCTGTAATAGCAGTTGCCTTATATTTATGGAAGGAGTCTCAGTTCTCAGTGTCCTTTTCTCCTGCATAAGCATTTTCTCTTTGATTAGTTTTAACACCTCTAGGCATGAACACCAAAAATGAAAGATCAAAGAGTATCTAAATGCTGCTCTGATTTAAAAAACTGTTTCTCAGCAAGTACCAATCCTTTTTTAATTGCTAAACTGAATATCTGTTTTATTTCTACTTTTTTTCAGCCACTTTTGTTTTAAATGAGTTAGAAATCCATAAAAAGAGAGAAGAGTCAAGTGACCAGGTACAATCATTAATTCAAATAAAATATCCATAATGTTGAAATTACCAAAAGTTAATTTGCTACTCTGTTGAAAGCTTGGCTGGCATTCTAAAAGCAGAGATAGAGAAAAAAGATAGAGTTGCTAAACATGTTTTTACATAAAGGTAAGGGGCCATTTCACTTATTAAATATAGAAATATAGGTTCTGCTCAAGCCAAGTAGCTTTTAAAGTATGAAATTACATAAATGGCATTTTCTTCATGAGTAAACTGTGATGCACACATCTAATTATAATAGGCCTTTTTATAAGGTGATTACTTAACATCTGCCTTTTAAAATACATAATACAAAGTAACTTTGTTCACGACTCAACCACTGGTAAGCCAAAGAGTAAGCCAAATATGTACAAATGAAAACAAGTTTCCATTCTGACTTTGAACAGAACTGACAAAAAAAAAAAAAATTTAAGGAAAAAACAACTTTCATTTTTAAATATCAGAAAGATTCTCACCTGACTTCTATAAAAGAATGAAAGAATGGGAATTTTGTTTAAAATTCTCATGTTTAACAAAATTTTTTTTAAATAAGTGTAATTGATGTGTTTTAGCTTTCAGCTGAGGGTACAAAAATCTTTGCACACAAAACCTCTAAGAAACACAGAAGATCAAGAGTAATATAAAAGCCTTATTCTAGATGTTGGTTACAGGAGATAAGTTCAGTTCTTTAAACTTCCTTATTTCTTTTTTCTTAGTTCTTTCTAAAATGCAACATTATATGGGCATGGAGAACCCTGTGGCGAATTTTACTTGATCTAATTCAGAGTTGATAACTGGAAGGAAAGGTCATAGGACCTCTACAGAACATACTAATTAGAATATACTAACACAGTATAGAATATTTTTTGTTATTCTTTTTCATTGACTCCTTAGATTTAGCCTTCTCAAAAATAATTTTTCCAAGTAGGTGGCATATATACAAATCACTTCATGAGTATGCAAATCAAATAGTTTCAATTGTTCAATATTAACTACTGACAATAACAGAGCGGGTGGTCTGAGCATTAATGACAAAGCAGCTTCACCATTTCAAGAACTAGCTGACTGTCTAGAAAGACTGGTTGTTAAAATGACAGCACCTTCATAATCAACAAGATACAACAAATTTGAAAAGCTGATGGGAAAACATGTTTTACTGTGGACACATTTATATTTCTCTAAATGCAATATATAAATTCATGTTATTACAAAGGGAAAACAAGAATAAAATGTGAACACTCCACTTACTCTCTTAAAATGTCTCAAAAAAAAAAAAAGAGGAGAGAAAAATCAACTTAAATAAGCCAGGATTTTTATTCTTTTACTGCATATGACAAACTTTTAGGTTATAATGTGTAATCATCAAATTAATAAAGTAGATTTTGAAAATGATCCACTACACATCAGAACACACACACACACACACACACACACACACCCCACAATGAAGTTATTCACCTATTAGAGAAACTGCAAAACCAACAGCACATAGGAACCTACGGCAGAATAACACATAAGGGATATTAAATTTAAAATTCTACCCTTAAAAAAACTTGTATAATATGCAATATATAATTTATAGACATAAATAAAATGTACATGGTGCTTTACAATTTGCAGAGTGTTTTCATATTAAATTGTTTGATTTTTCACAATAACCCTGAGAGAGACACAGGACAAGGGTTATTATTCCGGTTCTAATAATGAAGAATTGAAACAATAAGGTGGCTGAGAAAATTTTACATTGAACATAAAACAATTAGAAAGAAAGGAAAAACAAAAGGGAGACTCAAGTAGACATATAAAACCCAATGACATTAAATAAAGCATATTTATATAACTACATTAGTACTATCACCTCTGCTAATGGCAACAGAATGAGTCCCCATAACTTTCTACAAAAGAAATGGCTAAAATTTTGAATATCGGAAATAATAAAAATGAAAAGTATCCTTTTACCTTCTTTGTTAGAGCAGGCATTTAAAAGACTCCACCAACTTTATATAACTACTCCTCAAGAACATATTGATGGAGATTATTTAGAAAAAAGTATATCCTCATTTATAACTCATATTGAATTAGAAGTCTACCTGATTCATCACTAAAATAATAAGAATTCCACCCACTAACATCCCCATAGCTATATCTGAGCTTACTGCCATCTTTGAACAACAAATCTATCACTTATTCAATAGAAGCAATGGAGCTGTGATCTGATCATTTGGTCCAATAAATTGTTTAAAAAATACAAAAACAAAAATTAAAACAGACCTCAAGCAGAAGGCTTTTCAAAAAGGCTTTCTTTCCCACTCATAATTGTCATTTTACTTTGAAATATTCACATACAATCAGGTCTTCCAAGTCATCCAATTTATTTCAAAGGCTTTTTACATGCCATTCCTCAATGCTGTTCTATTTTAAATACAGTTTTATTTATCTAGTATTAGATATTGTGTACAATGAAACATATTAAACCTTAAACTCTTCACCTAGATTAATCCCACAAACCAACATTGTGCATACCATACTTCCACACATCCTAGCACTTAAAAGATACTGATTTAGAAAGGCAATTTGCTGCAAAGTTAATAACTGAATTTAATCAAAGTTTGCTACTTTTTTGCTTAAAAACAAGTGAAACAAAGGAAGAAGCAGGTAATACAATGGCATATACTCTCTTTTAATATCTAAATTAGTACCTGCAAAAGCTTAATGAAGTTTGCAGATACCTTGCAAGCCTAGGGCATGGATAACACTCCAAATCACTGCAATGAGGTACTCAACAAACCAAAACTTTTCAATAAAGTACATGGCATTTAGATCTGAAAATATAACAAACACTATGGTCCTTCATTCATACTAAAATTAATATGATAAAACTAGTCAAATGAAAATTATGAAAGCCAGGCCAAGGGCTAAAGAAAAAAATATATACCGCAAAGCTAAAGGTTAAAAAAATGGCAAAAATATCCCTCTGGCTTCTCGTGACTTATCACATTTATCATACACTAAAAAAGTCAAAATGCTAATGAGAGGTTAGAACTGGCAAACCCCATCACAATGTCAAATATGCATACTATTAAAAACTCCATTTTCCCCCTCAGGTAAATAAATATGCATCATGTCTACTGCAACACTTCTTTTCATGTAGTAAAATATGCAAGGTAACAGCTTACAGAATAAAAATACCTTGGGGCAAAATGACCCCACACATTCCTGTGTATAATACAGCGATCAAAATGATAAATACATAGGGCTTCCCTGGTGGCACAGTGGTTGAGGGTCCGCCTGCCGATGCAGGGGACGCAGGTTCATAGCTCAGTCCGGGAAGATCCCACATGCCGCGGAGCGGCTGGGCCCGTGAGCCATGGCCGCTGAGCCTGCGCGTCCGGAGCCTGTGCTCCGCAACGAGAGAGGCCACAACAGTGAGAGGCCCGCGTACCGCAAGAAACAAAAACAAAAACAAACAAACAAAAAAGCCAGTCACAAAAGGACAAATATTGAATGAGTCCACTTGTACGATGTATGCAGAGTATTCAAATTCATTGGGACAGAAGATAGACTGGGGGGAGGGGGAAATGGACAGTTACTGTTTAACAGGTACAGAATTTCAGTTAGGGAAGATGAAAACATTCTGGAAATGAATACTGGTGATGGTTGCACAACAATGTGAAAGTACTTAACACCACTCAACTGTACACTTAAAAGTGGTTAAAATGGTATATTTCACGTTACATATATTTTACCATGATATAAAAAAAAAACGTTTACTAATTACATCTATCCTTCACTCTCCTTAATGTTTCTGCTAAGGAATAATAGCATTTCCATAATTCTTTGTAAATATTTTGTGTCATTTAGTTAATGAATTATCTTTAAAAGGCAGTACTTCTTTACATTAATAATTAAAATAGGAAATAGGTCCAAAACAAAACATCAGGCTCACTAATAAATGAGACTCTGCATTGAGAAAAAGTGGAAGGAAGATTGCATTTGGGTCAGTGAATTTGGGCAAGGCCTAGAACCAAACAGCTGCAATGTACTCTCTCCATCTGGGAAGCCACAGTCAGATGGAATATATGCACCTACAACAATGTGGTAGGGCCCTCATTATTTTTCACAACTCCAGATTAGCCTTTCGAATCATAAAAAGTTCAGCAAATTGCCTAAGGTCATCTTGCTGATGTTAGAAATCAGTTTCCAACTCTTTATAAAAGAGCTGACAAATCACAGCTTTTAATATTGCAGACTCAGAAGAATGAGTGAAGAATCAAAGTATTTCTTTGAAAATCACTATTGTGAGGAGAAAAATTTAAGTTGCATGAATCAATAAATTAAACTCCTATCCATGAAAACACTGCACTTTGTTTTCTGACAGTTCTCCCTAAATTAGATCTGAGTATTATACAAGATGGTCTGTACATGTTCCCTTCCAATATGCTCCATAAATAATGGTTTCATGTGTGTGGCTGTTTAAATATACCCATATAAAAACCCACAAGGGAGAAAGAATGTGTGGGAAAGTTAACCAGTCTCATATTTTTAGTTGACTTACCAACTTGACTTTTTTTTTTTAATGAAAACAGAATACTGCACAATGGATGAATGCAAAAGAATGTTTTTTATGTGTTGTCATCCTCTTCAGATTCTAGCAAACACACATGTTACTTTTCATGATCCCTGTATCTCTCTCTTGGGAATCCTGTATATATATATGGTTTGAATGAAAATATAACAGTAAAATATATAATGAAATAACATCAGTAGATACTCACTATTTCAAATATAAAGCAAACTTTTCCAGTATGAATTTCTCCACGTCACTAAAAATGTCTTGAGAAGAGTCAAGTCTGAAAGGCTATTAATCCAACCTAGTCTTCAAAACTAATTAAAGCAGTTTATGAAAGATGTAATGTGGGGAACAATGCTTATCAATTCAGTTGGAAATAGCCATCAAATTGTAAATATATATGGCAATATAGAACCATCCAACAAATGTCTCACCGTTAATGCAAAGTAGGTTTTTTAATGTTGTAAACATAAATACTAACTGAATTAGCATACCCCTTAAAAAAAAAATTCCTTCGTTCTTTTTCATTCCTAAAACTGTTCATAGCTCTTAGAAGCACAATACATGAAAATAATCCACATATGGGTTAATCTTGCATTGCCAGATCAAGAAAATACAACGCTGCAAAAGAGAACTGAAATTCATCACTCAAAGTTCATGGGAAAGAGAGGCAGCATTCTTAGGCCTTTAATAAATCCTAAATTCACTCTTCAATTTAAAAGATGAAAATGGAAACTTCTCACTGATTATCAAGCTAATCTGGGATTTTAGTGAAAGACAACTTCAGCCCACTTCTTCTCAGCACCCCCCAGCCACCCCAATCACTCCTCAAAACAGCTCTCCACCACAAAAGCAAAATATCTAGCAAATTTTATACCAGTGTCCACAAGACTGTGGGTATCTGCCACAGCCTGGCAAGTAATGTGCAGAAACAGACCCCTCTCCTACAGAGGGGTAACAGGAAGGGGTGGGTCTAGTGTAAGAATATTACCACACTTCCCATTCAATCAAAAGAAAAATACCCATTTGCATCAATATTCTAACAAAAATCCATGATACAAATAAAGATCCCCAGGCCAAATTCTTTCCAGTAATAGTTGGTATGAGTAAGGAGATCATATAGGAATAGACAGGTTGGATTGATGATTCTTTGACGTGAAACAGATGTTCCTTTCAACTCTGGGCACAGCTAATTTAAAATAATGGTTAAACAAAGACCTTTCGAATTGGTATGATGTCTCTATTCCTCATACATAAAGGAAGCTGGTCATAATTCACTTTCTTACTCTGAAACTCTACTTCCATTTCTTTTTCACACATCAAAAGATCTATCTAAATTACAATACTTTCTTACCTATGTGTTACATGCACATATGTTATAATGAAAATTAATCAGGTTAGTAAACCAATAATACCTATAGTACACTACAGGGTACTATCTTTTTCATAAACTATTTTGTACTTCTTGAATGTGTTTGTGTGTGTACAGTATTTTCCTCCAGTCCCAGGAACATATACAAGATAAATAAAAACATAGGTTTTCACAATAAACTTGGACACAAGCGTTCATAGCAGCATTATTTATACTAATAGCCAAAAAGTGGAAACAATCCAAATTCCCGTCAACTGATGAATGTATAAACACAATGTGGCATATCCATATAATGGAACATTAGTCAACAATAAAACATGCTACAACATAGATGAACTTTGAAAATATTATGCTAAATGAGAGAAGCCAGTCACAAAAGACTACATGATATATGATTATATGTCTATAAAATGCCTAGAATAAGCAAATTTATAGAAATACAAAGTAGACTAGCGGTTGCCTGGAGTTGTCAGGGGAAAGAAGGAAAGGTGGGAACAGGGAATAACTGCTAATAGGTAAGGGGTTTCTCTGGGGAATGAGGAATCTCACATTTAACACAGCAAAACCTGAACTCTTGATTTTCCACCCCAATCTACTTCTACTCCACTACTCCCCATCTCAGTTAACAGCACCACCTTTGGACAGTTGATTTGGCTACAAATCTAGTAGTCATGCCTCTTCACTTTCCTTCACACCTCACAATCTTTCCACCAGCAAGTCCTATATTTTCTCCTTCCAAAATACATCCTTCTCACCGTTATCTACTGCCACTTTCACGTCTCCCATAGGCTGCAAGAGTCCCCTAACTAGTCTTGTTTTCACTCACACATCCTTCCAATTTCTTTTCCACATGGCAGCCAGAGATTTTTAAGACAAAATCTGGTCATATCACTTCCCTGATCCACATCCTCAATATGGCTTACGACTGCTTTAAAATAAGATTCAAACTCCTTAATATTGGCTAAAAGGCTCTATCCAATCTGCCCTCTGCCCACCTCCCAAGATCACTTGTGCTGTGTGTACTTCTCTCCTCCTGGCTAATTACACTCCAGATTTGATGACTTTCTTCCTACTCTTTAGCAAGCTCATTGTCACCTTGGTCTTTTGGCCTGGAATGTTCTTCTCTCACATTTTCTCATAGTTTGCTTCTTATTATTAACATCTCAGCTCAAATGCTAATGTCCTCAGAGAGGCCTATCCAAAGTAACCCCACTTGGGGTCACTAACTTATGGCCCTGTTTTATTTACTTCATAGCACTGTATGGCACTTATCTATTTAAATGGCTCCTCCAGCCTCTCCCATACCAAGTTTGCTCAAACCTGTATTTCTAGAATCTAGAAATTTGCCCACTCATAGTAGTTGCTCAATAAATGTGTGTTCAGTAAATGAGTGAATGAATGATGACTGATGTAATGGGGGTAAAATAAGACATGAGATCCCTTGGAAACTAGAGAAACAAAGTCCAGGGCTACAAAAACTTCAGCATAAAAGACCTCAAATTTCCATTTATTAGACAAAAGCTAGTAACTCAGAATGGTGTAAAGATGTCTTCTTTTCTAGAACTTAGAAGTCCAAACTCAAGACACAATGTCATTTGTGGGAAATCAGTTGGTAGAGGGAGAGAAAAGTAGGAGTAATTAGATACTAAACATCACAGTAACATGCAAAGGGAGAAAGAACTGGGAAATGAATGAGGGAATGGAAAAGTATTTGATGTAAGAAGACAAAAATGAAACACATTCTGATCACATCTACCTCAATTACAATCTTTGGGTTCATTGCCTTTGTAGTGAACTTAGAAAAACAAACAGAAAAATGACGCAAACTTTTAAGAAAATTATTCACTATACCAATGCTTTTGGGAAAATTTATCAAACCAAAAGTCCTTATCATCATAGTCAATGAACCAGAGATATGCATATAGGAAAGTAAGCAAAGGCACATAAAACTGAGTGTTCGTGACGATAAACCTTATTAAAGGTTGGTCATAATACATCCAGGATGAACTAGCTTATGTCTTTACAATATTTATTTCATATTCCTGATCTGTAATAATTTTCCTCCACAAGCAGTGCTTTCCTACTGATGAAATTATGGATAACTCAAACATTAAAGGCTGCTTGCAGAGTCTTTTGTTTACGTAGAGAAATTGAAAAAAATTGATAGAAATTAGGGAAATAGCTAATATAGATTGTGAACTGAAGAGTCCCCAGGCTTCCCTTTCAGGTAGAAGGAGAAATCTGCTACCAAACATTCCAAAATGGTATCATTGTGGCTGTCATTCCTGTAGAATAAAATTTTCTTCCCAATTTTCTGCTTCCTAACTTCCTCTGTCCTGCCAGACGTACCGTAGAAAGAACATAATAGAATGACAACAGCAAGGGCTTTTGCTATTACCTAGGGTTGGATTTAAATTATATTCTTACTAGTTGTACAAATTAAAGAAAATATTTTAAAAAAAAAAAAAAACAGAAAAGAAAAAGAAACCTTCCTCCTTAAATGTTTAAAAAGTGCCAGAATCCTTCACCTTGTGAAGCCCTAGGCAGTTTGGTCCTAGATTCAAGGCCATGTTCACTGTACCTGCTAATGATCCTCTGCACACTGCTTTTGGGGGACCCCTCTCTACAATCCGCAAAGACCATCCCAAATCTGTTCTAAGCTCTCACTCCTACTTCTATTTCTCTTATTCTCAGCTGAACTGTAACTGACTTCTTCTCCACTCCAAATGCCTTAAGACTTAAGACTGTACAAATCTGTGCAGCCTTCTCCTGCTGCCCCCTTAAGAAGAAGGTCTTTTTCCCACACACACCCAAGTCTCCAGGACTCTACCTCCCAGATTTTACCCTCTTCCCTTACCTTATCAGTCTTTCTATTCTCTAGTGATTCTTTTTCCTCTTCCTTCAAATAAGCTTCAGTTTTACTTATCACCAAAGTTAATTCCCTTGACGGGGTTAATCCCTGAAATTACCCCTTGGCATGTGTGTCTGTCTCTCTTTTCCTACTTTATTAAACCAGCAAGGTTTCACATGTTATCTCCATTTATTCTTTAATCCGAAGAAATAGGTTTTGTTCTTTCTCCATTCAGCAAATATTTATTAAATACCAATTATACTTCAGGCAACATGCTCAGTTACAAGGATGTGAAGACGCATAACAGACTAGCCTGACTGATCCTCATGACTGCTTCGCTCACGTAACTGAAATTCTGCTATCTGGGAAACCAAGGCCTTTTCTTGGTCCTCATTTCCTTCTATTTCTCTGTAACACCGAACATCACTAGCCATCCCCTCCTTTGCAAAAATTCTCTGAGTTCAAAGCACTGCATTTTCCTTTTCTGACATATCCTATCACTTCTCTTAAACTAATCCTACTTCCCCCTTTCATCCATTAAAATGCAGGTATTCCCCCACATCACTGTCCTAGGCTCTCTTTTCTTTCCTTTCTATCTTCTGTCCTTTGTGATCTTTTCCACTAGCACATCATCTCTGTGCAGACAAGTCACAAATAGCAGCTAAACTGATTACTGCAGTTTATTATAGATTAAAAACAAACAAACAAACAAGGCTTGGAGAGGTTACTAAGTTCACCCAAGATCACAAGAACTAAGAACTGGTAAGAGACAGGTCTTGAACCTTGGCAATCTGATTTCAGAGCAGATGCTCTTAACCTGTACAGTGTACTGTGCTGCTTCCCGAGTCCCTTTCTCAAGGATCACGCTCAATTTTCAATGGTCTTTTAGACATTTCAACCTGAATATACGGCTTAACCACACGTCAATTCATCATCTTCCTTCATTAAAATCAGTTCTTGATTTTGACTTCTCAGTTTGTTATATGAAAGTTACAATTTTCCCCATGATTCAACTTGAAACCCCAGTCAGCCTTATCCTTCATTATCTTAAGGTTTCAGAATTTTAGTATCTTACACTCTAAGCCAATCCATCCTTCTTACTCACTGCTGCCCAGTAATGTCTTAGATGACCTCTTTAAAGTGTCACCACTGTATTTAAGACAATATTCTCAACTTGGCAATCAAAGACCTTCACATGTTTACAAACTTTTTTTTTTCCTGATTTCCCACAGATTCTCTATCTTCTGCCCAAATATTTCTGCACCCCTGTGTCCTTTATCCTTCTTCCTTCCTCCCATCCATCTTAACTTCTACTTCCTCAGTGTTACTTTTCTTGCTCCCACAACTAAATGGCGCTACTAGGTACACTGAATTATCATACTACATTGTTTTATTACTCATCTTTATCTTTTCTATAATCATTTATGTGTCTCCTATTCTCCAAACCATGCTATCAGTTTTTTTGTGGGAACTGAGCATATTTTATTATTTTCATGCCTCCTACAGCTTGCTTTTGCCAGGCATAATGCAAATAGTTCTGACAACTTTTAGGGAAAATGCTAACCTTGCCTTCTTTCCTCAGCAAGAGTAGATATAGGCTATCGTATTCTTCATTATTAAATGTTAAGCTCCCAAAGGTACATAATCATACAGAGGAACAGAGAGACAGACTTTACTTTCTTGGGGACAAAAAAGCAGGATATAAAATGTTTTAAAGATAGAACATTTTTATAGGAATACGGTTACTGACCCAGAGACCTACCCAAATTCCAGTCCAGGTAATTCGCTCCTTGCTCTCTAAATCCCTCTGCTATTTCAGCTGGATAATGCTGGCTCCTCCACTCCGTGGCCCAGGAGGGAATGGGACGTGCACTATGAAACAGCTGCAACATGCCACTCGGGAGGACAGGCCTCCCCGCACTGGGCACAAGAATCCCCGAGTGTCCCTAACCCACACTCCAGAAGTACTGTGGAACTCAGTTAGGGAACGTCTCAGATCCTTGAATGAAAGACGCTAACCAAGCATTACTGTGAGCTACAAGAATTTTTCAAAAGACTCATTTCTCACTTCCCTCCACATTTCTTCCCCAAAGCTTGCTATAAACAGTCTGAATGAAACATTTATATGCTAGATGGAGGAGAAATTATCCTCTCACAGCTAAGTGCTATTTTTTATTTATTTATTTTTGCAGTATGCGGGCCTCTCACTGTTGTGGTCTCTCCCGTTGCCGAGCACAGGCTCCGGACGTGCAGGCTCAGCGGCCATGGCTCACGGTCCCCACCGCTCCGCGGCATGTGGGATCTTCCCGGACCGGGGCACGACCCTGTGTCCCCTGCATCGGCAGGCGGACTCTCAACCACTGCGCCACCAGGGAAGCCCGCTAAGTGCTATTTTTAAGACTGACTCTGTGTGTGTTCACTGTATATTTCTAATACTGGTATCTCTCAATTTGGATTTAGTTGGTTCAGATTATTCTAAAACATAAAGTCTCCTACCTAAAATAGTTTCTCAAAGTTTGCAAAAGGTCAACAGATATTAATTTCATTAAAAAAAATCATTATTACTTTAAAAGATTAACTCTCTCAGTGATCCTTTAGCCATCCTTGTTCAAGTCTTAGGGCCTTCTCTATACTGTGTCACTGGCCGATTACAGATACTGTGATTATTAGCACTAAACAGATACAGTGCTGTAAGTAATCCAATAATTGGTTCTCTGTCAAGATGAGATATGATATCTTTTTCTTTCAAACAGACTTAAGGTTAACAATTAAATTTTGTTTATCCTTTCTCCTGATCATAAAATACATAGGAAGCAGGGGCAAAGTCAATCCAAAGAATATTTATTTCCAAAAATAATTTCCAAAGCATATAAATACTAGTGAAAGTAGGCCTCAATCCTATTTACATTTATAGGAGTTAAATAGTTCTCTGATACTTTTTTATTTTTCCATCTCCAATTCTACTAGAATGAAAACTGGCCTAAATGAAAACTGGCCTGAAATCAGGAGGCCTACACTCAGATAACAGTAGACTTTGACCCTGAAGTTCTGCTTGCAAACTGGAATTAGGATTTTTCCCACCCTACTTTCTAACGACTATACCAACCTTGAGTCACTGTTTTTGAGGTCAATAGAAGGCTTTCTCTTCCACAAAGCTCCTACACCAAAACAAAAATATTCTACTATAAATTATATATATATATACATATATGTATACATAGAGAGAGAATAAAACAATATAGCCCCCCTCTAAACTACAGGTTACATAGTCCTTAATATTAACAAAACTGGGGAGATCTTACAAATTAAAATGTTTTATAGATGCTAAGTTCCCTTAAAAATAAAAATAAATAGGAGGAAAATATTGCATGGTTAAGCCTAGCTAGGGAGGTTAAATATTTAAATTGAAGTTGTCTTCTAAGTGAATGAGAGATTTTTTTCCATTATTTAATGGGAAATTTAATGGGATTTAATTTATTTAATGGGAAGGGAATAAATTACTATTTTCTACCATCAGCTTGTACTACATTATATATCATATCACAGAATTAATCTGTTAATTTTGAGCTTTTCTTAAAAGAGTATAGTGTATACAAATCTAACTGCTAAAAGTTCTGGGTCCCTAAATATGTTAATATGTTATCATAATATGATGTAGTTTGGGAGTCATTTATTCATTCATCTATTCAATAAATATCTGTGAAGGATCCCAGTCACTACTCTAGACACTGGGAATTCAGGGAGTGAATAATGTCAATACCATTTTTAGACAACTTACTTACCTTTGGCTTTGAACCAAAACCTACATTTTCTTAACAAGTTATTCATCCAATATCACAACTGCAGAAACCGTCTAGTTTTTCTTGTTTATAAACACAAATGGCATTCCCTAGGGCACTTTTAATATTGGTTGATTTTTTTTAAAAAACTCTAATTATCCTCCTGTCCTTTATCTTTCACTCAGTCACTCAAATTTTTTTTTTTTTGTATTTGCCTCAAAGCTAAATGAAACAAAATATGAGGTAGATAAGTTATTATTCCTCTCTTATCAGCTGTTCATCCCTAATGACTCAGGGATGTAAAATCCCCAAAACCCAACATATTTAATACCTTCCAACAGATCCTGCTGCACTTAAATGATTCACTGAAAGAAAAAATGTCCATCTCTTTTCATCAATTTTTGCATGCTTTCATGAAACTTTATATACAGTAAGTTGACCACTCAGGGTTAAAAAATACTTATATACTTTCCAGTTCACTTTTTATTGGCACTTAATGATTTCTTTGCTTCTCATTAATTTTTAAAATAATATCCTATTATATCTTTTCTATCCATCTTTAAATTCAAAAGTGGTCATTTTCAAAACCCAGTTCCGAGATCAGCTCCTCTAGTAAGTTTTCCCTTACCTTTCAACAACCCAGTTACCTTCTTATACCCCAGAATGAGTAAATATTTCCGTTGTGACACTCATCAACCTGCCTGATAATATACTTCGATTGTGACATTTATCAACCTGCCTGGTAATATACTTGACTCCACATCTATTTCACCTTGAAATGAAGGACCTTATCTTTGTACTTTTGTTTATCTAGCAGGGGGTGTGGAACAAGGTAACTGTTCTTTTGTTAAATTGAAATTGAAATTTAGAATCATGCTTCCCAAAATTCAGTTTTACTAGCATACTTAAATGTTACTGGTGGAAATGTACAACATTTGCATAATGCAATCTGGCAACATTTATCAAGAATTTTGATAATTCAATCCTCTAACCCATTAATTCTCCTTTATGAATATCCCCTAAGAATTAGAAATATGAAAAAGTTTTACAAAACAATGTTTACTATCATATCATTTATCATAGCAAAGAACAAATTTTTTTTAAAAAACTAGCAATACTAAAACTTATGTTTTACTTAGCAAAGTGTAATTCAAAGGATTTGTAGTCACAGGGAAATTTTATAATATTAAGCAAAAAAGCAGGACACAAAATTGTGTATTTTAGTCTAGTATTCTGACAAATTAAGAAGAAAAAAAGAAAGAAAACAAAATAGTAACAGTGATTGTTTGGGGTAACAACTTTGAATGTGTCTTCCTCTTTCTATTTTTCTGTACTTCCCTGATTCTGTATTTAGAATATATATTTTTATATAATTTTTAAGTGTTTTTATCCAAGTTGGTAATAAATAATTTGAAAAGTATTTCAGAGGTATGTCCAAAGTATACATTTCTCTCTGTAACAAATATGAATATATATATAATCTTTAATATAAAAGCATATACACTGGGCTTCCCTGGTGGTGCAGTGGTTGAGAGTCCGCCTGCCGATGCAGGGGACACGGGTTCGTGCCCTGGTCCGGGAAGATCCCACATGCCGCGGAGCGGCTAGGCCCGTGAGCCATGGCCGCTGAGCCTGTGCGTCCGGAGCCTGTGCTCCGCAACGGAAAAAAAAGCATATATGATTTGCTTTACTAAAATAATAAAAGATTCATCATAAATAAAGTTTCTACAAAATGGCCAGAATGTTCAGCTGAACTAATTTCACAAATCACTTCTGCCACATCTGGCCTTTAAATTGCCATTTTAAAATATGATTGAAATGCTTTTATGAAAAGAGCATATTTTCTAAAATATATATATGATATACACTGTAAAGTTATAGAATTGTGAAATCCCCAATTTCCTGTAACATATCACACAAGAAAAGTTCCTTGAAGAGGAAACACAAATAAGTGCTCTAAAATATGTGTTGTTTTAAAATATTGAAACAAGTACACTTCCTAGTCCTTCCACCAAGTTTCAGAATTGACAGACACAGCAATTATAACAGCTGGCCTCTAACTGCCTTTACTAAAAAATCAAATAATTACTCTAAGCAAATAATATCCATGATTTGTGTATCCAAAACTCTATAAGGTATCACCAAAATGCTTTTTAAAGTGAGCTTTGTTAAAAGCTAAGTGAAAAAGTAACCACCTCTGGAGAATGGATCAAAAATTTTTAAATCCAATCATGTTTTAAAAATTTAATGATGACATGAATCTGACATTACTGAAGTGATACTGATGGACACACAATGAAAATGTCACCCCTTATTATTGAGCCACTTTACATTACATGGTTTAAAAAAAAAAAGCAATGAGAATTTGTACGTAGTTGCTCAAAAATTTACTGAATTATACAAAATTCTTTCCAATGAATAACCTGTCATCTGAAAGCTAATGGAATAATTAGGGAATTGTGAATAATTGAGAATTAATTTATTCAGTTAGTGAATGCCACCTGACATGAAACTTTAGCTCAATTTTCATTTATTTTATCTGTCATAGGACTCTGTTAATCAGAGGTCTATTTCAAAAGACAGAATCTTATTTGCTCACCCATTCATTTGTCCATTCATGCAACAAACATTGACAAGTATATGCAATATTGTAATTACCGTGCCAGGCACAAATTCAAAGATAAGTTTAAAAATGTCCACAAGGGGCTTCCCTGGTGGCCCAGTGGTTGAGAATCTGCCTGCCAATGCAGGGGACACGGGTTCGAGCCCTGGTATGGGAGGATTCCACATGCCACAGAGCAACTAGGCCCGTGAGCCACAACTACCGAGCCTGCGCGTCTGGAGCCTGTGCTGCGCAACAAGAGAGGCTGCGATAGTGAGAGGCCCGCGCACCGCGATGAAGAGTGGCCCCTGCTTGCCACAACTAGAGAGAGCCCTCGCATAGAAACGAAGACCCGACACAGCAAAAATAAATAAATTAATAAAAAAAAAAAAATGTCCACAAGATGCTTGAAAGCTACAACATAAATAACTGCAATACAAGGGGAGAGATGTGACAAGCTCCTAAAGAAACATGAAAAAGGTACTCAAAGGATGAGAAAAATCATCACATCTGGCTAGAGAAGGGAAGGAGGGGCAGAGAGGAAGTCAGGGATGGCTTCCTGGAGGAAGCAGCACCTGAACTGGGTCTTAAAGGAGAGAGGAGTTCAACAGTACTAGGTGTACTCATTCCACCTGCAGGGTGGAGCCGGACCTTTTCCCCTTCCTTTGAACATGCTGCTTTACTTTGCCTGGCCAACCATTTCTCCTTTTTTTTTCTAACAGGCTCACTTATCATTCTAAACACAATCTCACGCATAAATCTCTTCATGAAATCTGTGATACCAACCACCTCCAACCGTATCTCCGTTGAAGGCCCTGTGAATACCTCTATTACAGCCCTTAAAAGCTCCATATACTGTATTTACCAGGCCAGCATCCACATTAATAGACCATGAAATACCTGAGGGCAGAATCTCTACCTTTCACATCCATCTCTAGATCTGATCAAATGCTCAGCACAGTGGGTACTTAAAGATCTAATGATGAGGTGACTAAATGAATAAAAAATGTTGCAACTATCAGCTGGAAAACCTGTGTAAGAAGCTATTTAAAAGAGTTGAATGAAGAGGAAAAGAAAGCTCAAATTAGAATGGTGAGAAAGAAGAGAAGGAAAAGGAGTTGAGACAGGTTAAGGGAAAGACTGGTTAAGGAAAAGAAAGGAATTAAGCCTTCTTGAGAGCCTGGGGAAATTATGGTGCCATTCACAGAAGGGGAAAATTGGCGAGTCCACTGGGCACATGGAGAGTTTGGGCCTGGATTACTAGTGAATACACGTCAGCAGAAATTTAAGTTATCTATAACATAGCCTCCAAAAATTGCAAAAGTATTTCTTTACCAAAACATCAAATTTTAATTTAAACACTAATGTCATAATGTGGCATATCTCAACTCTCTATAACTTCCCTATAAGATAGAACAAAAATCTGATTAATTTTCACTTACTACATTTACCTTTAATAAGTTAGTTTTATACAACTTACTCTTACTGATTTCAATGTGTACACATCATCATAAATGAAATTTCTTCAAAAGAAATTTCTTGTTACTAAAAAATTCCAAGTAATTTAAGCCTTCTCTAGCCTTAAGGGAAAGGGTAAGATTATATACTAATATATGAGAATTAATGCAGTTTATTCCATGATTCAAACACATACAACTCAAAATAAAATACAATTTACCTAGATAATAAGTGCATAGTCTTTCCATTGGCACCTGATTCATCGACTAAGATCAACCAGTTAATTAAAAAGTCCCAGAGTATAGGGAAATAAAAGAGGTAGCTCTCCCAAAAAAGTTAGGGGTAGTGATTAACTCTTAGAATGAGGCAAGGGATGGGAATCAGCAAGAACACACAAGGAGCTTCAAAAGTAAAGGGAATGTTCTAATTATTAAGTTGGGTGGAGGTTTACTAGGTGCTTGATTACTGTTTTATAATTAAATATGCATAATTGCATATATCAAATTTTATGTAACAATTTTTTTAATCCCTGTGCAATCTAACAAAAAGTAGAGAACCTTAGGTAGAACAATTAACTGTATATAAATATTACATAACAATATTATATATGTATCTTTATACTACTTGCTATACCCACGAGTTATTTTTCCAACAAATAAAAAACTTAAGTTTGTATTTTTCTTTCAGTTGCCATACTTCTGTATGAATTTGACACATACAACAGTGCTGTCCAAGAAGAAACAATGAAACACACATTTGTCTTCCATTCTTCACTGGTCTAACAAGATGAGGTAGAGGAGAATGCCTTTCTGAGCAGGTTTCTCTGCGCTTTGGCTAAGAGCTGAGTTTTAAGTAAATCATTTAGAAGAAGTAATCCTAGGAACTTTATGTTAATCAGTTAATAAATTAAGTTCACCAAAATATTTCATTCTTCTGTAATTATTTTCCTACCTTTTTTTGGGGGGGGGGGTGCTGTGTTGGGTCTTCGTTTCTGTGCAAGGGCTTTCTCCAGTTGCGGCAAGTGGGGGCCACTCTTCATCGTGGTGCACGGGCCTCTCACTATCACAGCCTCTCCTGTTGCGGAGCACAGGCTCCAGACGCGCAGGCTCAGTAGTTGTGGTTCACGGGCCTAGTTGCTCTGCTGCATGTGGGATCTTCCCAGACCAGGGCTCGAACCCGTGTCCCCTGCATTGGCAGGCAGACTCTCAACCACTGCGCCACCAGGGAAGCCCCCTTTCCTACCATTTTTAAAAGATTTTTCACTACATTGTTTTCCTTTCACAAAAGAGCATGGTGAGGCCTTCTGAAACTTCATTTTGATCTTATGTTACTGCAGCAATTAAAACACTATCTTCTCTCACAAGTTGGAACCCCAAATATATTTTCCAATAAATACTCAGTTCCATACATTGCATTGGGAATACAAAGATGTATATAAGACATAGTTCTTTTTATAAAGGAACCTGAAGTTTAGAGGGGAGATGAGTCAAGCACATACAGATCAGTACAGAAAGGTTAAGATAAGTTCTCTGTAACAGCAATCAATGGGATGTGATGATAGAAAAGATCCAGGCTTTAGAGCCAGAGAAAACTGGGTTGAAATTCTTGATTCTAACATTTACTAACACTGAGGCTCTTAGTAACTATTTAAAAATGGAGATAACATTGTCTATCTGAATGCTGCAGTGTGGATTAAATAAAGTGTCTTAAAAGGAGATTGTAGTATTAAAAAGGGTTCACCTAACTAAAAAAAGTCAATGATGATGTTGTTCTGTGACTGTGTATAATTATAATAGTTGATATTTAAAATCAAAACCTAACAACAAACAGAGCTGTGCTCTCTCCCCTCCAAACCTACCAGTTTTCCCATCCTAGAGTAAGAGACAGGTTATGGCAGATGAAAGGTCTATGAATTCACCTTAGTATAGTGATATCTACTTTAACTGGAATCATAAGAATTTTGTCACCTAAAAAATTTCCTACTACAAAAATAACGTCTTACTAATAGTCACAATAAACATACCATATGAATAAAATAAAATTTTCATTATAATCAGATATCTAAACTATTTTGAACACTCTCTCCAAATTGTTTATTTAGACTTTGGTACTTGAGCCCCATCTGCATTATGGTTTTAAATATTTATTTAAATCCATATTATATAAAAGCCTTCCTTCACTTCCCTAGGCAGAAATAATCTTTCCCTCCTTTGAAAATCCACGGCACTTTATTCATGCTAGACTTATACCACCATTTATGTCTTCTGTGCTCTCTATTTGTGTAGATATATAAAGTTTAATAATTTTAATCATTAAATATTTATCAAATAAAAACATAAAATGAGGTCATCTTTGTGAATGTGCTTAGTAATCTATAAAGCACTATAAAATATAAATTATAAAGGTATTACATTTTAGAGTAAAAATATTTTGCTAAGTCTCCATTTAATATATCGCAGTACAATTTACTAAATGATACTACTATAATTTAAAAGCTTTAAAATAGCCTTCCATGTAAACAATCATTAACCAATTGCCAATAATTTATTTAAAAAAAAACTCTACACATTATACCCCAATAAATGAGTATTTACTTTAAAAAAAAATACTGACCAGCCCTAGAGACACTAGGAGTTGGCCTACCTCCGTATGAGCCCAAGGAAAAGACTTAAAAATTAAACTTTGAGTTAACAAAAGAAGTTAAATGTCCAAGAAAATCCTACTATGTGCTTTATAGTAATTCATGATTGTTAACATTGAAAAAACTCATAAAAAGTAATTACTAAATTTTAGTTTTTATATTGAATTGATTCAATATTTCAATGGAAATGAAAAGTATTAATCTAAATGTATAAACAATCAAGGTTCTCAGGGTGTTCAATTCCTACTGAATGATCAGTCAGGTAGAGGTTATACGAGTTATTAACCATCACAGTGAAGCACTTGACAACCACATTCCCTAAGTTTGCCTTATTTAATGATGCTGGGATACTTAAAGTATTTTCATTATTTCCTGGAAATACAGATATACATGTTTATTTTCTATCTCCTACTTTTGAATATCAATAATATTTTTATTCACCAAAAGAGAAAAATAAATACTTAATATTAAAGTCTATGTAAATGTAAATACAACTAAACATAACCAAAGGACACTAAAATGATAAGGATGATATATGCCACTTTGGGTCTCAATAATTGAAGAGTTGTAGAGATTCCATGTACAAAAATCAAGTGATTTACTAATTTTTTCTGAAAATATTGTTTGAGCCAAGAAACTTTTCAAAAGTTAGTATCATTTGCCCAATTAGTTCTAAATTGCCAAATCAATAATGTATAATCAGAACTTGATTCACCTATATCGTCTCAGTTCTACTTCCAATTCAAGACAAGTAACCACGAGGTTGAGAAATTACAGTAATTTCTTGACTGCCTGGATGCCAAAAAAAGAAAACAGTGTAGCAAGAGTTAGTTATTGACATCCCTATTATAACATAAATAAGACTACTTAGGGACATGCATGCAATATTCAGATTTTACAGCTGAGACCTAATTTTCTGTACATGGTCAAAACAGTTTATAAAGTCCTGATTCATGGTCTAGTAATACCAATCTAGGAATTAACAAAACTAGCAAAATCAAAGTTTACTTGCATTATATCTGAAGTTTTACAGAAATATAAAATGAAACCCCATTTTAACTTTAGCGATAGAGGTAAAGTATACTTGTAATAGCATATATTATTTCAAGTTTCTATTGTAATTTATAATATTTTACAAAACAATGACTTATGGTATATCACAGACTCTATGTAATAAGAAGTGGTTTCTAATGATCAAAAACATACAAAAATCTTTTACCACAAGGAGGCTTTAAAATGTGAAATAAGTCACATGCACTGTTTCCAAAGACATCTGCCACCAGAACCATCAGTCCACTGGATTCTGAACTGCAATCACAGTCCTTCATGGACTTTACGTAATCTGACAGTACCTTACAGTTATAAAAATGTCAAAATAGACAAAATATCAAAAGAGAAGGGCAAATTAGCATTTGTTAAGTACTAACCTAATTTATCAAAATGATATAATTTCTACTTGTCATGGTAATAATATGAGAAAATTCTATTATCACTATCTACCATTTACTAAGCACACCTTCTATTCCTAGCTAACAAAAAAAATTTTAGAGGACAGAAATTACATATAAAATATCAGATGACTGAAACATTTCTACACTATTTTTTATTTTAAAAACAAGCCAAATTATATATGAATGTACTCATCTATGTGATCAGTACCGTATGAACGTACGAACAGAGTGCATGCAAAGAGTATGAATGCTCTTTGCATGCACGTGTTAACGCAAAAGGAAAGAAATTCTTCAACAGACTCTGAGTCTCCCAAATATGCTGTGTGTGACTAACAGCTGAGAGGAAATGCAACTGAAACTGTCTGCTGGAAATCCATTAACATCTAGGCACAGAAAATTACATGGGTGACAGTATAGCTGGAGGTGCAAATTTGTGCAGGAATGTAGCCAAAGTTTTGGCAATTCCCTCATGCTCTTAGATGTACTGACAATGGCCTTTCTTTTTCAGTTGTAATGTTACACTTAAAGAACATTATTTAATGGAGTTGAAGGACCTGCTTAGTCTTTAAAACAAATAGGCTTAAAACTTGGATTTACAGAGGTATGGCATTTCTAATAATACAAACAAAAATTTGCAGAAAAAGTTCCATGATCCACAAAAACTGCCATACGCAATCAAAAAAAAAAAAGTCATTACCTTGAGGTGAAAAAATGCTGTTTCGCATTTCATTCTACATTTCCCTTTAAGGAAATTACTTTAAATTTTTTTCTGCAAAAGAAGTTTTTTAGGATCATTATCTTCTGGGAAGGGAGTGCTTTGAAAGGAGAATTCATATTTTTAAGCACTTGCTCTTACTATACTACCTTACAGACTTCTTTACATCCAGTATTTGCTTGTTCTTAGGAATGAACTAGGTATCTAACTCCTTTACACACCATTTAATAGCCACATTTGATACGAGTCACTCTGCACTGAGCCCCCCCTACTATGTCCTCAATGCTGTAGAATGTGATACTAAAAAATGAAAGCATGGTATTCTCCCATTAAGAGTTTATAGCTTACTATCAGTATAGGTTTAACAAATGCATACATTCAAAGGTATAAATATTCTATAAACAACTCTAATTAGTGTGGCAATATAAAATAAATTGAACATTTTGAAGGAAAAGTACGACAGTATTTTATAGGTGAGCAGTAATAAGTAAAATTGACAGAGCACTTTGCACTTTTTAAGAAGTAGTTCTCATAAAATTCACTGAATCCTCAAAACAGCCCATTAATACCATATAGGGATTTTTTTCCCCCATTTTACTGAAGAATCACCTGAGACCAAGAAAAGTTAAGTGAGCGAACCAAATCTACAATACTAAGTACACTAAGTAGTAGAACCAAGATTCAAACCGGGTTCTCGCAGCTAAATCAAGGCTGCCACTGGATTTATGATTTTCAAGTTCTGTCACACAAACAATTTCCTTTGATCCTTACAACAACCCAATGAGGTAACAGCAGCCAATATTCACCTAATGCGTATTACATAGCAGGCATTGTTCTATACTGCATTAATTCACTTACTTGTCACAAAAACCCTATAAGAGAGTTAAATTATTATTTGATTTTACAGATGAGAAAACTGAGGCTCATAGAAAATACGTAAACTGCCCAAGATCAGACAAATAATAGGTAGGGGAATCATAATTTAAATCCAGGGCATCTAGTTCCCACACCTTCTTCTTCACCTCATTCTTCAGTAGGTTAAGAAACTTGCCCAAAGTCACAAGAAAAGAAAATTGCAAAGGGAGAACAAGAAGCATGCATGTTAGCCCTTCACCCTAACTACTTTCCCTAAATGTAATCTGAACAATAAGGATCATTAAATCCACAAGGGGCAAGGTGGCTTTGGAGTAGATTGTTCTCTAAGGCAGAGTATGAGCAGGTGAGAAACATCAGCAGAGTAGCAGGGAGAAGGAGTCCCATCAGGCTAGAGAAGACTTATCCTCCACCCATTCGAGGCAAAAGAAAGTAAAATAAAATGTATGTGAGCAGAGACAGGCGTATTTGCCACCCTGGTGTAGGTAGTATGAACTGCGGTAGATGAAAAGGGATGAGTCTAACTAAGAAATTAGTAAACATGAAGCACAAGACTGATTTATTTTGAGAGAAAATTTAAAGCCACTGAAAGATATGGGATAGGTGTTGTAACGCCTCCAAAAGAACTGATACCCCACTCCTGCCAAAAGTACCTAGCACACAGGAAGAAATTATATAAGCACCGAAAAAAATCTGACTACACTTTTTCCTTTTTCTTTTTTCTTTTTAACACTAAAATGTCATTTACAGTCTAGCAGCTCCTTTACCATTAAAGATGTTCTGTGGAGGAGAGAGAAGTGGGGAAAGGGAACATAATTAAGCATAACGTGCTTCTCGTTAGTTCTCATGTCCTGAATCTATGGTGCGGGTTACTTTAACAGGTAGACGGTCCTCAGACTCATTAAAATCAGGTGAAGGAAATCACAACAAAATCCCATTTAAATGAATAAACTGAAATGTCAACCTAAATCTAAAGTACACGTTAAAAGTAGAATCTGCAATGAAGAGGAAAAAAAATCATGGCAGAGACAGACACAATGATACCAGGATACTCTAGAAAGCAACACTTTTTAGAAGACAAATTAAAGGAAAAGTAACCCTAATGGAATTTTTTCTCTCGTTACTTAAAATAAACCAGGTCACTGTAATGGACCTACACTATGGCATTTTGTTCATTTTAACTTCATTTTTATTTCATCAAGCCATAAATTCCCATGGAAACACCTTAGACACGTGCTCACAACAATTGGAATGCTTACCCTTTCAGTATAAGTACTTTTGCATGAGTTCAACAAAATAAAAAGAATGCAATGAGGCCCCTCCAAGTTTTTTGCTTATGTCAACAGCTATTGTATGAGTACGAATTACCTTTGCGGTTATAAAGCATGTGTAAAATACATTACATGAGTGAGAAGCCTTACTGCAGACGATCCAGTAAAGGTCTGAACTGCACACAGAAAATCAAGCTGAATTTCCTCGAATATAGCAACCATAAAATTTTCCTCCCAACACCATTACTGTTAAATATACCTTGATGAATTAAGTTCAAGTGTAACTACAATTGAAATATATGATTCAGCTGAGTTATGACCCATTTTTCCTCTCAAAAGCAAAAGGGAATAATGACAGTTGTGAGACTTACATTTTTCCATTCCAGGGTTTTTCTGAAAGTTATTTCACAGGGGAGCTAAAGGCAAAATGCACTTAGTGACATTTATTTGCTTTAAAATAGTTATTTATGCTACTACTCACAGGACAGATAGCATTTTAATAACAATTTATCAAATAACAATTGTATTTGGTCATTTATTTTTAAACTGTACAGACCAAGAGGCATTCAGGAAGGAAATAATCACAAAATGTCATATGATACCTAAGGCTACAATTATAACTAAATGACATATTTACATACAACAGAACCAACATACAACAGAACAAACAACCAACATGACAAATACACAAGTAACATATATATGTGATTGAAAATACCCACCCCTAGCAGAAAGCTTTTTGGTGTTGATAATTTTGGCAGCATATTCTTGTCCAGTAGGGATTTTCATACATCTTCTCACCACTGAGAATGCCCCCCTGAAAACCAATAATTAGCAGGTCATCAATATAATCAGCTCTGATATTCTATTAAAAACGCACATCTGAGCATTTTTATTGAACTTAGTGAACTGTCAAATATCAGTATACCATAAAGTAATATCCAGAAAACGAACCGTTCTTCCTGGAAACTGAGACCCTCTTTAATGTTGAAGAATAAAATTAGATTTCATTAACTGGGAGCACACATTATTAATCAACAAAATGAAGAGAACTGCCAATTACGACGGCTCTTGTTTGCACACGAAATTTGAAAACATTTTACACTTCACGCTAACACAGCACCAAATGCTCTGAGAAGAAACCCTGCAAAGAGCAGAGCTGAGACGGAGCAGCAAAAAATCTGCCCATTTATTTTAGTAGGGAAAAATAAAATTAATGTGGCTCCAAGTAAGTAAATATGGTGATTGTTTTCATTAAAATAAGTCTTAGGAACACTTGAGTGGGGTTTAACAAATCCTGCTATGGTGATTTCTCTGTGCCCTGTTTTGGGCTGGGGGAGGGGAGAGATTTGAATTAAGCTGCTCTTCCGACATATTCTCCATGTTTTAACAGCAGACAACATAAATATATAAGGATATGATTTTCATTACATTTAAAAGATATTTACATGTCCTTTAATTCAACTGTATAAAACAACAACACACATAAACGCGCCCCTTCCTTAAGCAATGTTCGAAACTAGCGACAGATGATTTGGGTTTGGGTTTGATGCTACATAAATTAACGTTCACGGCTCGGCCTCTAGATTCTTTGCATAGGTTCTCAGTAGGTCTCCTGTCCCCTTCCTTAACATCACCAAGTACAGTAGTTCTGCCCGTCAGGTGTAGGAGGTCGTTTTACACAACGATGGGCTACCCTTGGGAAGCTCTCTCCCGGTCACCAAAGGGCTTTTCCGCTGCCTGTATAAATAAATCCTCCCAGAGAATGCGAAGATGTACACGTAAATCCTAGGAAGGATGATGATGAGCGAGTAATCTAGTGCAAAGAATAATCGTGGATATGGGACAGGGGTTCGAGTCCCTTGGGGTGGCCCTTTTCCTGGACAGAACAACTACTGGACGCGAAATAGACTCTACGCCAAGTTGAACTTTCGGCATCAATAAATATGGCACCGTCTGTGGCAGCGAGTTCTCATCCGTACGTGGGTCGTACGGCCGACACGCCTGCGAAGCAGGCGGCATCTCTATTTACAGAAAACATGATCTATGTTGCATTTTACATGGGTTCTTGTTTCCTCTCCATACACACAGACACACGCTCGCACACTTCTCAGGATGACAGCTACAACTGCAGGGATCGTAAATCCACCAAGTCTCTGGTGCAGAAAGGTGGGGGGAGCGGGAGAAGGTGGGCTGAGGATTATCGGAATGGGCCACAGCCGGGGTGGAAGGTCTTGCCCCTTCTTTGTCCCCTCCTCTTACTAACACAGCACCTTCCTCCGAGCTGACACACCAGGGGCCCTCCTCCCTCTCCTCCCGTCTCCCAAATTCCCTCGCCCCACGCGGGAGGCCGGTGGGTCGGGGGTAACGCGACCCGCCCTCTGCTGGAAAGGGGACGTGAGGGTGCCCGGCAAAGGCGCTTACTTTCCGAGCTCCTCGAAAAGCTGATACTCGTCCGTGAACCTGGTACAGGTTGTAGTCGAAGCCATCCTGGGTCCGGGCTGTACCCCTGGCTGGGAGCGCGGCGGACAAGACGCGAGCAGACGCGCGGCTTCCCCAGGACTAGTCCCGCGGCGCTGTCACCCAGGGCCGCCCTCACTTCCCTCGTCCGAAAGTAGCTCGCCGGCGAGGGAGTATGCGCAGGGGCGGGGCGGGAGGGGAGATGACCAGAAAGGGTGGCGTGGGGTCTCCTCCCTACGGTCCGCCGATCCTCCTCCTTCTCCTCCTCCTCCGGGCCTCGCTTCCTTCTTCTCCTCCGGTCGTTCCACCCGCCCCCTTTCCAGCCCCTCTCCTCAAATGCAGGGGCAAAGTACTCAAGAAGAGGGACCGGGAAATGGAAAAACAGCCGGGCACGGGGCGAGAGTCGAGCAGTTGCGAAATGATCCGCACCGGAGCAGGAGGGGTAGAAGCGGAGGGGAGGGAGCCCGAGGGGGCGGAGGCCGCGGAGCCGGGAGCGGACAGCTCGAGCCCAGCTGCAGCTGTCAGCAGGCGCGGGGTGCGCCAGGGCCGGCCTCCCAACCGCGGGCACCTCGGCCGCCTCGCGCTCCCCACGAGCCCACGCCGCTCCGAGACTGCGCGGCGGAAGAAGAAGCGCTGGGCTCGGGCGAAGCCTCGTCTGCTGTCCCCAGGCCTCCGCCTCCTCCCCGGCGCCTGGCAGCACCCCCTCCCTCACGAAGCCTCCTCTTGCTGGTCCCACACCTCTTGCTAGCGACACTAACACTGTCCCTTTCCCACCCTCCTTTCCTCCCTCCCCGAGCCTCACACACGCGCAGAGCTGTCTAGGGAGAGACCAGGTGGGTGGAGGACGTGCGGGGGAGAAGCCGGGAGAGGGTTTAGGTGAATGGGGCGAGACGTCAAAATTACAGTTAAACCCGCAATTAGGCTCCTGCCTAAATGTGGGGCTGAGTTAGCGGGAATACGTGGGGTAACTCGTGGACTGCCGAGGGCTGCTGCCGGGGGTCGCAGAAGCCCCCGGCCGGGTTGTGGGCGCCGACCCCCGCCGGCGCGCAAGCCGCGGTGCCTTAGGTAGAGGGGCGAGGGGTGCAGGCGCTTCATCTGGGCGCGGCTCCGTGTTGACACAGCGGGGGCCGGATGTGGGTAGTCGACTGTTTCCAGAGAAGGGTCCCAGCCTCCCACACCTCCCGGTGATGCTCGGGCCCACCCAGCAGAAGCCACGCCGCCTGCTTCTAGGAGCCCGGCACGGGGTTCCTCCCTCCCCCGCAGCCTCTTCGGCGAGGGGCGACGCCCGCCGTGCCACGTTTCACTTCTGATATGACTGCCACCTCACTCTCCACGTCCCCCCGCCGTTTTCTAGGTTGGGTTGCTCAGACTCTAGCAACCCCCAAAGGCCTTTGCTTCGGCCATGAATGTTAACAGAATGAAAGCAAAAACTCCGCCACGGGGCCACACCTTCCCTACAGAGTAAACTCCCCTGTAACCTCAGTGAGTTCTGATAGTAAGACGGTTTCTCGCGAGATTTCCTGCTTGGCGGCGGGGGCGGGGTAGTGGGAAGGTTGGGTGTCGGTCACGCGACCTGGTAGGGTCTGACGTCACTCGCATCACGTGAACAGGTCTAGTGCCTTTCGCTTTGCAAAAGGAAAAAGGAAAAGGCGAGGTCGTGCGTGCTTTGCTTGTATGCTCAAAGATCTGGTGGGACTGTGGCACCTTAGTATTCTCCGTAAATGGCTATCTGAAAAATCACTTTATAGTTCAAGAACACGTGCTATTTATTAGCATATCTGTCATTGTTTACAGTAAATACGAGGAAAAAAACTATCCATTACATTTAAAATAGGAGAATTGCTGAGTGCTAAAACAACCCGTGGGCCTTCCTTCCAGTCCTCTGTCTTTAATAAACTATGCAATTGCAAACTTAGAAGCAGACCAAAACCGAAAGAGTTGTGAATGGTCTTTTTCAAATTACTGCCTTTTGTTTTACAGTATGGGGACTTTAAAAACCTGCAATTCTATTGCTAATTTGCATCGTTAGCATTACATCAGGGATTCAAATTTCCATAGCTGGAAGTTGAAAGGTAAATAGGAGGTCCAGAGAATCTAAGATTGGAAGGAGTTATTTCTTGCTCTCAAAGGCTGCTGTTAATTAGTGAATTTGCCCACCGTCACACATAATCCTAATTCCCTTATTTCCTGATCTGGGGAATGCTATTCTGCCAATAACTGATGTCTTTACCAAAGTTCTCAAAGTGATCACAATTTTTAAGGCTTATAACAAAACTGGACTTTGTACATATTTTGATTCCTAACCATAAAAAGCAAATATTGTGTAAAATGTAGTGTACAAGAAAAGATACCAAAAACTATATGAAGAAAAGAAAAAAGGTGTCTAAATATTAATAATTGGGCTAGAAAGTTGAAAAACAATAATTTAGTCTCGGCTAAAGATTTTTAATATATATCTTAAATATTTAGCAACATGGTTCCAAGTTATAATGTAATAATTTAATATTCTTATGTGAATCTAAAAATGAAACAGAAGCAAACTTAAAACAGATAATACAGAATTTTACAACTCTGGGGAAGAAAATTGTTTTTTAAATATTCAAGTAACGAGACCTACATAATTACTGTATTTATCTGTTATTTAAACTACCCATAATTGTAAATGGTTATGATGATTGTGTGATACAATAAAGGAAACAACTGAGTTTTAATACTGACCTATTATTAGACAAATGTGTAAGACAATAAATGTGTACTTTTTAAGCAAACACTGCTTAATCTATATTTGCACCATTCCCTGATCTATATTTTGTACTAATTAAAATATTTCTCTTATTTAAGAAAAACTGACAGTTATTTCTGATGTTTGGACTCCTTAAGACAGTAATCCTTTGAAAGTTACACTGAAATTCCATATTATCATCTCTTGCCTCCTTCCTGGTCTCCTGCTTCTGCCCTGCCTCCTTTCATTCAAGCCTCAGCCCAAACAGCCAGAATGATCCCCTTAAAACCTCAGTCAGAACAAACGATGCTTATGCTCAAAACCTTATGAAAGCTTCACCCCATCTCAACTGGACTAAAAACAATACTAAAGATGGCTTATAAGGCCCTAGAGAATCTCTACCCCTACTCCATTAGCCTTCTTACCTCAATTTGTGCCCTGGCTCACCCTCCTCTGGCCACACTGGCCTCTGTTGTTCCTGGAGCATGCTTCTTCTTAGGGACTTTGCATTTGCTGTTCTCTGCCTCCCAGAATGTTCATCTCTTAGTTATCATCCTATCTCATTTCTTCACCTCCCTCCAATATTTTCTCAAATATTACCTTACTGTGGTGGTCTTCCCTGCCCACTCTATCAATGACTGCACCTCTCTCAGACATGATTTCTAGTCCCATTCCCTGCTTTATTTTTCCCCTCAATACCTATTACCATATAGTGTACTATACATTTTTTTCTTGTTAATTGTTTATACTTCCCAACTAGAACACAAGCTCCCCAAGGGCATGAATTATTGTATGTTGTTCACTGCTCTATTTCTAGCAACTAGAATAATGTGTGGCACATAATAGCTGCCCGATGAATTTTGTTAATGGTAAATTAATTATTTGGGGGTTTAGATTAATCACAATTTTCATATTAAAATTGGTAGTTGATAATTAACATACCATTAAGACATCTTACTATAAGGGTGATCATTTTCAATCAAGATGCTCACAGTATCCCATGATTAAAAGTGTTTATGCACAGAAATGGATTTTTTAAATACACAAATAATTGACATCAAGAAAAAAGGATCTAGTACTAATTTTCTTGTCATTGGAGTCCATAAAGGAGAAGGAATTTCTGTTTTTTAGATATATTGGCCTTACTAAATTTTACACTGAAATAAAAGGCAGTGCCAAAGGTTTTAAATAACTAGAGCTCATTGTGAAGACACAAGTCAATGTAAGGAAATGAAAAGTGTGGCTTAAAGTGAATTTTTCATGTGTAAAATGAAAAAAAAAATTTCTAAACAGCATATTTGGTTTCTCAATTGATTTAGTTAATCACACAAAAATTGATATCACTCAGTGTACTGCTTCTAACTTTCTACTTTGCTAAGGCAGAAGCAAAGTATTCATAATTTTATCAACTTTAAAAATTTACCCTTTAATACGGGAAAGGCAGTAACAGCAAACAAAGGGGAAGGGGTGGGGGGGGGTTAGGGTTGGGCGACTGTTGGTTTGAAAAGTAGTTGTAAGCAGAGCCCTTTCACTACCTAGACTACTGGACTTCAATCAGGTGAAATCATGTCAGTGCCAAGACAAGGAAGAAATCTTGCTCTAAATGTGTCCCATCCCTTTTTTGTGATAGCATTAACTGACAAACAGCAAAGAGACAGAAGACACTGAAAATGATCACTACATACAAATACAACATGAGAATAAAAGATAGAACTCTTGTAGATAAAAATTGCAAGGCTTCAGTAGTCCCACTAGGAAGGGATAAATTTCTAATACTTAAACAAAACAGCTATTCACAGTCACTCATTTCCCTTGCTACAAAGTTACATACAAGAAAGAAGGAAGAGATGACTATCTCCATAGCACCCCCAAAGGCCGAATCCATCCGTAGTATGTATATTTCTGTGAGCATTTTAGCAGGGTCTGTATTGTAAGCCACTCTTCACTGCAGTTTTAGAGGCAAGGAGAACAAAGCAACTTGCTGTTGCTTTTTTCAGTTAGTCTTCCTAAGGTACAGTGACTTAACCACATAGAGCCCGACACAAATACAGTCTACAAGTAAGTGGATAGAGCCCGACACAAATACAGTCTACAAGTAAGTGGATAATCTATTCGCCACACCATCCGTTTGTGCAAGATAAATTTACAGATGAAGAAATTAACTGTTGGGACTTCCCTGGTGGCACAGTGGTTAAGAATCCACCTGCCAATGCAGGGGACACGGGTTTGAGCCCAGGTCTGGGAAGATCCCACATGCCACGGAGCAACTAAGCCTGTGCGCTACAACTACTGAGCCTGTGCTGTAGAGCCCACGAGCCACAACTACTGAAGCCCACACACCTAGAGCCCATGCTCCGCAACAAGAGAAGCCACCACAATGAGAAGCCTGCGCACCGCAAGGAAGAGTAGCCCCTGCTTGCCGCAACTAGAGAAGGCCCGTGCGCAGTGACAAAGACCCAACACAGCCAAAAATAAATAAAATAAAAAATAAATAAATTTTAAAATGCTGTGAATTCAGAACACAATGATTTTAAAATTTATTAAAAAAAGAAATTATTCATAAAACAAAAGGTAGTAATAGAAAAGGTTTTCTTTGCTTCATCAGATGCTGAATTTTTTTTTTACTCAAAATAAAAAATGTGCAAATAAACAAGAAAATAAACGATATCCATCCAATCAAAAAGTAGCTCTTGGCTTCCCTGGTGGCGCAGTGGTTGGGGGTCCGCCTGCCGATGCAGGGGACACGGGTTCGGGCCCTGGTCTGGGAGGATCCCGCATGCCGCGGAGCGGCTAGGCCCGTGAGCCACAACTACTGAGCCTGCGCGTCTGGAGCCTGTGCTCTGCAATGGGAGGGGCCGTGACGGTGAGAGGCCCGCGCACTGCGATGAAGAGCGGCCCCCGCTCTCCGCAACTGGAGAAAGCCCTCGCACAGAAGCGAAGACCCAACACAGCCAAAAATAAATAAAAATAAATTAAAAAAAAAAAAAAAAAGTAGCTCTTTTCCCATTACTTTCAAGTATACGGGTTAGCATACTATCCTCCATGAACATACATACATACCTACCACTGCTAAAGGAATTGTAGCAGGAAATTACATTGAATATGATGTACAAATTGAAGCAATTGTGTAAAAGATTGTGGAGTCATTAACAAAGAAAACGAATTAGCAGATGCTGAGTATTCCTCTGGAAACCCAGCAGGACCCTGTGGGGCTCCTGGGCACAGAAGGCTTTCTGTCCCCCATTTTCTTGTTTGTAGGGAGTTCCAAAGGGCAGATTCTAACAGTTGCTAATCAAGGGAGAAGCAGCCCAAAAATCACCTGAGGCAACATTAAAGGACCCAGAGAAACTCATCAAGAACACCTGAGACAAGGACTTCCCTGGTGATGCGGAGGTTAATAATCTGCCTGCCAATGCAGGGGACATGGACTCAAACCGTGATCTAGGAAGATCCTACATGCCTGGGGGAAGATCCCACATGCCATGGAGCAACTAAGCATGTGCGCCACAACTACTGAGCCCATGTGCCACAACTACTGAAGCCTGTGTGCCTAGAGCCTGTGTTCTGCAACAAGAGAAGCCCCCGCTCCCCACAACTGGAGAAAGCCCAGGCAAAGCAATGAAGACCCAATAAATTAATTAATTAATTTAAAATATATATATATTACCTGAGACCAGATTAGAGGAGTGCAGGCCCTACACACATCCTAATCTTATCAGCAACCCCACCCTTGAACTGTTGCTATAAAACTCCCCCATCAAATCCTCCCAGGTCCCCTCCCAGGGACACAGTTTTTTGGGGCAGGAGCCACTGTGTCCTCCTTTGCCTGGCAAAGCAATAAAGCTATTCTTTTCTACTTCACCCAAAACCCTGTCTCTGAGATTTGATTCGGCACCAGGGTACAAAGGCCGAGCTTTCGGCGTCACTCTGTGCACAGGTTATGACTTTCACTTACTACTGTTGCAACACTTACCACTCCTGTAATTAGGCTATTGGCCCCGGCATGGCAAGGAACTGCCATTCAGTCCATCACCACAGCACTAGCACAGGGCTTGTGCCCTAACAGGTGCTCAAAAATACCTTTTATTAAAAAAAAAAAAAAAAAAGAATATATGTTATCATTAGTCTTTGTCTTCCAAAATATTAAAAATGCCCAATCTTTAATAGGGTGTAATGAGTCTCCTTTGTTGCTATATTTAATGGATCCTTTTCACTCCTTACATAACTTGACCTCTCTGTATGTTTCATACTGTTGACCTGAATCTCTCTGTTGGTTTCCTTGTCTGATGCTGCATTCTCTACTCACAGCACCTCACCTGCCAGCCCACATTTCTGTCTCCTCTTTTCTTCAGGCTCATTCCTGGTGGCTCTTTTTCTCCATCTTTGTGGTAAATAGTTGCTCTCAGGATTCTGTCTTAGGCGACTCTTTCTCTTATTTTACACACCTTTCCTGGGCCACCTTAGTAACTCTCATTATCTTGATTATTTTCTGTCTTAAATTCGCCTCTCCAGGTGTAGATCCTTAGGCAAGATCAGAGAGTTATTGTGGCAGTGCTCTCAGAGAAAAGGGTAAGGAAGTGGAGAAGCAGGGGAAAAACAAAATAAACTCAAACAAAAAACCCAGCATGTGCCTTCAGGCAAAGTCCCAACCACAGCCTGATCCACCAGCTGCTCAGGAGTGTAAATTACACCCAGATTTTTTTCCCCTTCAGGCAAGGACTTCCCCATTCCTTCACCAGGCAGTCATTGACCACCAGCTATGGGGGAGGGGGAAAAGAAGGGACATAAACTCCCAAGGGGCCAAGTAAGGCCCTCCTTACTTTCAGGCACATAGAGAATGAAGAAGGGAAAAACCAAGTCAGCTAGATATCAAAAATGCTAATGACTGAAATCTTTACCTCCAACTCCCATTTCTCCACGAGCTTCAGACTTGTGTTGCCAGCTCCCTATTGGAAGTTTCCTCCCAGAGAATCTACCTCTGATTCAACACGTTAAAAATTAATCTCCCAGCTTCCCTCTCTATCTGCACCTCCTCCATATCTCAGCAAGACTTGAGGGTCACCTATAACGGTCCCTCTCCCTTCCCTCCCACAGCCAATGACAAGTCCACACACCTCAAGCCATACCCACTGCAAATGCCTTCTTTTAAGCCATCAGCTTTTCTCACTTATATTAAGGCATTAAGTCACCCTTCTTTAGTGAACTTACACTAAAGAAATCTAATGTGTCTCTCCTCAGTGTAGATACCATTATTAGTTCATCACATATCCTTAAAAAAAAAAAAAAAGCCCCAAATCTTTCATATACCCTACCACGCATTTCCTGGTTTGGACCTGGTTAGTTTCATGGACTCATCTCTCTTGTCCCCATGCTACTCCATGATTCCTAAACATTTCTAGAATTATCTATCCACTTCACTTCATTTCTCATCCCTGGCATTCTAGACCAAACCATCATCATCTCTTAACCAGTTTGCTGAAACAATCTCCTAACTGCATTAATCTGATGTCATTGAAATTCTTCCTGATAAGCATCTAACTATCTAGTGGCCTGTTTATCTAAAGCACAGAGCACCTCATTCTGTTTTTCATCCTGAATTCCTTTCAGGGGTGTTGTCAGTGGGTCACTGCAGTGGGTTGGGATTTAAGCCTTGCATAAGTGATTGATGAGCAAGTCTCTTTGTTCTTTTTTTGTTCACAATCCCCTTTGCCTCCTTTTGGTCATAAAGTTAACCAAGGTTTGGGAGGTATTTAGTGACTGATTTGTCCAATGGCTCTAGGAAAGCTCATTCCTAGATCAGGCAAGGATTTCGTTGGTAGGCCATTCATGTGCTATGTCTGCATTAGGCCCTGTTAAAAAACCTTAAAACTCTCTGGATCACCTGTCTTACTAGTCTACTGCGGTCCAGAAAATGCTTCTCCCTGTTGCATCTTCTCATACTTAGAAAAGTACTAAAATCATTAACTTGACATATCTGTTTTGTAGTTAGCAGTAATCTTTTACCAAGATATATGCTCAATTACATGTATTTCATAGCCAAAAAATGACATATATACTAGTTCCTCCCCTACTTCTTTGGAGTGGTTCCTCAGAGCTATCTTGTGGGCTACAGTCTGTGGTAAGACCCTGAATAAAACTTAAACTCACAACTCTTATGTTGGGTGGGTTTTTTTAAGTCGACACTCTTCTCTTGATTCATGTAACTTCAGAGGAAAGCAGCGTCTACTCCAACACTCTTCATTTTCAAAACTTAACTTTTTCCAAAAAATCAATGGTTTAAACTTCAATAAATTACCTTTGCCAAAAGTTGAAATTTCTGTTTTCATCATGTAGGGGCCAATGCTAAGGATTTCCTATATGCTATGTATCAGATAGAAAAGGCAAACCGGACTCAGAATAGATTTTGAAATGTACTTTCTTACTCAGTTTATTATAACCAATCCTGTATAATTATAGTAACTTCTGTCCTATTTGCATGACAGGTCTGGTTAATTTATTATTATTTATTATAATTTATTATTCAGATACTACTTATTCATTTCCTAAATCATCAAGGCCTCTGATATTTCTTATCTCTCTGCTTATTTGCTTTGCAGAAGTTGGTTACCATGCTCATTTATTCTCTCTCTTTTTTTTTTTAATTTACTTTTGGCTGTGTTGGGTCTTCGTTGCTGCTCAGGCTTTTCTCTAGTTGTGGCGAGCAGGGGCTACTCTTCGTTGCGGTGCGCAGGCTTCTCATTGCAGTGACTTCTCTTGTTGTGGAGCACGGGCTCTAAGCACGCGGGCTTCAGTAGTTGTGGCTTGTGGTCTCTAGAGCGCAGGCTCAGTAGTTGTGGCGCACGGGCTCAGTTGTTCTGCGATATGTGGGATCCTCCCGCACCAGGGCTCGAACCCGTGTCCCCTGCATTAACAGGCAGATTCTTAACCACTGTGACACCAGGGAAGTCCCTATTCTTTCAAGAAGCAGAAAGAGAAGAGGTTTTAAAAATCTATTTGCCCAATGAGATAATCCATGTGACTAAACCTACCCACCAAAATCTGTACTATACTCCTTCTACAGAAATAGGGGTGGAGCTGTACACATAGGCAGAATACATTTACCAGAGTTCCCTGCCTCCAGATTATGTTCTTGGCAAAGACATTGTGAGCAGAAGTGATGTGTACCACTTGAGGTTCCAGACCCTGTGCATGCTCTTTAATGTTTTTCATGTTTCCTAAATGACTGCGACAGTAATTCCTAGGGCAGTCCTGTAAGTATCTTGTTGAAGATGGCAGAGCCTGGGTCCCTGAAAGCCTTCATAAAAGCTGAGCTGCTGCTAACCCAGAACCCTGCTCTTGACCAAACAAATAAACTTCCTGTTCTTAAGGGAACTGAGTTTTGAGGATCCTGTCTTTTTCTGTAGGTTAGTCTACCCTATCTAAAACAAAGTATGTTAAAAAACTCTTAAAATCTAAAGTACTGCACAAATATAAAGTATTACTATAACTCAAAGCTTATGAATAAAATTACAATGAATGAATGAATGGAAATAAGTGATTTGGGTTATGACCATATTTTGTTTTTCTACATCATGCCCGTTTCCATTAGTGCGGTAATTGAGAGTTAGCTGTTTTAGAATGGTCCAACTCCAATCAGAACACATAGCTATATTGTTCAAGGTAAAAAATTAAATAAAAGAACCAGTTCACCATTCTCACTTCCTACTACACACACACACACACACACAAATACAGTTTCCCTTCAATAGGGCAGATTTTTAGAATTTCTGAAAGCTATAGCAATACCCCTGCAAAGAACATTTCTCTCTAAAACCTCCCATTTTTAATGCTTTTCTATTATATCTGTGAAGAAAAAAAGAGCTTCAATTAGTAGCTTATTTGTGAGCAACACTTCTTTTCACAATTATTTGGTTCATTTAACAAAGAAGATGTGCCCTCATATTAAGAGTGAAAAGGTGTTTTTAAAGGTGGAGGCAATTAAGCTGGGTGAGTTATCAAAAGTACACAGAAAACAAAACAAAACACTCCTGCAGCTTAAATGTGAAAAATTATGCCATCGATTTTGCAACATTTATTGTATAAATTGTATGTTTCTGTATTAGGCCAGGGATGCAGAGGATGTAATGTAGAACAAAATAAATAGTGTCCCTAATTTTATAGGGCTTACTTTTGAGTGGGGGAGATAGGCATTAAATCAATTATTCATAAAAAAATTAAATAATATGAAGGAAGAATATAGGGAGCTATGGGAATGTATAATGTTTGTCTTGGTAGGAGAAGGATGAGCAAAATGAGATCTGAAGGATAAGTAGGAATTAACTAGATAAAAGAAAGTACAGGGAAAAGCATTCTAGTAGATGGAACACGGCAAATTCAAGGCACCAAAAGAGGTCCACTGGATTAGGGTGCCGCGAATAGAATAAGGCTGTAGGAGTGGATCAGAGAGGCTCTCATGGGGAACTTAAAACTATATGAAGGGCTTCCCTGGCGGCGCAGTGGTTGAGAGTCCGCCTGCCGATGCAGGGGACACGGGTTCGTGCCCCGGTCCGGGAACATCCCACATGCCGCGGAGCTGCTGGGCCCGTGAGCCATGGCCGCTGAGCCTGCGCGTCCAGAACCTGTGCTCCGCAACGGGAGAGGCCACAACAGTGAGAGGCCCGCGTACCACAAAAACAAACAAACAAAAAACTATATGAAGAGCAGTATGGAAAAACTGAAAGGGTTTAAGAATGGATGTGATTTTCTTGTCATAAAGTTCATTCTGGCTGCCTTGTGGAAGATGAGTGTTAGCAATATAAAAAGATCAGCTTAAAAGGCAAGGTAAAGGAAAGTGATGGCTTGGATTTAGACGGAGGTGTTGGTGAAAATAGAAATAAATAAATATTAAAATTCATTTGGGAAAACTGATATTAAAATAATAAAAAACACATTGATAATTAAGACCATCTGTGTTAATATGAATTAGATAAAACTGTATGTAGACTATTGATATCAACATGACTTAGATTTTATTTTTTGTTTTTAGGAAAACTCTGCCTAGGTAACACAGTACTATAAATCAGTAAATAACTTTACTGTTTGCTTCAGGAAAACTCTTCAGATCAAACTGTTAGAGACAATAATCTTCTCCTCTGGCCAAATAACTTGCTCATCAGTTTAGTTGTCAAGACTAACTTCACAGTATCCACCAATTTTAAACTTTGCCCAGTTCTCCATTTCCCTTCTTGAAAGACTCCTTAAAATGCTTCAGGCCAGACCCCAAATCCTATAAATATCTCACCTCTGACTACCTCTTTCTGAAACAGTGCCGAGACCCCGTCAAGGTGGTGTTCTCCCTATTGTAATGAGTTAAGAGTGCTTCATTAAAAGACTGAAGATATTTTGAGGAGCTCAACAAGGTAAACATAGGAAGTAGTTTCACAAACACTCACATAGTCATACAATAAAATATATGAAGTTATTATTGCATTAAATTACACTGTAGCAAAGTACTGGCATTGAAAAATGTCACACCATGTTAACTAAAAATTCAAGTTACTAAAGAGTTTACTTTAATCCCAGTTTAGTTAAATTTAGTTTAATCCCAGTTTGATATGTTTGGTTGTTTGGATGGATGGATAGGTAGATAGAGAGAGAGAGAGAGATGAAATTTTCAAAGGACTACCTCCTAAATTTTTTTTTTTTTTTTTGCGATACGCGGGCCTCTCACTGCTGTGGCCTCTCCCGTTGTGGAGCACAGGCTCCGGACGTGCAGGCTCAGCAGCCATGGCTAACGGGACCAGCCGCTGCCGTGGCATGTGGGATCTTCCCGGCTGGGGCACGAACCCATGTCCCCTGCATCGGCAGGTGGACTCTCAACCACTGCGCCACCAGGGAAGCCCTACCTCCTAAATTTTAACCGTGCTTATCTTTTTATCTTTAGGGGCAAGAATATGAATGAATTTTTTCCCAGCATTTTCAAATTTTTCCTCACTGAATACATTCTACTTGTGTAATAAAAACAATGAATGCTATGAAGAAATAAAACTTTTGAATTTGCATATATTGGGGAATTGGAATATGTACTTCAAAATCAAAAAAGTTTAGAATTTATAAACTCTGAGGTTTCTTCCTTAAAGTTTCCTTGTTTGGTGAGGGGGAAATAGTATGGAGGAATAAAATAACTACTCTTTTCATGGCATAGTTTCACAGTAACCATGTAAGATACATGATACTTTTCATCTTATGAATGAGAAACTGGGGCACTAAGTGTTTAAATAACTTTATTTCTCACTAGAAACAAGGGCCAGTTGGAGTTACTCTCCAGAGTATCTGATACTAATAGGTAACATTTATTGAGTACTTACTATGACTCACAACCCTCTGAGATATTTTTCTATTATTTTCATTTTACAAACAAGCAAACGGAATGGACCTGTGTGTCCAAAGGGAGTGAAAAGGTAAGGAATCAAACCCAGATAAGCTAAACCCCAGGGCCTGTATTTTTTAATCACTGTTATCTTCCATATGTTTCTTCATTTTACACACCACAGCTAGACACTCATAGATATACTTTATATTTTTCAAATGGATAACTCTGAAAATATTTAGCTCCTTAAGACTGGTTGCTCTTTAAGGGGAGGAACAGTGCAAGTGAAAAAACTACAGAAGACTACAGAAGTCACTTGGCTTTAGGGGAAAACCAGCTGAATTTCCTACTTCACTAATTTAACCACACTAATCCCCAAGTGTCAAATAGTATTAACCAATCAACAGCTGCTTTTCCAGAGAGCTAGGTAACTCATTTTTTTTTTTTTTTTTTTTCTTTTGCCGTACACGGGCCTCTCACTGTTGTGGCCTCTCCCGTTGCGGAGACAGGCTCCGGACAGGCAGGCTCAGCGACCATGGCTCACGGGCCCAGCCGCTCCGCGGCATGTGGTATCTTCCCGGACCGGGGCATGAACCTGTGTCCCCTGCATCGGCAGGCGGACTCTCAACCACTGCGCCACCAGGGAAGCCCTCAGTTTCTAAACATACTGCTCATGTAGCCACAGAATTTTGGCTGAGCCCATCCTTCCTCTCTCTCAGAGGACTCATCTTCAGTTTTTGCTTCTCCCTGGCTCTGGTACTCTTATTCCTCAACTTAGGTTTCTTATTTAATCTTAGGGCTAATCCAGGTTAGGATCTATCTGCAAATCTGACTAAATGTTAAGGGGGAGAAGTTAATGATAAAATCCTAAGTCTTTACTAGATATTCCAGTGACTAGAGAGAAACACTTTTCCTTAATGTTCAGCCCATCTCATTTTTTAGCATATTCCCAAGGTCTACTTCCTGAACTTCAATCCAGGCTCTTCCAACAGGCTAGCAAAGACAGATTCCAGGTGATCCCCTGAAATGTAAGGAAGGATTAATATTCACGTGTGTTCTATCAATAGCTACACTGCCACCTGCTGAAGTCTGCGCAATCTGGCTTCCGTCCCTCTACCGCCCTGAGGATCCTACTAATAACCAAGGACTCCCAATGACTAAATCCAGGCAACTTGACCCAAACATCATCTCCATGGCAATCTGTAGAAATATACATAACCAATCATGTAGATTTTCTTAAAACTATCATTCTTTGACTTATTCAGTTCCAGTTCTCCTGGTTTTCTCACTGCTCATTATTCATTTTTCTGCCTGTTCTTCTTCCTTTTTGTTTAAACGAAGGCCTTTGCCACTACTTTGGAGTGTATAACACTGCCAAAGACCTTGTCTCTTGCCTTCATGTGGGTAACTCCCACATCATGGTCCCCAGCCCCGTAGCTCTTCAGAGATGCTCAGTTTTATATCCCACTTCACGCTTTGATGCCAAAGTATATCCTTTCCAAAGTCTCAGTTTATGTTAATGGTACCATTTCCCCACTTATTCAAAATCAATCCTTGGAGTAATGTTTGATTTTTTTCTTTATATTCCCCATTTCCAACATTATCACATCCTGTAGATTCTACATTAAAAATACCCATTAGGATTTATTCCTTCCCACTTATATGCCATCATCATGGAGGGAGTCTATTGTCTTTGTGCAATGGTCTGACTGTTTCACCCACTGAGGCTTCTCCTCCAAGTCCATTTCCCTAGTGTCCTATGATTTCCATTAGTCATATTCTATATTAAAAATGAGGACATGTTAAAAAATGAGACCTAAAATAAATTTTCAGACTCATCTGCATTCCTTCCATAATAACTCTCATTTATTTAGCATCTACAATGTGCCAAACACTTTGCTAACCACTTTACAGATATTGTTTTTAATCCTTTCAATGATCATAAAAAGTAAGGCTTATTATACCTAGTGTACTTTTGGGCAAACAAGATTCAATTAACAGGATGTTTGCTTTCATAAGATCACACCTTAGCAGGCAAATAGAGCTGTCATTTGATCTAGGTCTCCTGGATTCCAAAGCCTGTTCTAAGAATTTAATATATGATACTACAAAGATGCAGAAATCAGATAATCACTGAATAAAAAATAAAATTTTGTTTCATATGGGACTATATATCAGAAAAAATTTTAAAGTCAATCCAGTGAAGTTAATCTCAGGATTCTTATTGATATACAATGAGATTAAGTAGAAGTATAAGAAAATAGTTATTGGGACTTTAACCTATCCTAAATTTCTTAGCTCAAATTGAAGAAATGGTAATTTCTGTAATGGCCAAGTATTTATGTAACCCGAACTGTGATTGTCACTGTTATTTGTTGTGAGATAAGAAGGAAAACTATCTACCTCACAACAAATAATGGCGGGAACATCCCCTGGATGATGTGTGAAATGGATGCTTGTCAACACATGATTATACAAAAGATGTCTGTAATGAACCACGTGCTAGAGTGAGTTTGCCTCTCATGTAATATGACAGAAAGACAGCAAAAAAATAACTCCCTATTTGGCCACCTGGAAGGAAAGTAAATATGTCTATGAAAATGGCTCTGTGAAGACCCAAGATGTTTATGAAAAAGCAGAGCTTTTCTCCACCTTCATAAAAACAAAACAAAACAGAACAGAACAAAACAAAAAGCTGATGAGCTATGAGCTACTTCCCAGAGAGGTACCAAGTTGTTCCATCCTTGTTCTTATTTATTCCTCTGTTTCTTTTTTTGCCTTCACGTCATCACACTGTTTTTATATAACTTTTGATTCCTTCTCTACCACCTCTCCAACTCTGTATTTACAAATTGTTCCAGTGAAGGAAAAGGCATTTTATGTCAAACAACACAGTTTATAGTCCAGCCTGAGGAGCTTATTATGCATAGGAAGTGAATGCAAATTAAATTAATTATGGATACAACTGTAGGCAATCCTTTTTGTTCACTGAAGAATTCATCAGCCTCTGAAGCCAAGATCAATCCAGAAATAAAAGGAAGGCATGTTGGTGTATTCAAATGTCAATTGAATATAGATTATTGCCAGAATTTTGTAGAATCTGCCAGTGATTCCTAAGACATTACTTTAAAACCAATATTTATGTAACTAATTACAATTTTCTGCTTTCAAGTGTCAAGAATGAGCTTGAATCACCTTAAGCAAAATTGAAGAATTTATTATAAAAATTCAAGAACATTTTACAAAACACAAGAGAAATAATCTTTTGTCTCAGAGAGGTTTGGAATTTAGAAATGGAAAAACATCAAAGAGCTAGCAGTATTTTCTTACTCCATCTTTCATTTACACCTCTTTCTGTGCTGTAGTTTTTACTTTGCATGGCATAAAGTGGCAAGGCAATCCCATAAGTTTGTACAGGTTGCTGACTGCACAAGGGTGTCCAGCCTTCGACACAGTCTAAAATACAGTCTAGCTCTGCTAGCCAGGCTGTGAACCCTCATGGTTGAGTTGTCCTAGAAAGGGTGATTTCTAGTTTCTAAAAGGCAGCATATGAGTAAGTGAAGACCCTATCAAATGCCGTGGTTTTGCATATTTCAGGTCCAGTCACACAAAGAAAATGAATACGGTTCAAACTACAAATCCCTAGTAAAGAGATTTTGATTGAATGTGGTACCCAATTCTGGTTCAATTAGCTGTTGTTCAGAAGGTTTTATATATATATATATATATTTTATATTTATTTATTTATTTATTTTTTTGCGGTACGCGGGCCTCTCACTGTTGTGGCCTCTCCCGTTGCAGAGCACAGGCTCCGGACGCGCAGGCTCAGCGGCCATGGCTCACGGGCCCAGCCGCTCCGCAGCACGTGGGATCCTCCCGGACTGGAGCACAAACCCACGTCCCCCGCACCGGCAGGCAGACTCCCAACCACCACGCCACCAGGGAAGCCCAGGATATATTTTTTAAAACTGTGAATTTGTTAGTCTTTGGTGGATAGGGCATTTATTCACAACACCTCTAAATTTTTATAACTCAGACTGCCCACTACCCTCTAACTCTTAGAGATTTCCTAAGAGTCAACTTATGAGATGTATATCAGAATGGAAAGTATGCCAGGAGCAGTAGAAACTATCTAGATTTGGAGGAAGAGCTACTTCTTTTCTTCTCTCCATATACATAAAATTCTTTATGGGTTGGCTTTGCATTTTTAGGGGGCTGGAGATCCATTGATTCTTCAATTAAAATATGAGGTATGGTTGTTGAAGTATTTGTTTTATATATTTTCTCCAAAATAAATTTTGTCTTCCTCTTAGGTTTACCAGATTCAGCAAATAAAAATACAGGGCACCAGTTAAATTTTAATTTCACATAAATAATAATGAATAAGTATGCCCCATGTATGAATTTCAGATAAATAATGAATAATAAATAATAAGTATGCTCCATGTAATATTTGGGACATAGATATACTATAAATTATTGCATGGGGGCTTCCCTGGTGGCGCAGTGGTTGAGAGTCTGCCTGCCGATGCAGGGGACACAGGTTCGTGCCCCGGTCCTGGAAGATCCCACATGCCGCAGAGAGGCTGGGCCCGTGAGCCATGGCCGCTGAGCCTGCACGTCCGGAGCCTGTGCTCCGCAACGGGAGAGGCCACAGCAGTGAGAGGCCCGCGTACCGCAAAAAAAAAAAAAAAAAAAAAAAAAAAATTATTGCATGGGATATACACTAAATGGTCATTCATTGCTTATCTGAAACAAATTGACCAGGGTAACCTTCATTTTATCTGGCAATGGCAATCTTACTTCCTTTCTATTATAAGTAGAACCCTAGAGAATTACTTTTGGACATTTTTAGATCTAATTTTGGCAGAGGGATGGAGTTAAGAAAATAGAAACAGATGTCTAGCCCTACATGTGAAGGATACTAAAACTTGACCTGGTGGCTTTACAGTGGAATATGATAAATGATCACCTGGTCCCCATGAGTAAAAATGTCTGTGTTCTCTTTGGGGAAAGAACATGAATGAAGGCTATCTTGTATTATTTTTATAGTATTTACATGTACTCAATCATACAATGGAGCAAGGATATTTTATAAGTAAAATATAACTAACAAAATAGCACATAATTTCATCAGAAAGCTAATTTACTTTTTTAGAGCTGAGAGAAATCAGATGATATTTCCATATATTAACATTGTCACATCTTTTTTTACTTCTTTTATTTAAATTAATTATATAGAATCGCTGCAATTACTTATAGTTAATAATTAAAACAAATCATCTAATGTTGCCTTTAGTCCTTGAGACTTAGTCTTGCTTTTAAAAAGTGGCACGCTAGTATGTGTGTTAAACTTAAAAATTTAAATCATAGAATTCTGAAAGAAGGTAACTGTCTTATTAAGTCATCTACAACCTAAAAGTTGGAATAATTATTACTTAAGTACACATAAAATGTACTTGGGTTTAGACTTAATCAGGTAATTACAGTAAGAGTATGATTTTTGTAAGAAATGAGAGAAATATCTGAATTTCCTTTATTACTCAAAAGTAACAGGGCTTCCCTGGTGGTACAGTGGTTAAGAATCCGCCTGCCAATGCAGGGGACATGGGTTTGATCCTTGGTCCAGGAAGATCCCATATGCTGCGGAGCCACTAAGCCCGTGAGCCAGAACTACCTAGGCTGTGAGCCACAACTACTGAAGCCCGTGTGCCTAGAGTCCATGCTCCACAACAAGAGAAGCCACTGCAATGAGAAGCTTCAGTAACACCCGCTCACCGCAACTAGAGAAAGCCTACGCACAGCAACAAAGACCCAACACAGCCAAAAATAAATAAATAAAATTTAAAAAAAAAAGTAACACTACCATGATTATTTTAGAGATTTGATGAGCACCTGTTCTGTTCCATGCAGTATACTAGTCAAAATATACATTTTAATCTTGTTTCCTTTCCATAATTTTTATAGAATAGAAATTATGATCTAGATTTTTTAAAAACCTATTAGAAACTGAAACAGAAATATTTATTAGCTTCTGTAAGCCACACATATAAATAATAAGTGATCATATCTGGTTCTGAAGCCTATATGAGATAACATAATAAAAAATTAATTCATGTGTCACTAAAATATTTGATCCACACCCAAGTCAGGAAGTACGGATAATTAATTATTTATTATTTATTTATTTTTGGCTGCATTGGGTCTTCGTTGCTGCGCACGGGCTTTCTCTAGTTGTGGCGAGCAGGGGCTACTCTTCATTGTGGTGAAACAACCGATGCGTGGGCTTCAGTAGCTGTGGTATGCGGGCTCAGTAGTTGTGGCTCTGGGGCTCTAGAGTGCAGGCTCAGTAGTTGTGGTGCACATGCTTAGTTGCTCCGCAGCATGTGGGATCTTCCCCAACCAGGGCTCAAACCCCTGCCCTCTGCATTGGCAGGCGGATTCTTAACCACTGTGCCACCAGGGAAATCCCAGAAATATTGATAGTTTATCTTGGTTTCTCAATTCTTTTTTTACTCTAATAAAGATAAATATATGATTTTAAGAACTAATTAACATTAGTATTCAACAACTTTTTTTGATGTAGTGAATTATTCAGCTTCAAACATAGTACATTGTTTAGGGGACATAGATAATGACCTGTCAACTTTTGGTGGAAATATTTTTATAAGTTATAGTAATTTTTTATCTTTAAAGAATACTCTCAGTCTGAGAGATTGAGCAACATGGCGTTGACCACTAGAGGGCTTAAAATTTGCAATCTAATGGTACTGATGGACGTTTCGTTTAGGGCTTCTGGTAAATTTTGAAACGGGAAATAGACACACTGACTCTATGGATCTCATGTGCTGAAAAAATGTTATAATTAAAGTTAGTTTAAAAAAAAGTTAGTTTTAGGGGCTTCCCTGGTGGCGCAGTGGTTGACAGTTCGCCTGCCGATGCAGGGGACATGGGTTCGTGTCCCGGTCCGGGAAGATCCCACATGCCGCGGCGCAGCTGGGCCCGTGAGCCATGGCCGCTGAGCCTGCGCGTCTGGAGCCTGTGCTCCGCAACAGGAGAGGCCACAACAGCTAGAGGCCTGCGTACCGCAAAAAAAAAAAAAAAAGTTAGTTTTAATATTTGTTGGAATCTTTACTTCTAAACAATTGTAATATTAGGTTATTTTACAATTACAGTTATTGTAAAGTTGTACAATAATTTTACAATTGTTATTTGATAAATTTCCCAGAGAGTCTTAGTGAAATTGGAATATAATTGAAAGCATTCTTTCCTAACAAAAACTTACCTCAAGGTCCAGGCATATATGATACTTAGAGTATGAGAGGAAAACGTAAAAATAAATCCTTCATTTGAAGGGCTCCACGGAAAGCAGTGTTTTCAGGAGCCAAGTCAAAATTCAGCAAAACTCCAAAGAAAATGTTCAGTGAAGAGGTTAATGAAGGAGAGGAGTCTTCTGATGACAGGAAGTAAGTTTGGGCAGAAGGGCTTAGATGGCCAAGGGTCTGGGTGATGTGTGATCAGATTAGCGGGGCTGAGAGCAGGGTGCATGAAACTGAGTGACCTGAGAAATGTGCACTTCTCATGGGTGATACAGGAAAACTGGTTTTGGAGGCACGATGGGAAGAAGACACAGGACACAGTAATTAAAGATCATGGGGTGGCCGGTCTTTCCTGCAGCTGCAGGTGAGATGGTGGTGAGGCCATAGTCTCATCCCTGGGGTTTTAGAGCAAGGGGTAGATGGAGATCTTGGGCCTTATGCTGCTGGAGAAAAGTAGCAATTTGGTTCCCCTTGCTTCCCATCAAGGGCCCTCTCTACTAAGTAATTCCATTTATTGGAAAAACTCCTACAGAATCTCTAAGCCCAAAAGTCCCCTGCTTTGTGAACCTTTCCAGACCGCCACATCTCATAGTTAGTCATTTCCTCTATAACCCAAATCACTTTGCACAAACAGCTCTTTGAACCTGTATGACATTTTATTGTAATCGTTTACCTGTCTCTCCCAATACACACTGAACACCTTGAGTCACAAATTGTGGCTTACTTTGTATCCGTACTACAAAGTAGACCATAACCACACAACTCGGTAACAAACTTAAGATCTATTAAGTGCTCAATAGCTTTAAAAAAAGTGACTTAAAGTGAATTAAAAGACTGCTTCAGCAGTATTACTGTTATGACTAACTGCTGAGAGTTTCCTATGGGTGAGCACTATACTAGTATGTTGTATATACCCAATCCTGATTTGGTAGCTGTCTTAGTCAACTCAGGCTGCTATAACAAATATACCACAGACTGGGTAGCTTAAACAACAAACATTTATTTCTCACCTTTCTGGAGGTTGGAAGTCTGAGGTCAGGGTGCCAGCACGGTTGGGTTCTTGATGAAGGTCCTCTTGCTGGTTTACAGATGGCCTTCTCGTTGTACCCTCACATGGTGAAGAGCAGAGAGAGAAAGAGAGCAAGTTGTCTCGTGTGTGCCTCTTCTTAGAAGAGCATTAATCCTATTCATGAAAGCTCTATCCTCATGGCCTCATTACCTCCCAAAGGCCCTGCCTCCTAATATTATCACATTGAGGGTTAGGATTTTAATGCATAAATTTTGGGGAGACACAAACATTCAGTTCATAACAGTAGATGATACTATTGTCATTTTACAAGCAAGAAAGCTGGGACTCAGTCTCAAAGGTTATGCAGTCAGGAGGATGTAAAACCAGTAATCGGTCCTAGTTTACCTGATACTAAAGCCTTTCAGTTCTATCAAATTGCTGTCCGGATTCCATTTATGTTCTCATCCTAAACTTCTAAGATCTAGGAGTTTAATTATTGCCAGTGCAGATTTAACACCACAGTGACAAAAATAGAGAAAATGAAAGTTGTTAATTTTATTGTAATATTTACTGTTTATTAGTGTAACTGTAAAAAAATCTTTCTCGAGAGTAAAATAATACAAAAGGAAAAATGGCTGATATAATTCAAATTTGATCAAAACTAACTTTGGTTTACAGGACAAAATATGCAAATTATACTCTGAGGGTAAGCTCAGCTAGGAATATGCAAAGAGCTCTCAAACACTAATTCCACCCAGACAAAAAGAAATATGGAAATGTCCTAGAATGTCATGAAGTTTCACAGAAATTCTGACATAGATAATAAAATATGAAACTCTATTTTGCTTCTAAATTACTTAAATTAAGCACACTTTTTAGAATATGGGAGACCAAGTAGCCTTACGCACATTTAACTTTGTAACACTCTTCTTCCCTAAAGTGAGAGCTGTTGAATATCCGTGGCCCATGTTGAGTTTGCCCAAGTCAGAATCCCAGAGGGTCCCTGATGTGAATCTTGCGTCCGACATGGCACATGAAAATCATAGAAATTTCCTTCATTGGTAATAGCTTAGGTGTGCAAGGCCAGAGTAGGGGCTCTCTGTCGTTCTGGAGAGAGAAAGATTTGAGCACATCCTCAAACAGCATTCTATTTCTTTATTCTTATTTTCTGGGTCATTCACAGGAACATCAGGGTCAATAAAAGGATTCCAACTACGTACTCAGTAATCAAAACATTCCATTGTTGGTACTGTACATGTGACAGTAACTTGACTGTACGCGGGAGACAAGAGAAGAAACATGAGGAGCAGCAAGTATTTTTTGGAACAAAGGATGTTGTAAAGGCCAGTGTCATGAATAGGTCCTTAATAGGTAAAGCATTTTTTAAATTACCTTGATTCAAGTAACCAACTAGGGAATTCCCTGGCGGTCCAGCAGTTAGGACTTGGCACTTTCACTGCCGGGACCCTGGTTGGGGAAATAAGATTCCCACAAGCTGCTAGGCATGCCTCCCGCCCACCCCCCAAAAAAGGGCAAGTGGCCAACTAACTCAGATGATTCGGTATTCAGTAAAATAACTAAATCCAGTAAAGCATAAAACACTAGGTCTTGAATTATATAGTTGGGTGGTTCACATCCAGATATGCAGATAATTTGCAAAACTTCACTTCATTTGATGCTTCACAGGCATATCTTGAGGTTTACAGGTAAATGGAGCAGTAGTTGGTTCATTAGATAATTAGCCTATGGAAGAGGCCATTCTATCAAAATTGGAATTTAACTCTGTGAGTTACAACCTCTTAACGAATGGCACTTAAGTTTCATTGGCTAAACTGCCAAAACTACTAGACTCTGAAAGAACCTTACCCGGGTTTAACTCTTTTAACACCCAACAATTTCTGTCTAGACTAAATATGATCATCAGATTCTCTCATATAACCACTAGACACATCTCAATAGAATTTATCCTGTTGAGTTTTTAAAAATTTGAACAGGAAACAGGAGCAACAAGAGTTACTAGGTATGATTAGGTATTAGTAAATTTATCAGCTATGATCTCAGATTCCTGTCTTTACCTTTATTTTTTTATATAGATATATATATATATATATTTTTTTATCTTTACCTTTAATCTTTACTTGCTGATTCTGTTAACTATAGCTTTAAGACTTTTTCTAAAATCAACAATCCTGCTAAGACTTGAATGCTGAGGGTACAGGGTAAGTTAGGAGAAGTCAGGGTTTGGGGTTGGCCCTGTAAGAATGATACTGGCTGATATGGTAAATCAGAAAGGCAAGAGCTTGTGTTCGGAGGGGTCGGCTAAGAAACAGAAGGTTAACAGGGAAAATTCAGAGTTTAGAACTGTCAGGTGGTAGGGATCAGAATATCAGTAGAGAGATTAGGATGGAGAAGGTCAGAGACCTAGAAGGGATGGAAAATAAAGATGGGTCAGGTACTTAATCTTATGAGTGTGTGTAGCAGGAGGCTACACTCTAAAGCACAGAGTCTAAATAGTTGTAAATCATTATCATTAGTAGTAGCTAGTCTTAGCTATTTTTAATAGCTTTGTACTAAAACTACTATGGAAGAGATTCTCACAGAGTTCTCATGTAAGGCCTCATGTTATAAAAATATTGGGCTTGAATGAATGGGTAGTTAGAGACAAGTGAGACCTGCATGGAGCAGGAAAATGAGGGGTGGAGAGTCAGGCAGTTTTCCTACCTACAGGATTCCAAGAGGAAGTGGACTTCGGTTTGTATTCCAGCTTCATCATATATACCTGTGTAGTTGAATTAAAGCCATTTAAATCTCCCTGATAACATTTAATACATTGGGTTGCTGTGATAATAAGTGAAATACTCTATGTACCATATCTGGTTTAGAGTAGCCACCCAGTAAATGTTAACTTCCATTCTTCTTCATCTACCACTTAAGCATCCCTTATAGCACTAAGTGTAGTCTTGTACATCTCACTAGAGTCTTTATTATTTGATGATAGGAAATGTGTGCTGTCTTTGTGTGTGTGTTTTCTTTTTTTTTTGGCCGCACAGCTTGTGGGATCTTAGTTCCCCAATCAGGCATTGAACACTGGCCCTCAGCAGTGAAAGCGTGGTGTCTTGAGCACTTGAATGCCAGGGAATTCGCTGTGCTGTCTTTGTATCACCAGTATCTGCCTTGCACATAGTAGATGATCAAAAATGTATTCCACAAACTTGGCATATCTGGAAAGAGGCCAGGTTGATAAAACGGACAACATCTAAAATTTAAGACATTAAAAAATTTATCAAGGGGTTTTAAAATACCCATATAAACATCATGTATATTTTCTAGGATAGAAAATCAATGAGATTTATTTTAAAATACTGATGGAACTCTCTGGTGGTAGGAATTGGAAATATGGTGTAAAGTCAATTAAAATACTCTGAAACGGGCCTGCTCCCAATTATATTAATTTAAAATACTAGACACCTGCTTTCTCAGCAGCCTTTGCTGCTGATGTAGAATTCAGTTAAAAGGTGCTGGGGTGAGGAACATCTTGCAGGGGGTGTAAAGTTGGAACATACCAACATAAGTTGATGCTTGAATGAAAACTTACTTTTCTTAAAATTTTGCTTTACGCAGGCTCTCACTGCTGTGGCCTCTCCCATTGCGGAACACAGGCTCCGGACGCGCAGGCTCAGCGGCCATGGCTCACGGGCCCAGCCGCTCCGCGGCATGTGGGATCTTCCCAGACCGGGGCACGAACCCGTGTCCCCTGCATCGGCAGGCGGACTCTCAACCACTGCGCCACCAGGGAAGCCCCTGATCTTCACTTTTATATACCCAGTTACCTACTTGACATCTTCACGTGGATTAGAATAGATATCTCAGACTGTACTTGTCTCAGACTGACTCCTGATTCTCCCACCCCAAACACTCAAATCAGCTCTTTCAGTGGTCTTCTCCACAAGTCATTACACAGTTAATGAAAACTGCATCTCTGCAGTTGCTCATGGCAAAACTCTAAAGTCTTCCTTGCTTCTTTTCTATATCTCACATTTGATCCATCAGCAAATTTTGTTGGTTGTACCTCAAAATATATCCGGAATCTGTTCACTTCTCAACATCTCCATAGCTACCACCCTGGTTCAAGACATCATCAACTCTCACCTCAATTACTGCCAGAGTCTCTAACAGTCTCCTTACTTCTGCTCTAGATACATAGAATCTATTTTCCATCAGCAGTTGGTGTGAATTTTAAAGAACACATCAAATTATGCCATCTCCTTCTGCACTGAGCGAAACCCAAAGCCTGTTCACTGACGCTCAAAGCCCTGCATACTTTGCCTCCTGCTACCTCCCCGAGGCCAGCTGCTCCCACCCTCTGCTTTGTTCACTGTGCTCTAGACATACTGGCCTCCTTGCTCTTCCCTGCCTTTGTGCTTGTTACCTTTGCCCAAGACAGAGATAGCCAAAGCATGATTTTCCTCCTTCAGTTCCTTCTTGTCTCTCTATAAATGTCATTTTATTGTGAGACATTAACATCTTTCCCAGACCCTACCTGTCCACGGAGCTCTCTAAGGTACTCGACTGTAGTCCTCTGTGGCTGACTGGCTTAGAGCCTAGGCCTCAGAACCTGACCTAGTACCTACCTTGCAATTTATCTTCCCTGACTCCAGTTAACCTCCACAGCTCGCTGCCAGCCCTTGCCTTGGCCCCGCCTAACTTTGGCCACAATTAAAAGCAGCTGCTCACGGGAGCAGTTCCTCAAATTGGCAGCTCAGTTCTCTGGCCTGTTCCCCCATAGTGCTATGGTTGGTACTGGGCCTTTGAACTCTGATGATGAAGGAGGGCATCTGTTTGGGTTGTTGGAGAGACAGCAGTGAGTGATAGGATAAACAGAGAATTAGATGGCCCAGTCAGCTAGACTTGGCTTCATAATAGACCCTGGATAAACTCTAGCCTTCTCTTAGAATTTCTTTTGTAAATCAAGTGAATTATACTTGCCCAAGAAATAAACTTTTTCCTTTGACATAGTTCAAATAATATATTTCTCATAAATGTGAATGAGAGTTTATAGCATCAGGAATTGGGCAAAAGTAGAAAGTTATTATTCAAGAAGAGTTTAATCAGTGCTAAATTAAAGCATGGTGATTCATATTAGTATTCCCAGATTATATAAACTTAGAAATAGCATGGGTAGGTATATTAAATTGAAAAGTCTATTGGTGTTCATAGTGATTTTAAGTTTGAAGATAATAAGCCAAATAGAAAGTCAGAATGATAAAGATTTTTTTAAAATGCTGGTCAGGAAGAGAGGTTTCAAGAAAATTAGAGGAAATAAATTCAGATTTTTTATGGCCCAAATAGCTTTACCATTGCTGTTTAGATAGCCATATGAATGGCCTTTTCTGTTACCATTATTTTTTCTCTCTCCTCCCTCTCTATCAGCAAGCAGTGATATGTCTGCAACATGTCACTGCCTTACTTAAAAGTATCTGCTGTCCTTCAGTTCCCAAAGAATCAATTCCCTAATCCATTGCATGGCATGCACACTCTTACTGCTTAAGATTCATCCCCAACTACCTGTCCATTCCTGTATTTCTAGCTGTAAAATAGGGATTCCCTAACTGTCCAAGAAATTTTGTTCTTCCAGGCTTTTGCTAGGATTATTTTCCCATCCAACGATACCTTTATCTTCCTTTCCTGGCTGGGAGAATCCTGCATATTCTTTAAGTCCAGATAAAAATTTACTCCCTAAGGAAGGTAGTTACTCTCCTCAAGCAGGAATTTTTTAAGTTTTTCTCATTGACCAAGGTGAAATTACAGTTTAGATGTTAAAACATATATGTCTAGTATTTGCAATATAAAGAACACATGGCATGCTTACATAAAGTTTCTCAGTTCACAAGCTTAAATCATTTTATAAATACGACGAATGCATTCTCTTTACCTCCGGAGTAGGAAAATAAAATGGTGTTAAATGTGATGATGTGATAAAAAAAAATACACACTTAAACTCCACTGGGCATTTAACACACCAGTAACCCCTAGGAATACATTATACTCATCCAGATGTTTCCAAGAGTCTGAAACAAACTAAGATCATTTAAGCAGTTCCTTTTTTTTGGAATGTTCAAAAATATTTGCAAGGTTCATTTAATTAACAGTTTTGTGTGTGTGCATGTGTGTTTAAAGGATCTCAGACACACCTAAAAGTTTTCAGAAGTGTTATTCAGGTAAAACACACATTGATAGAACAAGACAGTCACCATGCTGCACCCTGCTTTTAAAACTGGCTGTTCATGTGAACTGGTATTACTTGCTAGCATTGTCAAAGATGAAGAATCCTGAGAACTTCTTGAGCAGGCAGGTAGTAAATCTAGCCATCAACCTCAGTTCTTCTTTGTCTTGATGATTCTTATTTTTTGGCCAGAGTTACGAAAAGCCAAACCTTCAAATTATAGGCCTGTTTCCTGTGCACTGGCAAGTTCTGGTTAGCTGGCAGATAGGCCTCTGGCAGAATCTGGACCTCTCATGTACTATGGAAGAAAGCTGTTATTTTATGGCTGACCCACAGGCCCTGATTCAGAAATAGTCTGACTCATGATGTATTTTTAAAAATATCTATTTCAAAACTGTAAAAAAAAAGAGGGCACAAAAGCAAAAAGATAGCTTTAATGACATTTTCTACCTTGGACACACCAGGCATTACATATCTGTTGCTTTCCTTGTTCAAAGGAAAAGCCCATTAGACAAAATCATGACACAAGAAAGGAAATCATGACATGATTTAACGAGCTTATTAGTAGTTTTCATTATAGATGATATTTTTTCAACAGAGTTATGAAAAATGTCAGAAGGTACTCAGAGCTTTATGTAGGATTATTTCCATTAAACTTAATGGCTATGTTTTACAATTTAGAATATAAGCATCTAATCATTGCAATAAATATTTGTAATAATATACAGTTTAGCTCATTTTCCTTCCCAGTTTTATTTATCACCCTCATATTAAATTCTTAGGGACTATATGTCTATTAATATCCAAAGGAATCATATATGTATTACATATTTCAAATACTATTATTTATCAATGCTATTCTAGAAATTTAATTAAAAATGTAAAATATCTTAAAACAGTCCAGAAAAGTGGGTACTTATAAATTTTTAAAATTCATATATTGCCTAGGGAAGAAAAAAAAAAACTGAATAAATAAAGGTGCAATGGGACCAAACTACTTTTGAGTAGACATCACAGAAAAGAACTCAAATCTGTATTCCATAAATAAATGAAATTAAATTTAAATCTAATAGTCAGTGTTTGAAGGAAAAAATAATGTGGCACTAGGATATATAAAGTGAACCACAGCATGTAGGAGCTATGAGTTTCTATTCTTTTAACGAATATTACTCAGGTTTTATACCAAAGTTATGATAAATTTGCGTTCTGCAATTGCTCTGTAATATGGAAATTTTGCAATGAGATTCAAAGAACAATCTATTTACAACTTAATCTTGAGGAAAAATTTCTTGGGTTAAACACCACAACCAAATGGGTATAATGGTGAAATTGGGGTGGTCACCTAGAAATGATACATCAGCCCATTCCTTTAAAATTAACAATATTTCTTCTATCATAGGTATTTCCAGTTCCTCTTGTATTTAAAAGCACAGATGTTAGGAGGGCCATTTCAACACTTTTGTAGATCAGAGATTATATTACTCAATTACCTGAATCATTTTTTTAAATTGAATTCTAAATTCTGTGTAAAATCAATAAAACGTTTCCACTAACTAACAATAGTAAATGCCTTTTGAGGATCATATACTCTGTAGTGGATTATACTCTGCATTAGTTACCTATTGCTGAGTAACAAATAATCCCCAAATTTTGTGGCTTAAAATAACAAACATTTATTATCTCTGTGTGTCACACATTTATGGGTGGCTTAGCGGTGTGCTTTTGCCACAAAGACTCTAACAAGATTGTAAGCAAAATGAAAGTCATGGGTATGATCTCTTGAAAAGGCTTGACTCAGGGAGGATGCAATTTCAAGTTCACTTATGTGGTTGTTGGCAAGATTCAGTCCTTTGTTGACTTTTGGACTGAGGTAACATTTTCTCACTGGCGGTTGGCTGGTGACCTTCCTCAGTTCATTGCCATGTGAGTTTTTCCATAGGGCAGCTCAGAGCCTAGCAGCAGCTTCCATCAAAATGAGTGAATAGGGAAGCAAGAGAGGGAATCAAGGCAGAAGCCATGGTCTCTTTGTAACCTAACCTTGAAAATATCATACCATTACTTTTGCCATATTTGATTAATTAGAAGCGAATCAGCAGGCCCAGCCCACACTCAAGAGGAGGGAACTTTACACAAGGGCATGAATAGGAGGAGATGGGGATCATTGGGGGCCATCTTAGATGTCACTCACCACACGCCCATTTATAGATGAGGAAACAGAATTTTAGTAACATTTTCAAGCAAAACAGAGAGTAAATGTAGAAGCTAGAATTAAAACTGAGGTGTGATTGATTTTAAAGCCCAGAGCGTTTCCATTGCACCCTTGTGATAATGAAAGAATAAGTTCAAGTGACCTGGGAAAGCACTGGGACAAGTCAAAGCATCAGTATTAGTAAGATTTTTTGTTTTTAATAGAGCTAGGTTGTAGCTAAGAGGTAAGCCCAGGAAAAATTGTATTATTTTTATTTATGGAAGATAAAGACAGCAAATGTATCAGGTGACATGGTTGGGTATATAAATACTTCAAATTAATCTTATAAACAAATATTGGAATTTAGTAACTGAATTTTTTCAAAAATTTAAAAAATCAATTGAATTCTAATTTCCAGTAAGGTATGTTAAGAGAATAAAAGTACAATACTATTTAGAGAGGCATAGGAATTCAACATCTAGGAGTAAATACAGTGAAATATGCAAGACCTATACCCAGGAAACTACCAAACCATTATTGAGGGAAATTCAAGGAGGACCAAAACAAATGGAATGATATACCATGCTCATGGTTTGGAAGACTCCACATTGTAAAGAAGCTAACTCTTCCCAAATTGATTTATAGATTAAATGCATTCCAAATCTAAATACCAATGCTTTGTGAGCGTGTGTAAGTGTGTGCAAGTTGATCAACTGTTATAAAATTTATATGGAAATACAAAAGGCCAAGAATGACCACAATAATCTGGAAGAAGGAGAATAAAGTGGAGGATTTACCCTTGATATGAAGCTCATGAAACTACATGTGGCACTGGTTCAAGGTTAGTTAGACAAGTAAATCAAAGATACAAGCCCCCAGGGCTTCCCTGGTGGCGCACTGGTTGAGAGTCAGCCTGCCGATGCAGAGGACCCGGGTTCGTGTCCCAGTCCGGGATGATCCCCCATGCCATGGAGCGGCTGGGCCTGTGCGCCATGGATGCTGATCCTGCGCGTCCGGAGCCTGTGCTCCGCGACAGGAGAGGCCACAACGGTGAGAGGCCCACGTACCGTAAAATATAAAAATAAATAAAAAATAAATGAAAGATATAAGCCCCCAAACAGACCCACACATATATAGTTACTTGGCTTTTGAAAATTTTGGCACTTCAGAGCAATGGATAAAGGAGTGTCTTTTTGGCAAATGGTACTGGGTCAGTTGAATAATCATACGAAACAAGGTGAATCACATCATACACAATTATCAGTTTGTAAGTATAAATTTAAAGAGTAAAACACTAATCTTGCAGAGGAAATCATCGGAACATATCATCATGAATTTGAAATAGGCAAAGATTTCTTTAAAGGTTCACCAAGAGCACTTATTATGAAGGATAGATTGCTGAATTGGGCTACAATGGAATCTAAAATTTCTATTAATTGAAAGACACCACCATAAAGTGAAAAGACAAAGCACAAATTAGAGAAGATACTTACAATGTTTATAACTGACAAAAGGCTTGTATTCAGAATATATAATGAATTCCTTACAAATAAATGTGAGTGTAAAAGATAGCTCAGTTTTTAAAATCGGCTAAAGAATTAAGCAGGCACTTCAGAATATGATACCCTAATAGTGAATAAATAGATGAAAAGAAGAATTAACTTCAATGGTAATAAGAAAAAGCAAATTAAAACTATAGTGAGATATAACCATACACCTGTAGGATGATTAAAATGAAACAAAATTGAACTGATAATCACAAGCATTGGCAAGGACATGAAGCCGGTAGGAGTGTACTTTAGTGGAATCACTTTTGAAAACCCTTTGGCATTATTTACTAATGGTGAACATATACTACCCTATGACCTAGAAATCCTAGATTTCCACCAAACCAAAATGGTACAAAATAAATACCCAAGAATGCTCTTATCAGTATAATTTTAATAGCCCCAAACTGGAAGCAATCTAAATATATATCCATAATTGGTGGAATAGACAATAAATATAATACAGCAAGGAAAAAGAACCCACTACTGATACTCAAAACAACATGGATGATTCTACAAACATTTTATTGAAGCCAGATAGAAAACAATATGTTCTATGCAATTTCATCTATATAAAGCTCAGTAAGAGGTGCTGGCATTGGGGAAAAAGATAACTTAGTTAATGGATATCTAGTAAGATAATTGAGAGGTCAGGTTCCTAAGCATACAGTAGAAGAAAAATTAGTTCCACTAGAAAAAGTACTGTTATGGAAAATGACAAACAAAATTAATGAATTAAAGAGAGTTAAGTTGATGAAAAAATAAACATAAAAATTTTTTCCTAATATTAAATCCATATAAGTAGCTAACATATTCAGAATTCTTTCACTTCTAAACAGTAGTATTTTAAACTGTCTTGACCTTTTTCATTTGTAGTGGTAAATTTTTTATCCAGGGGTGGGATAGGGAGGGTGGGAGGGAGACGAAAGAGGGGATATGGGGATATATGTATATGTATAGCTGATTCACTTTGTTATACAGCAGAAACTAACACAACATTGTAAAGCAATTATACTCCAATAAAGATGTTAAAAAAATAAATAAAAGGATTGAAAATATAAAAAAAAATTTTTTTTTTATCCATGTAGACAAGTCTGGTGAATACCCTTGGAGATTTTTTTTAAAGTATCTAAAATGTTAAAGAGCCACAAATTAAATGAAGTGAGTATTCTAAAATAAATTTTAAGCTACACTAACTTTTTAAAAAATATACTTATTTATTTAGGCTGTGCTGTGTTTTAGTTGTGGCATGCGGGATCTTCGTTGCAGTATGCATATGTGATCTAGTTCCCCCACCAGGGATTGAACCTGAGCCCCCTGCATTGGGAGTGTGGATTCTTACTCACTGGACTACCAGGGAAGTCCCAAGCTACACTAACTTTTAATGACAATTATTGAGAGCAAACTTTTTAGTATGTCACCAACGCAAGTACATGGGCAAGGCATAAAAAATGGTTACAATGACTAGTATACAATGTTATCTTTTGTGTATATGTGATGGGTGATTAGGGGGTGAATGGCCATTTATTATGGAAGATTTAATTAATGTATAGACAGAGAACTAGGTGCTGACAATGTTCTATCATATCTTAAATATTTCCAAAAATAAATTTCTTTAATTAGAATATTAGATAATTGCAGTTCAGTAACCTGATTTTATAACAGCTCTATAACTCTCTCTTCCTGTATGAAGACTTATACTCTGGCTTAACAAAAGAAAAAAGTAATAGCTAGCAATTTAAAACTCTTACCTGCATGTGGCATTTTATCTGAACAAGGATGACAGGACTGTGCACATAATTATTATTTAGGATCCTGCAGAGCATCCTAAAAGTAAAGGCATACATATCTCCACTCCTGATGTAGCATCAGAGATGACAGCAGGGAAAACATTCTCTATTGTGGTCATCTTAAGTCTGGCTAAACACAGAATAAAAAAGTATCTTACCTGTTCTGCATTTTATTTCCAATTTATTTCCTTTTCATGAAAACACTGACAAGAGGGTAGTGCATACCTTTGGTGTGTTTTACTTAGGGATTTATCATGCATCAGAATAAGCTGTCTGTCAGATGTATGACATCTAGATCCACAGTTTTCAAAGACCATGTCAATAGAAATAGCATTGTTGGGCTTCCCTGGTGGTGCAGTGGTTGAGAGTCCGCCTGCCGATGCAGGGGACACGGGTTCGTGCCCCGGTCCGGGAAGATCCCACATGCCGCGGAGCGGCTGGGCCCGTGAGCCATGGCCATTGAGCCTGCGCGTCCGGAGCCTGTGCTCCGCAACGGGAGAGGCACGTGAGGAGTGCGCTGAGAGTCTGACGCCTGGTCTTTAATCTTGTCTAGCTATGTCCACACGGACAAATCAGCTCTCATCCCTGGACCTTATTTTTCTCAGATATAAAATGAAGGTGTTGGGCTCATTAAGCAATTTAAAAATTTCATCTTGCTTTATAAAACTATGTTGGAGCCATGTGATAAACAGTCTTTACGGTAAAAAGGCCAAAAATTATATGGAGGCCCAGGGCTTACCAGACCCCTGTAAGAAAATGGAGAGAACAATCAAATATTGGACCCAGGTTCAGGAAATAGAGAGTGAACCCCAGCTCTGGTGTTGTTAGCTTTGGAGTGTCGAGAAAGTCACTACCCTTTTAAAATCCTTGATTTTGTTCTCTCTAAAACTTCTACCCCTACAAGCATGTGCTGCCCCAGTCACAGAGCAGGCTCCTTCAGACAGGTAGCTGACTCTCAGTCCAACATACTTGCAAGTGAGAAAACTTACTTATTCTTTTTCTATTTTTTCCCCAAGGGGTGTTCGAGGGATTTGTGTTATTGTTGCCAGCTTTTCTACTCTTAACCAACTTAATTCACCTTCATGGATAAGAACCAGAGTCTGCCCCCTTTTGACCTGGATCGCTAAAATCTGCACATTTCCATGTCTGGTGAATATTTCTGGTACCTACGTTTTTTGCCTCATGTGATATCTATCATATTCAGTGATGTGCAGCATTTTAGGTTGTCTGTTTTTCCTCCATAGCAGCCGCAGGAGTGCTATTTCATGTTATTTGTATATAAACTGTGATATATGCAGTGCACATTGAAAAATTTTTTTAAATCCTCAAACTGAAAGCATATTAGATAAATTAAAATTCCAGCAACTGTGCTGGAGCCCAGGATTGCAGCAAGGAGAGGTGTTGGAATTGCTGGTTTGGGGTATTGGTTGCCCTGCCTGTGGACATCCATAGTCTCTGTCCCTTATATAAATTCTTGTGAGGTAATCTGATTGGTGTAGCTCAGCCCACAGACTGGATGCCCTCCAGCCAGAGTCCGATGTTGGAAAACCAGTTGTGGCTGGGATGGTGGAGTTAAATTACAGAAATATGGCCACCCAAGATACCCAGGGACAATGAATGGGATAGTGTCCAGCAAAAGGGGCCATGAATGGGAACATATTCTCTGGGGAAATTGTTCAGCAAGAGTAGCATGTTTTAATGTGCCCACTGCCGTGAAGTGGAGCCTGAAGACAAAGCCTGTTTATGATTAGATCAAGGCTGAAAAAATAAGGATGCTAAAAATTGGTAACTGTACAGTATCTGTGAAGTCCAGATTGCAAATTTCAACTCTAAGCTTGCATATGTTTCTGGCGTTTAGACAGCAGATTATTATCCGTAAGATGTTACAGAAAGCCCGAACGAACTTTTTGGCCAGCCCAATATTATGTACTGTAACCATTCTATGCTATGCCATAGATGTGGCGTCACTGATCATATTTTCCTCATTTAGTTCAGTTCATCAGGTAAGAAACTGAACATATATGCATACATTTCTAACTTAAAATTTATCCAAGTCTTAAAAATCTTCTGTTTTCTTTTGCATCGGACTTACAATTTTTGAAAAGTATCAAGTACTTAGGATTTAAAGAGACACAGCTAAAACTCAAGTACATTAAATATGTCTTAATTATTTCTTAAATCAAAGTCCAAGTTAAGTTTATGTTCTAAGTAGAATATGGTACTTATTTTCATAACTTTACTGACTTTCGTAGATATACTCTCTAGCATCTGTTTGAGTTTGAAACCCAGGGAAAGAATATGAAGGAGACTGTTTTTCCTAGGACAGCTGCAGAACAATGAACTATGCATGGCTTCCTTTATATGAATTTAGAACTGACCTAAATAACTCAATTCAAAAAGGCTACAAAAATACCATCTCATAGCTACAAGTTTTCCCCTAGTGTTGCCCTTTCAAAGGGAAGTAGAAAAAGTCTTAGAGTGAAGGAAGAAAGGTTGTTGAAGGAGGACAGGACGGCAGGCTGCTGCAGTCCTAACATTGGGCAGCCCTACTTTTCCCCACCCTGGTCATGCAGGACCAGTGGTGAAGTGTCCCCTCACCAGGCAGGTAGACTGTGCTTGTCACCACTTGAGAGCTTGGACCAATCCGAAAGTTGGCATTCTGTTAGTGAGGCATTTCTTGGGCGTGCAGGTGTTTTATCTGCCAAATAAAATTTGCAGCTGTGATCCCACTGGCCCCTCAGTGTTGTGCTTTAAAAGAGAAGAGTAGCTCTGAAAGCTACCAACAAGCATGATATTACAGGGAGTATTTTTTTTTTCACCCGTATCCTTTTAAAAAAAAGTCTAAAGGTGGATAAATTTAGAAAAAAAGTTGTAAGTTCATCAGAATAAATTATTTTATGAACCAGAACTCATAGTGTCTGAATTCCTACTATTAGTTATTATTTTATAGATACCAAACTTTAAAATAAATTCTAATATATTCCTTTTTTATTGTTGAATTTGGGCAGAATTCTTTTTTTTTAATTTGCGGTACGCGGGCCTCTCACTGTTGTGGCCTCTCCCGTTGCGGAGCACAGGCTCTGGACGCTCAGGCTCAGCGGCCATGGCTCACGGGCCCAGCCGCTCCGTGGCATGTGGGATCTTCCCAGACCGGGGCACGAACCCGTATCCACTGCATCGGCAGGCGGACTCTCAACCACTGCGCCACCAGGGAAGCCCCCGTGGCAGAATTCTTTATGCCTGATTTTTTAGGGAAAAAAAGACCTTTCTGCCCTGAGAGTAATATATAACAAAAACCTTTTCATGATTTTGAGAAATGGTAAGTATACAATTCAAATTACAGCAGTTTTCAATGTAATAGCACTGAATAATCACCTCGTTAGTAGTGATTATCTGGATATTAATAGAAGTTCCTGACCCACAGATTCTTGTTGCAAATGTTTAGTATGATTTGCAACAATGTGTTACAAAAATGAAGCTATATATTTTTTACTTTGCCTTAGTATTGGACGGTTGAGTCCCATGAAGATTTACGAGATACTGCATGATAAAACTTATTGACTGTCAGGAATCTCATCTTAAGGAACTGCACTGTTCTTTTTACTTCTGGAACCATTCTGATGCATCGTAAATAGGAGTGTGTGTGTGTGTGTGTGTGTGTGTGTGTGTTTCTTCATAATTTATTTTCTTTGCTGTATTAGTATACACCTAATCAAATTACATACTGAAATGGATACTAGCCTTAGGAGAAGTACTGCATTTTGGTGGCGAATGATTTTGTACATTATAAATGGTTAGTGGGAACTTTGATGTTGTTATTGAAGAGTTTCCCATATCTGAAAATTTAAGTTTTCAAATACCGAGAGGCAGAATTTCTTTTCCTTCTATTTTCTGTTGCTTGTTTTGTTAAGAAACCCCATTTTAGTAATACAAATTTCTCTTTGCTAACTGCCTTGGTAGAAATAATTTGGTGAAGAATGTGAGGCAACATTTTGTCTACTAAAAACATTTTCCCCTTTTTATGGGTAGTCATTTTTTGTAATTTAAATAACTAAGCCATTCAACTGGATACTTTTTAAAGTTGAGAGATAAAAATTAAAACAAATTAAAATACACCATTTGTTAGCTAAAAAATATATTATTTAATTCTTTATCCTCTGCTCATAAAAATAGCTCTTTTGCCTTGACCAATATTTTAATACACTTATTTATGATGTTATTACTCATGGCCTGAATTAAATAAGAAATTCAGATGAGGAAAACAACAGAAAAGTGAAAATATCTAGTTGTCTCATTTCTAATACATTTCTAACATGCTATTTGTTAGAAGCAAAAGCCAAGAATCAAATCTTCCTTCTTTAAAAGTTGCTTCAGGGGCTTCCCTGGTGGTGCAGTGGTTGAGAGTCCGCCTGCCAATACAGGAGGACACTGGTTCGTGCCCCGGTCCGGGAGGATCCCACGTGCCGCGGAGCGGCTGGGCCCGTGAGCCATGGCCGCTGGCCCGCGTACCACAAAAAAAAAAAA